>NC_048578.1:7317500-7630000 GCF_013265735.2 Oncorhynchus mykiss
TCTCTCCACTGATGCTGCGCGGACGTTAACACACTGGGATAATGCACCGACAGTATGCAGGAGTGTTAAAACTGTTCATTACTGTTGTCGCAGAACAATGTCCATACAGGCTAGAACACTTTTACAAAGCAAGACACCGGTAGCTTCCACCTTTTTAATTGTAGGATAACTTTCCCTGCTAGCTTACAGCTGAAGCAACATCAGTTCACTCTACCCTGGTACTTTGTTTGTTGTTTGTGATAATATGCAAACCGTAAAAGCAAAATATGCTGATTGTCACCAAAAACGTTATCCAGTAGATTCCACAGCCGCATTCTGCCTCACGGCTGACGTCGTTACTTTCTTTGACACGGCGCACACTTTTCTAAAAGAAGCGATTGCTCCTTCTATGCCAATGTCGTTGATCTGTACAATAAAATATGTTCTCTTAGCAGTTGCTATTAAAATAAGTCGTAAACAGAAGGGATTGTTTGTCATGTGTAGCCCCGTGAAATCAGCTAAAACCAGCTCAACTCACCTATTGAATAATACGCATTCACCTGTAATGTGACTAGGCCTAGACTACAACTTGATTTACCCACTTTATCAATAGATAAATTAAAGTATTACTATTGTTGTTTTCTAGTTAGATTGGTAGAAACAAAGTGAAATTAATTGTAGGATTTGTGTAGTCCTTTTGAACAATTTTGAAATGTAATGATATTGAACTCAGAAGACGCCCATGCTTTGAACAGAGCAGTAGCTGAATTCATCTGTCTGGATCAAGTGCCATTCTCTGACTTCTGGTGTCGTGACGATATGGAGTATCGCGACGGTATCGCGACAACACTATTCACATGTCTCTCACTTTCCCCCCATTTGAGGCTGTGCGCCAGCCCTTCATCTGTCTGAATGCCCATAAGGACAGCCAGAGTTCAGTGAGGAGCAATTCTCTGTCCCTCAGTCACAAGAACATGTTGGCAGACACACACACTAATTTAGAAAGACAGAAAATGTCCTCTCTCATGGTTTAGTAGTATGGTGCTTTCATACAGTAAAGTAAAATCTCCTCTAACTAGTATATGTTTCTCTCTCTTTTCTATCCGTCCCTCTCTCTCACTCTCCAGATAGAGACGCTCAATAAGGATCTGGAGGAGGCCAAGACCAGAGTTGTCACGGTCCATGTCCCAGTTGGCCCTGCTCCTCCCACTGCCCCCCCTCTCCCAGGGCAAGTTAGGATGCCCGTGCCCCCTCCTCCACCCCTACCTGGACAAACATTCCTCTCTCCTCCCCTACCAGGGATGCCTGGCCCCCCTCCGCCACCACCTCTACCAGGGATGCCTGGCCCCCCTCCGCCACCACCCCTACCAGGGATGCCTGGCCCCCCTCCGCCACCACCCCTACCAGGGATGCCTGGCCCCCCTCCCCCTCCTCCCCTACCAGGGATGCCCGGCCCCCCTCCCCCTCCTCCCCTACCAGGGATGCCCGGCCCCCCTCCCCCTCCTCCACTCCCTGGTGGTCCTGGAATGCCCCCTCCACCCCCTCCTGCACTTGGCATGGGCATGCCCCCTCCTCCTCCTGGTATGGAGGGCTGGGGAGCCCCTGTGCCACCCCCTCTGCCCTTTGGCCTGTCGCCCAAGAAGGAGTACAAGCCTGAGGTGCAGCTGAAGCGGGCCAACTGGAGCAAGGTGAGGACGTGGGAGAGAGACCATGAGTGTGTGCACGTGTGTTAGATGGTGACTCAGCCTTCTTTTTCATTAGAGCACGAGCCTTTGTTAGTGTGCGCGGGCATAGGAGTCAAGAGAACAGCAACAACTTTAGTTATTGTCCGATGTGTGTGTGACCCTAAGACTGTGACCCAATGTGAGTGTGTCTCTGTTCCTGTATTCTCCTCCCTCTCCTCTGCGATGGTTAAAACATCAAAACGGCCCTCTGTCTCTCTTTAGCCTAAAGCTACTGTTTAATGGCTTCAGCTGAGTTCATCAGCGTTTAGTTTCTCTCTCCCTTCCTCCCTCACTCCAACCCCACACCCCCCCTGTTCTCGGGGTTGGTGAGAGCCCTTTGACGAGGATGTCACAGAAATTGCTTTTTAATAAGGCTGCTTCTTTTAACTGCGCTGGTGGAAGATAATTAAATTGCTGCTAGAAAGGACAGCATTCTTTTGTAATTTAAATGTAAAAAAAAAAAAAGAGAGAGAATTATCCTCGGCCCTTCAGCCCCTGTATCACATTCTCTCCCCCCGCCTCCCACACCCCCTCCCAGAGGCATCTTTCGTAATGAAAGGCTCATATCTGTGAAGTTACTACCTCTCCTCTGATCCTCCCTCTCTTTCCTCTCTCTATTTCGCTTCCCCGTTCTCTCTCTTCTTTGCTCTGCTCCTTGATGAGAGAACCAAAGAGAGAGAGAGAGAGAGTTGGAGAAAAAAAGGCACTTAATTGTGAGGAGGTGGTGTTGATGGTTGGAAGAAAGTGAGTGCCTTAGCGATGGCGGAGAAAAGGAGAGAGAGAGAGAGAGAGGAGGATAAAGGGAATGGATTCCTGTCTCTCTCTTTCTCTCTCTCTCTGTTTCTCTCTCTGTTTCTCTCTCTGTCTCTCTCTCTCTCTCTCTGTTTTTCTCTCTCTCTCTCTCTCTCTCTGTTTCTCTCTCTCTCTGTTTCTCTCTCTCTCTCTCTCTCTCTGTTTTTCGCTCTCTCTGTTTCTCTCTCTCTCTGTTTCTCTCTCTCTCTCTCTCTCTGTTTCTCTCTCTCTCTCTGTTTCTCTCTCTCTCTGTTTCTCTCTCTCTCTCTGTTTCTCTCTCTCTCTGTTTCTATCTCTCTCTGTTTCTCTCTCTCTCTGTTTCTCTCTCTCTCTGTTTCTCTCTCTCTCACTCTCTCACTCTGTTTCTCTGTGAAACAGAGAGAGAGAGAGAGAAACAGAGAGAGAGAAAGAAACAGAGACACAGACAGGAATCCATTCCCTTTATCCTCCTCTCTCTCTGTTTCTCTGTTTCTCTCTCTCTCTCTCTCTCTCTCTCTCTGTTTCTCTCTCTCTCTCTGTTTCTCTCTCTCTCTCTGTTTCTCTCTCTTTCTAACTCTGTTTCTCTCTCTTTCTAACTCTCTCTCTCTCTCTGTTTCTCTCTCTCTCTCTGTTTCTCTCTCTCTCCCTGTTTCTCTCTCGCTCTCTCCCTGTTTCTCTCTCGCTCTCTCCCTGTTTCTCTCGCTCTCTCCCTGTTTCTCTCGCTCTCTCCCTGTTTCTCTCTCTTTCTAACTCTGTTTCTCTCTCTTTCTAACTCTGTTTCTCTCTCTCTCTCTCTCTCTGTTTCTCTCTCTCTCTCTCTCACTTTCTCTCTCTCTCTTTCTAACTCTCTCTCTCTCTGTTTCGCTCTCTCCCTGTTTCTCTCTCTCTCTCCCTGTTTCTCTCTCTCTCTCTCTCTGTTTCTCGCTCTCTCTGTGACAAGGCTAGTTGTGTGAAGCTCATGGCTTTTGTGTGGAGGAGAATAAGGATCAGGGAAAATTACTACTTCTTTCCTCTCCTCTTCTTTGTGTCTCTCCCCCCCACCTCCTTTAGCATCCCAGCTCTCTTGTTCTCTTCCTTTCTTTCTCTGTCCATCTCTCGCTTGATTTCTGTATAGATGGATGAATGATTTTTTGCAGAATTGCATGAAAGGATTCAAAGGCATTTCTTTCTCTCTCTCTACAACCCCCCCCCCCCCCCCGTGGTACAGATTGGATATGAGGATCTGTCTGAGAAGAGTTTCTGGACAAAGGCCAACGAGGATCGCTATGAGAACAACGAGCTCTTTGCCAAACTCACCCTGGCCTTCTCCTCCCAGACCAAGAGTGAGTGTGTTGGCCTGTGTGTGTACCATGGCACCATGTGTCCGTGCCTGTCAGCATTGCACTTGTCTCTAAAGTTGACTTACTGATGAGGATGGTCTTTTAATTCTCTCCCCCCCCCCCCCCTCTTTCCATTCCATCCATCCATCCAACAGCCTCCAAAGGTAAGAACACATACATTATGTTGCGTGCCAGGACTGTTGTGTGTGTGTGTGTGCGTTCTAAAGAGCTCTACCTACTGCTGCTTGTCAGTGAGTGTATGAGGGACTGTGTGTGTTCTAGCTGTGAGTTGTCTCATTCTCCATGAGATGGTGTGCTCCCTAGGTGAGATGGATTGGGTTTAGTTTGAGGGAGGGAGGAGAGGATGAAGGGGTTGAGGGAGGGAGGGAGGAGAGGAGGAAGGGGTTGAGGGAGGAAGGGGTTGAGGGAGGAAGGGGTTGAGGGAGGAAGGGGTTGAGGGAGGAAGGGGTTGAGGGAGGAAGGGGTTGAGGGAGGAAGGGGTTGAGGGAGGAAGGGGTTGAGGGAGGAAGGGGTTGACAGAGGGAGGGAGGGGTGGACAGAGGGAGGGAGGGGTGGACAGAGGGAGGAGGGGGTGGACAGAGGGAGGAGGGGGTGGACAGAGGGAGGAGGGGGTGGACAGAGGGAGGAGGGGGTGGACAGAGGGAGGAGGGGGGAAGGGGTGGACAGAGGGAGGAGAGGAGGAAGGGGTTGAGGGGGGAAGGGGTGGACAGAGGGAGGAGAGGAGGAAGGGGTTGAGGGAGGAAGGGGTGGACAGAGGGAGGAAGGGGTGGACAGAGGGAGGAAGGGGTGGACAGAGGGAGGAAGGGGTGGACAGAGGGAGGAAGGGGTGGACAGAGGGAGGAGAGGAGGAAGGGGTGGACAGAGGGAGGAGGGGGGAAGGGGTGGACAGAGGGAGGAGAGGAGGAAGCGATGGGGTGGGGGAAGAGGTCACTGATGCCCTGTGACTAGCCACCTGCTGTCTTGGCACAGAGTGCTGTCCTACTGTCAACCCACACACCCCTCACCTGTCCAGCTTCTCCTTTGTCACCTTGTTCCTGTGTCACTGAGCCTTCTGCTCCATATTCATCATTACAGCTAGGACACTCTGCCCACCGTCCTCAGGGGACAAAACGTGTGTGTGTGTGTGTGCCCCCCCGCTTGTTCAATCGACCTTCAGCTGCGGTGCAATCAGAACACACAGTCTGTCTCACTCTTACGCACGTGCATATAGTCACTCAAACGTGTACACACACACACACCCTCTCTCTGGCTGTCCGAGTCGTTGAAATGTCAAGGTTGTCAGCTGTCCCATCAGCATTCACCTCTACGGAGTGGTTAAGGTCTGCTGTCAGTCTGTGATTCGTTACCGTGCCTCTGGTCCCTCTGTGTGATTGGCTGAGACACGGCTGTCCCATTTGATGTCTGATAACCTTTTCTGATATCTGACTGTAAACACACGCTGCCCTTTTCAATAGCTCCAACTCCGTCTGACTGCCTACGTGTGTGTGTGTGTGTGTGTGTTAGCGCGAGAGCCTGCATGTTGTGTACTGTGATAAGCAGCCAGTCCTCATTACGTTGGTTGACCTCTCACCTCTACCCATCACTCCACTCCAATACCGCCAATATAAACAGGCTAACAAACAAGCCTCGCTTCTGAGGCTCTGCAGCGGCTCCATTTGCCCTCCTCTTCCCATCCCTCGTTACTCAGCCTAGTAAAACGACGCCACCGTCAGCCCGCTGACCCCTGACCCCTTCCCTCTGCTGTCTGCAAACACACGCACACACCCGTTCAGTGCTGCGGGCTGGGTCGCGGGTTGATGACCTCATGGTTGCGGCGGCGGTGCTCGGAACTGATAGCGCCGCAAAACTCCTCCTCTGGCCCCCCGCCCTTATCTGTGTCTCTCTCCTCGATCTCTCTCTGTAGCTGGTTGTCAAAGTATTGTCGTAGAGGACTTCTCTGCTGTCGCTTGCCCCCCCCCCCCCAAAAGGTAACGACGATGACGTAGTGGTGAGTCGACTCCAAAGTAATTGATTCCTCAGCGCCTTGCACTTCAACTACCCGGTGTCGACACGCGATTCGATTCGAATAGGAATCGACTCCTAAGAGACAGTATTTTTGGATAGGGTAGGGTGGTATCCATATTTTCATGTCGTCTTACCGTTGTTGTATCGTACCGGGATATACGGTATTACAAGGGGCGCTATTTGTTGCACAATATAATTTAGCTAACAGGGATCTTGTCTCTGCTTTAACCAGGAAGCCTGATCTTGCCATCTAGCCACTTAGCTAGCGAGTTAGGAAACCACATGCATAGCTGGAGCCCTGAGCTGGAGCCCTGAGCTGGAGCCCTGAGCTGGATAAAATTTCTTTGACACATCTTAGGTTTCTTATAGTTCCGCTTAACTTATAAGCAGTTGCCACAAGGCGGGGAAGGCAAGCTTGTCACCTGCTTTCCCAACCTTTTGGGGACAACGACTCCCATTGTTAGGGCGGAGACATGAGCCTCTTGCCATTATATACAGATCTCTGGCGAAGTGCAGGAGGCAGGCGGAGCCAGCATGAGAGAGAGAGGAGAGGGCAGGGTGAAAGATGTCTTGGTAATCTGTATCTCGCGATGTATTGTCTTGCGTTTTTCAACGCTTCTTTCCCCAGGCCTTTTATAGGTAACTGCACTGTGATTTTAAAATGTTTTTCACCTAGGGATTTTTTCCTTCAAGTTAAGGATCCCAACTTTGTTTAAACCTTCACAGCCCTACTCTCCTCTCGTTCTTTCTCGATAGCTGTTTGGAATATTTGTCTTTTACCGTCCGTTGTTTGCAGCTGAGTTGCAAGTTTGTCTGTTGAAATAAACCGTGTAAAACTGCTTTTATGTATAGTTAAGGAAGGGGATGTGTGGTGCTTCTATAAACCCATGTCTCACTGTTCTCCCTGGTGTGTGTGTGTGTGATTCTGGCTCTAATTTCTGCCCTTTTGAAGCGCTTGCGTCCGTTCGTTTTCTTGAATATTCCTCTCTCTTCTCTTGCCTCTCAATCTCTTCAGTGTCGTCTCCCCCCCCCCCCTTTTATTTACTTTTTTTCTGTTCTTCCTTTTCTGGCACAAGCTAGCACAGTGTTTGATAGCAGGGGCCTTTTGATGTCTGCTCCTCAGATAGGCCAATTAGCAGGAAAGCGAGATGGAGGGAGAGAAGAGAGAGAGGGAGGACATGGGGAGGGTAGGGAGGACAGAGGATAGGGAAAAGCAAGAGAATGGGGAATAATGGCGAGAGGGAGGACAGGGCATAATGGAGAGAGGGAGGACAGGGCATAATGGAGAGAGGGAGGACAGGGCATAATGGAGAGAGGGAGGACAGGGAATAATGGAGAGAGGGAGGACAGGGAATAATGGAGAGAGGGAGGACAGGGAGTAATGGAGAGAGGGAGGACAGGGAATAATGGAGAGAGGGAGGACAGGGAATAATGGAGAGAGGGAGGACAGGGAATAATGGCGAGAGGGAGGACAGTGCATAATGGAGAGAGGGAGGACAGGGCATAATGGAGAGAGGGAGGACAGGGCATAATGGAGAGAGGGAGGACAGGGCATAATGGAGAGAGGGAGGACAGGGCATAATGGAGAGAGGGAGGACAGGGAATAATGGAGAGAGGGAGGACAGGGAATAATGGAGAGAGGGAGGACAGGGAATAATGGAGAGAGGGAGGACAGGGAATAATGGAGAGAGGGAGGACAGGGAATAATGGAGAGAGGGAGGACAGGGAATAATGGAGAGAGGGAGGACAGGGAATAATGGAGAGAGGGAGGACAGGGAATAATGGAGAGAGGGAGGACAGGGAATAATGGAGAGAGGGAGGACAGGGAATAATGGAGAGAGGGAGGACAGGGAATAATGGAGAGAGGGAGGACAGGGAATAATGGAGAGAGGGAGGACAGGGAATAATGGAGAGAGGGAGGACAGGGAATAATGGAGAGAGGGAGGACAGGGAATAATGGAGAGAGGGAGGACCGGGAATAATGGCGAGAGGGAGGCCTGGGAATAATGGAGAGAGGGAGGACGGGGAATAATGGCGATAGGGAATAATGGAGAGAGGGAGGACAGGGAATAATGGAGAGAGGGAGGACAGGGAATAATGGAGAGAGGGAATAATGGAGAGAGGGAGGACAGGGAATAATGGCGAGAGGGAGGACAGGGAATAGGAAAGGAGGGAGGGAGGACAGGGGATAGGAAGGGAGGGAGGATGGTAGATAGTGAAGGGGAGTTGGAGGATGGGATAGATAGTGAAGGAGAGAGGGATGGAGGACAGGGAATAATAGAGATGGGGAGGATAGGAAAGGAGGGAGGGAGGACAGGGGATAGGAAAGGAGGGAGGATAGTGAAGGGGAGTTGGAGGATGGGATAGATAGTGAAGGAGAGAGGGATGGAGGACAGGGAATAATAGAGATGGGGAGGATAGGAAAGGAGGACAGGGGATAGGAAAGGAGGGAGGGAGGACGGGATAGGGAGGGAGGGAGGATGGTAGATAGTGAAGGGGAGTTGGAGGATGGGATAGATAGTGAAGGAGAGAGGGATCGAGGACAGGGAATAATAGAGATGGGGAGGATAGGATAGGAAAGGAGGGAGGGAGGACAGGGGATAGGAAAGGAGGGAGGGAGGATAGTGAAGGGGAGTTGGAGGACAGGGGATAGGAAAGGAGGGGGGACAGGAAAGGAGGGGAGGTAGGGGACAGGGAAAGGAGGGATGCCGTAGGAGGACACGGGAGTGGAAAGGAGTGGGGGACATGAAAGGAGGGGAGGTAGGGGACCAGGAAAGGAGGGATGCCGTGGGAGGACAGGGGAGTGGAAAGTAGTGGGGGACAGGAAAGGAGGAGAGGTAGGGGACAGGGAAAGGAGGGATGCCGTGAGAGTGGGGGACAGGAAAGGAGGTAGGACGGGACAGTGAAGGAGAGAGTGAGAACATGGTACGGAAGGAGAGAGGAGAAATACATATCGGGTAGAGGGGATGTTACTGTAGTGATTAATATGGAAGTGAGAAAGGGCCAGAAGCATATTAATCCTCTTAATATGGTGGTGATTTTAATAACCCTTAGTTTCCCAAACCAGCCCTCTCCTCCCTCCTCGTTCCTTCACCTCCCTCGTCTCTCCCCATCTCCTCTCTTCGTTTTTACTCCATTTCCTTCATCTCCTTTTCCAATACAAGTTTCAAGATGTCTCAAGGCATGGTGATGCCTGCATATGTTCTCCTCTCCTTTCATCCTCCTCCTCTCTTCCTCCCCCTCCCTCCCTTCGTTCATTTGTTTGTGGCACACCTGAGCAGCACAGCGGCCTGGTTTCTGTCTCCGTGGAGATTATCCTCCCCCCTACGGAGCACGCTCAGTGACACCCCACCAGCCGGCGCTGGCTACGCCCCCTCGCCGCGCCACGATGAATACAGCGACCTACTTCATTACTACGGTTACCGGATGGCAAGTCGTGGCGTGCTGAGGCTCACACTCCCCGCTCTGATCCCTGCTAGTCAGATACACACACACACACACACACACACAAACACACACACACACACACAGCCGACATTGATAGGGGTGGCAATAAGGTTCTCACGTCTTTGTCACAATTCTTTCCATATGGCCTATGGACAGCTGCACTATAAGTATATTTTTAACATTTACCTACTTGTTTTAATATAAGTGTGTGTGTCTCTGTCTGTCGGGGGGTTCCACGGCACTTACACACCAATTATAATGAGTCCTTTGATCTCCCTGTGTTCAACGGAAATCAATTTCCTACACTGTGTGAGGGTGTTATATGTGTGTGTGCACGCAGGTCCACATCTCTGTGTGTGTCCATATGTTCCTCTCACAGACTATTCTGTGCTCTCTGCCTGGCCTCTCCGTCCTAATGATACTGCCTCTGCAGTACAGGTCATTCCGGCCCGCTAAGGTGGGTCAACAGGACTTCCTCACCGTAGCCTCTCACACCAGTGTGTGATGAGGTGGGTCAACAGGACTTCCTCACCGTAGCCTCTCACACCAGTGTGTGATGAGGTGGGTCAACAGGACTTCCTCACCGTAGCCTCTCACACCAGTGTGTGATGAGGTGGGTCAACAGGACTTCCTCACCGTAGCCTCTCACACCAGTGTGTGATGAGGTGGGTCAACAGGACTTCCTCACCTTAGCCTCTCACACCAGTGTGTGATGAGGTGGGTCAACAGGACTTCCTCACCGTAGCCTCTCACACCAGTGTGTGATGAGGTGGGTCAACAGGACTTCCTCACCGTAGCCTCTCACACCAGTGTGTGATGAGGTGGGTCAACAGGACTTCCTCACCGTAGCCTCTCACACCAGTGTGTGATGAGGTGGGTCAACAGGACTTCCTCACCTTAGCCTCTCACACCAGTGTGTGATGAGGTGGGTCAACAGGACTTCCTCACCGTAGCCTCTCACACCAGTGTGTGATGAGGTGGGTCAACAGGACTTCCTCACCGTAGCCTCTCACACCAGTGTGTGATGAGGTGGGTCAACAGGACTTCCTCACCTTAGCCTCTCACACCAGTGTGTGATGAGGTGGGTCAACATGACTTCCTCACCTTAGCCTCTCACACCAGTGTGTGATGAGGTGGGTCAACAGGACTTCCTCACCGTAGCCTCTCACACCAGTGTGTGATGAGGTGGGTCAACAGGACTTCCTCACCTTAGCCTCTCACACCAGTGTGTGATGAGGTGGGTCAACAGGACTTCCTCACCGTAGCCTCTCACACCAGTGTGTGATGAGGTGGGTCAACAGGACTTCCTCACCTTAGCCTCTCACACCAGTGTGTGATGAGGTGGGTCAACAGGACTTCCTCACCTTAGCCTCTCACACCAGTGTGTGATGAGGTGGGTCAACAGGACTTCCTCACCGTAGCCTCTCACACCAGTGTGTGATGAGGTGGGTCAACAGGACTTCCTCACCTTAGCCTCTCACACCAGTGTGTGATGAGGTGGGTCAACAGGACTTCCTCACCGTAGCCTCTCACACCAGTGTGTGATGAGGTGGGTCAACAGGACTTCCTCACCTTAGCCTCTCACACCAGTGTGTGATGAGGTGGGTCAACAGGACTTCCTCACCGTAGCCTCTCACACCAGTGTGTGATGAGGTGGGTCAACAGGACTTCCTCACCTTAGCCTCTCACACCAGTGTGTGATGAGGTGGGTCAACAGGACTTCCTCACCGTAGCCTCTCACACCAGTGTGTGATGAGGTGGGTCAACAGGACTTCCTCACCGTAGCCTCTCACACCAGTGTGTGATGAGGTGGGTCAACAGGACTTCCTCACCTTAGCCTCTCACACCAGTGGTGAAAATGGATACTGATGAACTAAAAGTTAAACCTACAGTTTAAAAAAAGGAAGTATTTTAGCAGGCTAGTGTTCTTTTTTTTCTTCTTTGTGAATCTTGTTCTGGGGGCAGCTCTGGTCACATAGCTGGCACAGCCACAAAGTCCTAAAATCTGATTTTTTTTTATTTTTTATATCAATATAGCCAATTTTGACTTTGCAGCTGGCATATCTAAGGGGAACTCGCTCGGTTCCTGCTTCCAGGACAAGACTCATGCCAGTATTTTAAGGGCAGTCGGTGCTGTATGTGCTGTGTGCAGCCAGGCTGTAGAGTCAGTAGGGAGGAGTTGGAGTGTTTTTGTAAGGGCCCTATCAAATCCGCAATGCGGAAAACGCGGACAGAATACGAGGCATTTAGACATTGAACACAATTCAAACCTAGTAGGGGAATTAACATTGTTTATTAAATTAATACATTTTCCCAAGTTCATCATAAGACATTTTGGGAATGCGTCAGTGATTTGTGTTTCCTGCGACTTTCTGTTGAGGCAAAGGGAATTGCCCTCTGTCTGTGTATACAGTATATGTCTACCACTTTGTGTGGCCGTAGGCGATGACGCAAATGAAAACAGTCTTCTGGTAGAAGGAAAGGCTTTCCCAAAAAACCTTCTCAATTAAACGTTAAACTACAAAGTAGCCTGCGCCTATCTGGCAGAATGATATCCCAATTTTTTTTGAGATGCCGTGAGAGGGAGAGAACCCGTCTGTTAAAATAGGTAGAGGTTTCTCTCTCTCTATCACACACACACACCTTCCTTCCCTCCTTTCTATCTGTCCCGCCAGCTGTTGGTTTGTTTTCACGTATTCCTATCGGAGAAGTCGCAGGGTAACATTTGTTTACCCAGGGAGGAGAAAGTGTTGTGCGTTAGTGTGTCTGTTACGCAACACACACAGGGTAACATTTGTTTACCCAGGGAGGAGAAAGTGTTGTGCGTTAGTGTGTCTGTTACGCAACACACACAGGGTAACATTTGTTTACCCAGGGAGGAGAAAGTGTTGTGCGTTAGTGTGTCTGTTACGCAACACACACAGGGTAACATTTGTTTACCCAGGGAGGAGAAAGTGTTGTGCGTTAGTGTGTCTGTTACGCAACACACACAGGGTAACATTTGTTTACCCAGGGAGGAGAAAGTGTTGTGCGTTAGTGTGTCTGTTACACAACACACACAGGCAGCCCTTATCTGCATGGTGTCTTGTCCTTTGGGACATTTTTTATTTATTTTAATTTAAAGATCTGCCAATAAACAGCTTAAATGCTTTTAAATGGGTTTGCGGCACACTGGCACAGGCCTGATGTGTCTGTGGCATGGGCGGTGTGTGTGTGTGTGTGTTTTGATTTATGTGTGGGTTTTTCAAATGCCTATGCAACGGGCTTTGGTAATAGGCCTGTTCAAATTGGTTGAGTGTGTTTGTGGGCGCGCGTGTGTGTGAGTGGGGTACATGGTGGATGCTAGTCGTTAATAAACCACGCTGTGTGCCGGAGGGAGCCAGGTTAATGCGTAGGTCACTAATGCCAGAGTCAAAAGAGCCCCCCCCCCCCCCCCCCCCACACGCCCATTCATCCACCAATGTTTCAAATATCCGTCTTCACCCCCACCATTTTTCCTCTCACGGAATTACTACGCAACTATTGGATTGCAGTAAGTGTGTGTGTGTGGCGTGCTTGTGCCTTGAGTTTGACAGTGTGCAGACCTTTGTTAAGGGTGTGTGTGTGTGTGTGTGTGTGTGAATGTTTATCTTGGAGTGCTGTGCAGTACTTTGGGTACGGATAAGGCGACTGCTAAGCCCCACATTAGCTGTGTATTAGCTTGGCTTTGCACAGCACTGTTCTAAGCCACTGTGTTCCTTCCTTCTCCTCGGCTGCTGATAGCGAAAGCTCAGAATTCAGAATCTCTCTATCGTTGCGAGCCGTTGGAGAACGCCGCTCATTCATCAGTCGTTATCGCGTTAGAACACATCTGTGAGCGCCTCGTGCTGCGGGCCTGCCAACAAGCAACAGCTTATTTACACACACACTCGCACACACCCAGCCCGCGCATGTTTTTGTCCCCTCAATCCCACTCTCGCTCCATCTCTCGCTTTTCGCTTTCTCCCTGGCTCTCCCTCTGTTTTACATGCAAATGAAGTGTGCCCTCGCCACTTCATCACGGCTGTGTGCTTAATCTCTCTCCACTTTCTCTTCCTGGAGATTATCCGGTTTTGAACGGCCCGCTCCTCGCCGCTCGCTCCTCGCCGCTCGCTCCTCACTCTCCGACCGTCGAGCCAAGCAACGCTCCAATCTCAGCTCCCAACACCATTAGCATATAAATACACACTCCGATGTGACAGGCGAGGTGTGTGTGTGTGTGTGTGTTTAATTGGGGTGATTTGGTTGAAAGCTTGTTACAGATGCTAAGTAGCCCAGTGTTTACGAACCCAGCGCGGCCTGTTACTGAGTTAGGCATGAAGCAGCTGGGTTTGAAAGGAGAAAAGGGAAGGATCCAGGCAGTGATCTGCAACACCTACAATCTTCCTCCGCCCACTCTTTTACCCCATCCATTATTTTAAGGACAGATTCTCTCCCTTCTCTCTTTTTCATCTGACCGTTTTTCTCTTCATTTGGTGTGTGTGTGTCAAAGTGTGTTAGGGAAGGGGTGGGGGTGTTTTAATGCTGGAAGGAGGGTGGAGAGAGAGGATGGGGAAGGGGAGATACGAGGGCCATATCTATGTTTAGAAGTAGTTTAATCAACATGGAGCGAGAGATGGAGAAAGGGGAAGAGAAGAAAAAGTGTGTGTTGTCAACACACACACACACACACAGAGCGAGAGAGAGTGTAGACTGATTGGGCCTGCCTGCCCTGCTCCTGCTTATGGCAGCCCTCGGAGTCTGCTACTGTTTCTGCTGGTTTATTCTCATTATTAGGCCTCCCTAAGGGGTAGCGCGCACACACACACACACACACACACACACACACACACACACACACACACACACACACACACACACACACACACACACACACTCAAATTCTCTCTCTCACACACACACTCAAATTCTCTCTCTCACACACACACACACACTTGCTCTCCCACACGAGCACACACACACACACACACACACACACTTGCTCTCCCACACGAGCACACACAGACACTGGCACACTCAATGGCATTCAGCGCTCTCTCTCACACGGGCACACACACACACAGGCATACTGCCTAGCCACAGACTTTGATGCCACCGATGGCAGGGAATGAAGAAGCAGTGGGGGGAAAGGAGCGTCTTCAAAGACGCAGATGACAAGATAGCGCCCCCTCTTCTCCGCTCCTCTCTCCTACCTTCCTCCTCCCCTGTCTTTTTTTTCTCTTATCGCAGCTGTGTGAGAGGGAGATGTATATGAAGCTATGTTCATACCAACAGCTACAGTCATTTAACTGTTGCCTACAGCGGACGCTGTCGCATAAGGCGTCCGTTCTCCAATTTTGAGTTGTTCGAATATCCATTTTTTTCCCCACGGTGCAGGGAAATCTTCAGGGTTTTCGCTGAAAGACAGTTAAAACCTCCCATATTCTATCTGCAGCTCCTGAAATCTCTTCCCGTCCTTATGACTACTCCTCCTGGAGTTGATACTCTCTTCCTAGCATAGAACGGATCCTGCTACATCATGGCAATTAAGCACGTTTTCTCCTTACCCTTACCCTGTGTGCCGTGCAGTATGAAGGAAGTCGTGGGTGGTTTGGCGAGCCAGCGCTAACTAGCATTAGCACGATGACTAGAAGTCTACAGGTAGGCTAGTGTATGCTACTGCGCAAAGAGACCCCAAAAAATGTGTTCATCTGACTCTGGGTAAGTAGAACAATGGCTTAATTGCCAAAGTCTCGCAGTATCTCTTTAAACGTTCCAGTTCCATTATTCCTACCCAGTTACGAACTCGCAGATATTAAACTATATCCCTAGCATTAAACCTTCCAGTTCCAGTCTTCCTAGAGAGAGGGGAATGGCCCGAGGCTGCTCCTGGCTCTGCTTACATATGGCCTGCAGTAGGGCCTTCAGCATGGCATTTAAACCAGACATGATATTTACAGGGGTTTGTGGGTTAGGTCACTTTGCTTTCTGACCTTAATTTGCGACCTTTAAGGAATGTGTGTGTGTGTCTGTGTGTTAATCTGTGGTATTATTAGAGAGGTGTGTGTTAGCTCTGCTCCATTACTTAGGATCTATGTGTGTGTGTGTGTCAGTGAGCGAGAGGAGTGTGTGTGTGTGTCAGTGAGCGAGCGAGAGGATTGAGTGTGTGTTTGCTAGCCCTTCTCCATTGCTCTGTATCAATGTGTTCCTGGGACGCAGTTCTGGTTTGCCCTGTAGACACCTTCATTTTTTCACCACGCTGACGCTCCACATGGGAATGTTCCTCCCCCTCCTCTCTCCCTCGGTCTCTCCCTCAGTCCTAATCAAAGGGAGTAGTGCTCCTAGATTAGCACTTGAGAAAGTCCCCAAAGACATTTGTTCATTTTGTCCATTTTCAGGTACACTCATTCCCACCCCCGCGCTCTTCCCCCCAAGCTTTGAATTTTTAACCTCCCACTTGAATAAAAGATGTATAATCCGCTGGGGGGGAGAGGGAAGGAGTGAGAGAGGGGGAGGAGAGAGGGAAAGGTTGTCCCTAACTCCACTTTTACATTATCCCTAAAACTCCACTCTGTCTGTTCAATAATGCATGGGCGAGCTCCCCCTCTCCCTCCCTTCATCTCTCCTTTCATCTATCCCTCTTCATTCCCCACACGCTCATCACTCCGTCCAGGAGGAGTAACTGGAGGGTGAACCTTGCACTGGGAGAAGAGGGAAGGTGGGGACAAGGGCAGTCACGCATTGGGGAAACGCATCAAGAATGTGTATTTTATTACCATAGGGATGTGGCAACCATAGTTTTGTTTTTTTTTAAACTAAATGTGTGTATTTATTACTAGGAGAACGCAGTGTGTTACACAATATCCACAGTGAATAGTTAATGACAGCACTGTGTCTCTCTACTTGGAGAACTAAGTTGATACACCAGGGATAAAGTTCAACGTTGAACACCGAATGTACAAGAAATCTAAGTTGAAGTTTCTGTTCTGAGGGAAAGTTTCTACCTCGTTGCGAGGCTCTGTTCCGAGAGAGGGATGGACAATCTACAGAGAGAAACCAGTAGCTCGGTAGAGAAATGGCGTGAGAGCTTTGAGGTAAAGAGGATAGAGGACGGGAGGGAGTGGGAGTAAAGAGATGGAGAGACACGTAAGGACTTATGTCAGAGTGAATGATGGAAGCAGAGTGAATAGAGTACTAGTGAAAGAATGAGGGAGGGGGGGTGGCTAGAGGGTGAAAGAATGAGGGAGGGGGGGTGGCTAGAGGGTGAAAGAATGAGGGAGGGGGGGTGGCTAGACGGTGAAAGAATGAGAGAGAGGGGATGGCTAGAGGGTGAAAGAATGAGGGAGAGGGGATGGCTAGAGGGTGAAAGAATGAGGGAGAGGGGGGTGGATAGAGGGAGAGAGGGATGGCTGGAGGGTGAAAGAATGAGGGAGAGAGGGGTGGATAGAGGGAGAGGGGGTGGATAGAGGGAGAGAAAGAACAAGGGATAGAGGGAGGATGAATAGAGGGAGAGAGAATGAATAGAATGAAAGAACGAGGGGATGGATAGAGGGTGAAAGAATGAGGGAGAGGGAGAGGGGATGGATAGAGGGTGAAAGAATGAGGGAGAGGGGATGGATAGAGGGTGAAAGAATGAGGGAGAGGGGATGGATAGAGGGTGAAAGAATGAGGGAGATGGGCATGGATAGCGGGTGAAATAATGAGGGAGAGGGGCTGGCTAGAGGGTGAAAGAATGAGGGAGAGGGGGTGGCTAGAGGGTGAAAGAATGAGGGAGAGGGGAGGGGATGGCTAGATTGTGAACGAATGAGGGGAGGGGGATGGCTAGAGGGTGAAAGAATGAGGGAGAGGGGGGGTGGAGAGAGGGATGGCTAGAGGGTGAAAGAATGAGGGAGAGAGGGGGTGGATAGAGGGAGAGAAAGAACAAGGGATAGAGGGAGGATGAATAGAGGGAGAGAGAATGAATAGAATGAAAGAACGAGGGGATGGATAGAGGGTGAAAGAATGAGGGAGAGGGAGAGGGGATGGATAGAGGGTGAAATAATGAGGGAGAGGGGATGGATAGAGGGTGAAAGAATGAGGGAGATGGGCATGGATAGCGGGTGAAATAATGAGGGAGAGGGTCTGGCTAGAGGGTGAACGAATGAGGGAGAGGGGAGGGGGATGGCTAGAGGGTGAAAGAATGAGGGAGAGGGGAGGGGATGGCTAGATTGTGAACGAATGAGGGGAGGGGGATGGCTAGAGGGTGAAAGAATGAGGGAGAGGGGATGAATATAGGGAGAAAGAATGAGGGAGAAGGGATGGATCAAGGTTGAAATAATGAGGGAGAGGGGGATGGATAGAGGGTGAAAGAATGAGGGATGGATGGATAGAGGGAGAGGGATGGATAGAGGGAGAGGGATGGAGAGAGGGAGGGGGAGGGGTGGATAGAGGGTGAAAGAATGAGGTAGAGGGGATGGCTAGAGGGTGAGATGGGGTGGCTAGAGGGTGATATAATGAGGGAGAGTGGATGGATAGAGGGTGAAAGAATGAGGGAGAGGGGATGGATAGAGGGAGATAATTAATAAATGAGGGAGAAAGGGGATGGAAAGAGGGAGAGAATGAAAGAACGAGGGATAGAGGGTGATAGAATGAGGGAGAGAGGATGAATAGAGAGTGAAAGAACGAGGGAGAGTGGGGATTGATAGAGGGTGAAAGAGGGGGCGGTAGATGGATGGGTGGGTGTCGTTGTCTGGCGTGACGCGTGTCACCGCGACAGTGAACCGTGTGGGGGTTGCTCTTCCAGATTTGAGACCCTGTTACCCACAAGTACACCGGTGTGTGTGTGTGTACCAGAGGATGTGAGCAGAGTGGACGAAGCAGCGGAGCACGTGTTATTTCCCCAATACCACTCAGTCGAGCTCTGGGCATGCTCTGCCCAGCGTTTTCTATTTCCTTCGTCACTCTTCTTTTAATTAGGCCTGTTCTGTTGTATTTGTTGAGCCCACCCGGCCACTAATGCCCAGAGATGTTGAAGCGAGTCGTCCCTAGAAATAGGTCACACAGTCTGTAATGGATAGCAAGACGACGAATGTGCCCATGCAGCAGTACCGGAGACTTTTTATATTGGCTGTTGTATAAAGAAGAAGATAACAAAAGAAAATGTGCAGTCTAAGTTTGTAACAGTGCTAAAGTTGTCTCGCAACTGTAAAATGTGAGCGCTGCAGAGCTCCCGTTATGGCAGAGCCCTCGTTATGGCAGAGCCCCCGTTATGGCAGAGCCCCCGTTATGGCAGAAGCCCCCGTTATGGCAGAGCCCCCGTTATGGCAGAGCCCCCGTTATGGCAGAGCCCCCGTTATGGCAAAGCCCCCGTTATGGCAGAGCCCCCGTTATGGCAGAGCCCCCGTTATGGCAGAGCCCCCGTTATGGCGAAGCCCCCGTTATGGCAGAGCCCCCGTTATGGCAGAGCCCCCGTTATGGCAGAGCCCCCGTTATGGCAGAGCCCCCGTTATGGCAGAGCCCCCGTTATGGCGAAGCCCCCGTTATGGCAGAAGCCCCCGTTATGGCAGAAGCCCCCGTTATGGCAGAGCCCCCGTTATGGCAGAGCCCCCGTTATGGCAGAGCCCCCGTTATGCAGAAGCCCCCGTTATGGCGAAGCCCCCGTTATGGCAGAAGCCCCCGTTATGGCAGAAGCCCCCGTTATGGCAGAGCCCCCGTTATGGCAGAGCCCCCGTTATGGCAGAGCCCCCGTTATGGCAGAGCCCCCGTTATGCAGAAGCCCCCGTTATGGCAGAAGCCCCCGTTATGGCAGAGCCCTCGTTATGGCAGAAGCCCCCGTTATGGCAGAAGCCCCCGTTATGGCAGAAGCCCCCGTTATGGCAGAAGCCCCCGTTATGGCAAAAGCCCCCGTTATGGCAGAAGCCCCCGTTATGGCAGAGCCCCCGTTATGGCAGAGCCCCCGTTATGGCAGAGCCCCCGTTACAACTGAAGCATCTGATCATCAAAAGAGAAAAAGCCAGTTTTTTTAACACGGTGGCCACATATCATCAGGTAGGCCCCTTGTTTTATAGCCTACAACATTTTGTTGAAATGTTAAAGCGTCTTACGATAGCCTACTTATTTTTTTTTTAAAAATGGTACATAGTAATAATATTTTTAAACGAAGAAGGAAAAAAATGAATGGAGCAAATTTTGTATTTATTTTTTTCCTCTGTGAGGGCTGAGAGATTGTATTTATTTTTTTCCTCTGTGAGGGCTGAGAGATTGTATTTATTTTTTTCCTCTGTGAGGGCTGAGAGATTGTATTTATTTTTTTCCTCTGTGAGGGCTGAGAGATTGTATTTATTTTATATTTTTGTTTTGTTTGTTTTTGTGGAGCGAGGGAGAGGAAGTTGAGTACTGGAGCGGTGCGCAAAGATCGCTCTGTGAGCGAAGAGTGGGATTGCCAACCGCTCATCTCCGCTCACATACTCCTATATATGTGTGTGTGGGTGCGGTACGTAGTAGGTCCGAGATGCTCTGTTTGAAACGAGAGAGGGAGAGAGAATGTTGATAGAGGCCAGATGCCAGAGAGACAGCGGTGAGACATATTGTGTCTGGGGGGGATGAGGTGCTAAAATGCCTGCTGTGATGCTTTTCTATCCTCCTCTTTTTCTCCTGAGAGCAAGGAAGTCCTAAACAGGAAGAGAATGCTGCCAGCACTTCACTGTCCACAAATACTTACCCTGTATCTCTGACTAGCTGTCTTACTGTCTTTCTCTCTCTTTCTTTCTGGTTCTGTTAGTGTCTCCTTAGAGAGTATAGCTGGTTAATACTGCATGGTTCTGTTAGTCTCTCCTTAGAGAGTATAGCTGGTTAATACTGCATGGTTCTGTTAGTCTCTCCTTAGAGAGTATAGCTGGTTAATACTGCATGGTTCTGTTAGTCTCTCCTTAGAGAGTATAGCTGGTTAATACTGCATGGTTCTGTTAGTGTCTCCTTAGAGAGTATAGCTGGTTAATACTGCATGGTTCTGTTAGTGTCTCCTTAGAGAGTATAGCAGGTTAATACTGCATGGTTCTGTTAGTGTCTCCTTAGAGAGTATAGCAGGTTAATACTGCATGGTTCTGTTAGTCTCTCCTTAGAGAGTATAGCTGGTTAATACTGCATGGTTCTGTTAGTGTCTCCTTAGAGAGTATAGCAGGTTAATACTGCATGGTTCTGTTAGTCTCTCCTTAGAGAGTATAGCTGGTTAATACTGCATGGTTCTGTTAGTGTCTCCTTAGAGAGTATAGCTGGTTAATACTGCATGGTTCTGTTAGTGTCTCCTTAGAGTATAGCTGGTTAATACTGCCTGGTTCTGTTAGTCTCTCCTTAGAGAGTATAGCTGGTTAATACTGCATGGTTCTGTTAGTCTCTCCTTAGAGAGTATAGCTGGTTAATACTGCCTGGTTCTGTTAGTCTCTCCTTAGAGAGTATAGCTGGTTAATACTGCATGGTTCTGTTAGTCTCTGGTAGATATTAGTTCTGGTTATAGACTATTCATTGTGGTAGATATTAGTTCAGGTTATGGACTATTAGTTCAGGTTATAGACTATTAGTTGTGGTAGATATTAGTTCAGGTTATAGACTATTAGTGGTTATAGACTACTAGTTGTGGTTATAGACTATTCATTGTGGTAGATATTAGTTCTGGTTATAGACTACTAGTTGTGGTAGATATTAGTTGTGGTTATAGACTATTAGTTCTGGTTATAGACTATTAGTTGTGGTAATAGACTATTAGTTGTGGTAGATATTAGTTATGGTTATAGACTAATAGTTGTGGTAGATATTAGTTCAGGTTATAGACTATTAGTTGTGGTAGATATTAGTTCTGGTTATAGACTACTAGTTGTGGTAGATATTAGTTCTGGTTATACACTATTAGTTGTGGTTATAGACTACTAGTTGTGGTAGATATTAGTTGTGGTTATAGACTTAGTTGTGGTTATAGACTATTAGTGGTTATAGACTACTAGTTGTGGTAGATATTAGTTCAGGTTATAGACTTAGTTTTTGTAGATATTAGTTCTGGTTATAGACTACTTGTTGTGGTAGATATTAGTTGTGGTTATAGACTTAGTTGTGGTTATATACTATTAGTGGTTATAGACTACTAGTTGTGGTAGATATTAGTTCAGGTTATAGACTTAGTTTTTGTAGATATTAGTTCAGGTTATAGACTTAGTTTTTGTAGATATTAGTTCTGGTTATAGACTATTATTTGTGTTTATAGACTACTAGTTGTGGTAGATATTATTTCTGGTTATATACTACTAGTTGTGGTTATAGACTACTAGTTGTGGTTATAGACTACTAGTTGTGGTTATAGACTACTAGTTGTGGTTATAGACTACTAGTTGTTATAGACTATTAGTTGTGGTTATAGACTACTAGTTGTGGTAGATATTAGTTGTGGTAGATATGGTCCATAACAGGGCAGCCCCAAGATAGTCCTGTATCACACTACATCTGAGCCGGAGGGAGGGAGGGAGTGGGGACTAATGTGTGTGTGTGTGTGTGTGTGTGTGTGTGTGTGTGTGTGTGTGTGTGTGTGTGTGTGCGTGTGTGTGCGTGTGTATTCCCTCCAGTCTGCTGTCTTAACTGTGGGAAGTGTAATGTTAAGACACTAATAATAATTCATAAAGCCTTTATAGACATGTGGTCTGAGGAGAGTTTAGTGTGTGTGCTAGCGTGCACAGTCTGATCATAAGGGACCTACGGCTCTGTCAGCGCCATTGACCAAGGACACAGAAATCCCTACTGAGACTTGAGCTGGAATGCTGTTAAAGTGACGTAAAAACACACACACACACACACACACACACACACACACACACACACACACACACACACAGCGTATGTCGGAGCATGGGGTGGAATGGTGATGTTATCATGCTCTGTTTCCATAATCCCGTTTAGAAGGATTAATTAGGAGTTTAGAGTGTAATCTAATGGGTAGGATCCGTTCAGCACGCACACCGCTCTCTCGCTATAGTGATTTTCAGGAGGATGGTTGGGCTGAATCCAAGCCAAGACTGCCTGCTCCTTTCTCCTCCCTCTGTTTACCACACATTCTCTCCAACCCTCTTCTCTTTCCCTATTAGACCTCTCTCCCTCCTTCGTCCAGTCTTCTAAAGGCCTGTTCAGGCTTTCTTTCTTTCGGTGGGTTCTTTGTGCCCGTCTCTGTCAAGACTCGTCCGCGTTCAAGAGCGGGAGCGAGACCGGGGCGCGGCGGACATTTTCTTTAGCGTCTGTATTGTAGACTGTCTAAATGCAGGAGTGCAGTTTCTCCTTTCTCTCCCCTTCACTCACTCGGTCTCTCTGCTTCTAGTCATGCTTTATTCTTGCACTCTGCTTGCATTGTGTTCTGAGAGCTTTCATGAGTTCCGTCTCTCATTCCTGTGTGTGTGTGTGTGTGTGTGTGTGTGTGTGTGTGTGTGTGTGTGTGTGTGTGTGTGTGTGTGTGTGTGTCTTTGTTATTTGTGCATGTTACCCAGAGAAAGGATAAAAGAGAAATAGAGGGATATCTTTACATTGTGAAGAGCTATGGAAAGGGAGAGGTATGAATGAGGCGAGAAACATCAAGGCAGAGGAATATATAAAGAGAGGAATCAGAGAGGATGAGAGTGAAGGGTGTGTGTGTGTGTGTGTGTGTGTGTGATGGAGAGGAATCCAGACAGGCGCTCTTCTCCGTGGGGTAAAAGCACTAAAAGCCCCAGCAGCCAGACGCTAAATCTTTCATCAGACATTAATAAAAACAATATCATTACTGTCAGGCTTCAGCAACACTCAAACACACCTCAGAGAATCTGGAAGGTACACACACACACACACACACACACACACACACACATACAGTGACTACCTCCATATCCGTCATTCCCATGAGAATACAGGGTTGCTGTTGTTGAGGCAGAAATCAAAACAAGCCAAAGAGAGTCCTGGCCAGCCAGCCATCCCAGCTCTTGTCCTGTCCATCCCACACACACACACACCACATTGTCAGTTTCTCTACTTTCCTTTCTTTCCCTCCCTCGCTCTTTGCCTCCAGCAGTATTGTTGTTGGTGTTCAGCCTCTGTCAGCTGTGTATTAGATAGCCCTCTAACCACCAGTATATGGTCTACATAATGCTCTGTGTCTCTCTGTCAGCTGTGTATTAGATAGCCCTCTAACCACCAGTATACGGTCTACATAGTGCTCTGTGTTTCTCTGTCAGCTGTGTATTAGATAGCCCTCTAACCACCAGTGTATGGTCTACATAATGCTCTGTGCCTCTGTCAGCTGTGTATTAGATAGCCCTCTAACCACCAGTATATGGTCTACATAGTGGTCTGTGTCTCTCTGTCAGCTGTGTATTAGATAGCCCTCTAACCACCAGTATATGGTCTACATAGTGCTCTGTGTCTCTGTCCCTTCATCTATTAGTCCGGAACATTCTCTGTGTTATTGGATGGATCTTTGTGTCCCTCTATCTCTCCCGGGCTACATCTACCATTAGCATCATATTTAAACATTGATATTGTAAATGCTTCGGCAGTTAGGCTACGTTACGGGGATGGTTGTTTAACGGTAATGGGATGTTTGTTTGTTTAAGAGTCTGTTAATGCGGAGTTAGCGTGTCTTTCTGTCTCTCTACGTCTGTGTCAAGATTACTCCCAACCCAAGCCTCTAATGTGTGTAGGTGTTTACTGTGTTGTGTGCTCTGATGGTACAGTGTGTACTGTGTGTGTGCTCTGATTGTACTGTGTGTGTGTGTGTGTGTTGTCCCACTGGTTCACAATAACAAGGGCAGCAGTGCCCCGCGCCCCCCCCCCCCCCCCCCCCCCCCCCCAAACAAAACCTCTCACACACAGTCACTAACTGAATCAGTGACACCATATCTTTCTCCTCCCCCTTCCTCTATCTGTACACCCCATCTTTTATCTATGTACATGATCTCTCCGTCTATCAGTCCATCCTCATCCCTTGCTCGCCTCCATCACATGCGCTTCTATTTCCTGCGTTTAATCTTCCTCGCTATATCCGTGAGCTCCAAATTACTTTGAGAATATCCCTCCCTCCCTCCCTCCCTCCCTCCCTCCCTCCCTCTGACTGGTGGCTTTAATGCATTATGAAAAGGGACTGGGGGTATGAAAGTGAAAACAGGACGAGTTTGCTGTGTTAATGTGACTTCTTTCACTCCTCATCTGCCTCAGCAGCAAACAGTGTGTTTGCCAGCGTCAGAGAATGCACTGATGATGCCGTGTTAACACTTGCAGCTCCCCCCTCCCCCACTTTCGTTCATCAGTCCCTCTGCCGTGTGAGACGCACGCACATAGTTTGGGCGAGCGTTAACTAGCATTAATAATAGAGAAGACGTGAGGGAGACAGAGTGGAACACCATGTTTCTGGGATGTGTTTTAATGGAAAGAGAGGGATGAAAGGCAGGGCGGGGAGGAGTATTTATGAGAGCAGGTTACTTTCTGAAAGGCAGAGCAGCGTGACCTGGATGTGAGCTTGTTCCGCTGTCCTAATCTCCATCTCTCTCATTCCGTCTCTCTCTGTCTCGCTCTCTCTCTCTCTTTTTCCCACAGTGTTAATTTGTGTGAAGTTTAAAACCCTGTTATCTCCGGGGGTTGAGCTAATCCTAAGAAGAGCGAGAGAGAGATGAACTGATAGAGAAGTGTGGAGAGATACTGTAGCGTTGAACATAGAGATTGAGTTGAACTGTGGGAGATGGAATCCATCAGAGATATGCGGAATATAAAGCTGGTGTGAGTCACGCCTGCTCAACTCAGTTTAGAAGTAGTGATAAAAGTGATTTTATGTTACCGAGAGTAGGAGAGAGCAGAGACATATATATATATTTAGATAGTTAGGCCAACTTTTAGACTTTTGAATATTGTTCTAATTCTAGATATGAAGTTACTTAGCGTTGTTTAAATATCTTATATTAACGTAATGTTAATGGGGCGATAACATGGTTGCCGTAGGATGTTGAAGTGTCCTGTGAATACATCATAATGCAGAAACCCCACTGGCCCAACTCTGGAAATACATGGCTCTGGGAGGGAAGTCGTACAGCGGAGACAGACTTATCAGTGTCAATTGTGACTGCCGAAATCCGTCCTGTCCGTCTTCGTAACCTTAGTCTTGATTAATGACGTGTAGACGCTTTTTATTCCAAGCATTACGTCTCATGTCCACCAGATGTATTAAAACTCTTTGCGTTCCGGCGGAAGTAATTCGTTGTCAATTTTTATAGTGTTTAATTAACCTTCTTTTTTTTCCTTTCTCGGGGAGTCATACTGAGACCAAGGTTTCTTTTACAGATGAGCCTTGAATGACAGAAATGACACACGACAACAGAAAGACAAAATACAAGCCGAAAGAGCAACATGGTCCTAAACGGAGCAGTGCGGCGCGTTGTGGATGCGGTGCGTGCTGTGTAAATATTTTCAACTTGTGCGTTGCTTTACCGCGCGGTGGCTCAAACGTTAGTGCGCACACGCTCCGACTAGCTAGCGTTTAGCTAGTTAAGAAGCGACGCGCTCGTGCGTCAAGTACGGAAGACGCGGGCTAGACATCCGGCGAAACAAAACGCAAACGCATCTGGTGGACATTGGCATTGGAGAGCATCAGCTAGGGTAGAGAAAGCATTACCTATGGGTCTGAAGGCGCTATGCAGTTACTAAACCATGTATCAAATTCAAATCAAATGTGTTAGTCGCATGTGCCGAATACAACCGTACACTGAAATGCTTACCTACGAGCCCCTAACCGACAGTGTGGTTTCAAAAATACGGATAAGAGATCAAAGTAACAAGTAATTAAAGAGGAGCAGTAAAAAGTAACAATATATACAGGGGGGTGCTGGTACATAGTCGATGTGCGAGGGCACCGGTTAGTTGAGGTAGTATGTACATGTAGGTAGAGTTAATTAAAGTGACTATGCATAGATGACAACAGAGAGTGCCAGTGGTGTGGAGGGTGGGGGGGATTCAAATACCCTGGGTAGCCATTTGACTAGATGTTCAGGAGTCTTCTGGCTTGGGGGTAGAAGCTGTTTAGAAGCCTCTTGGACCTAGACTTGGCGCTCCGGTACTGCTTGTCGTGTGGTAGCAGAGAGAACAGTCTGACATTTTTCAGGGCCTTCTGGATGGCAGGAATCTTGGCCCCAGTGATGTACTGGGCCATTCGCAATACCCTCAGTAGTGCCTTGCGGTTGGAGGTCGAGCAGTTGCCATACCAGGCAGTGATGCACGTTGAGGGAGAGGTTGTTGTCCTGGCACCACACGGCCGGGTCTCTGACCTCCTCACTATAGGCTGTCTCGTTGTTGTCGGTGGTCAGGCCTACCACTGTTGTCATCGGCAAATTGACTGTGCAGTCATGAGTGAAGTCACATGAGTCACAGGGAGTACAGGAGGGAGCTGAGCACGCACCCCAGAGGGGCCCCTGTATTGAGGATCAGCGTGGCAGATTTGTTGTTGTTTACCGTTTCCACCTGGGGTGGCCCGTCAGGAAGTCCAGGATCCAGTTGCAGAGGGAGGTGTTTAGTCCCAAGGTACTTAGTGATGAGCTTTGAGGTCACTATGGTGTTGAACGTTGAGCTGTAGTCAATGAATAGCATACTCACATACGTGTTCCTTCTGTCAAGGTGGGAAAGGGCAGTGTGGAGTGCAATAGAGGCTGCATCATCTGTGGATCTGTTGGGGCGGTATGCAAATTGGAGTGTGTCTAGGGTTTCTGGGATGATGGTGTTGTGAGCCATGACCAGCCTTTCAAAGCACTTCATGGCTCCAGACGTGAGTGCTACGGGTCAGTAGTCATTTTGAAAGGTTACCTTAGTGTTCTTGGGTACAGGCACTATGGTGGTCTGCTTAAAACATGTTGGTATTAGACTCAGGGAGAGGTTGAACATGTCAGTGAAGACACTTGCTAGTTGGTCAGCGCATGCTCGCAGTTCACGTCCTGATAATCCGTCTGGCCCTGCGGCCTTGTGAATGTTGACCTGTCTAAAGGTCTTACTCACATCAGCTGCGGAGAGCGTGATCACACTGTCTTCCGGTACAGCTGGTGCTCTCATGCATGTTTCAGTGTTATTTGCCTCGAAGCGAGCATAGAAGTAGTTTAGCTCGTCCGGTAGGCTCGTGTCACTGGGCAGCTCTCGGCTGTGCTCCCCTTTGTCGTCTGTAATGGTTTGCAGGCCCTGCCACATCCGACGGTGTAGTACAACTCGATCATCCTGAACTACCATCTGACAGGGAAGTGAGGCCCGTGTTGAGATGAGCCGATCTGAACGAGCGCGAACGGCCCCTTCGTTTAGTGAACTTACGGCGCTACCGAGAGGAACAATGGAGATTTAAATAGCCTCCTCTTCCTCTGATGTTTCAGAGCGAGAGAGTGCGTCTGTGTGGGATGCAATGGTTGTTCTGAGCGCGATGGCAGGAGCGTCAGCGGGTGCGTTTGAGTGTAATTGTGGTGTGCATGGAAACGAGTGTAATTAGTAAGGAATGAGGCTGGGCTAATGACCAACATCCCTTCTATAGATCCTCTCTGGCGGTGTACTGTGCAGTCATACCGTACACAGCAGCACATTGTTCCACTACAACAAAGGAGGGAGCTATAAGCGCTCTGAGAAACAGCGAGAGGGGGAAGGAGCAAGGGTGGAGGAAGGGAGGTAGGGAAAAAGGAGAGAATGAGAAGCATTGGGAGCAAGAGCGAGAAAGAGAGGAAGCATTAGGAAGAGAGATTTTTAGAATTTGTACCAATGTACCTTGGCCTTAATTTCTCTTATTTTCTCTCTCCTTCCCCGCTGTCTCTCGCTCCCCTTCCCTTTTCTCAGTCCATTACGGGATGAATTGAAGTAAGGTCATATAGTGTGTGTGTGTGTGTGCGCACTCGAATTTGTGCGTGCACTGTGTGTGAGGGTCATTAGTTGCCGGCGTGGGTGGGTAATGCGCTGTCTGCCTGCGCTGGCCATCTGAATGTTAACAGATTATAACGGAGGAGAGAAAGTGAATTTGGTTTCCTGAGGAAAATGGAACAAATTACACTTTTATAGCCCTCTGCCACCATCCCTCGCTCCTGCCATTAATCACTGTGGAGAGACCGAGGGATGGAAAGGAGGGGGGGATGGTGTCCTCGGCCAGGAAGGAGACGTGATGATGGCGTGATGGAGAAAGAAGGACTAGATGGAGAAGTGCAGGAGGATTCTCCGATTCCGGATGAGATGACCTGGTGACCTTTGCTGAGCTTTGACCTCCAGAGTGCTCATGGGATATGGAGAGGATACACTGATTCTAGATCTGGGCCTAAGGGAAACTTAGGCGACTCCTGTTCTTTTCCTCTAATTTGCTCAATCGCTCTCTCCCTACACTGCTCTGTCTGTCTGTCGTCTGTCTGTCTCTGTCTATCTGCAGCAGGGTTCTCCAACTGCTGGTTATATTCTTCTCTTCCCCCCCCCCATGTTTTCTGAGATGTTTAAAAATATATATATATATATATATATATGTGTTTATTTTATTGTTGGACAGCAAGGTTTGGAATGATTGTTTTAGTCAACCGTTATCTGTTTGGGCTTGCGGTCAATCAGCAGCCTGTACAATATTTGGAATTCTGTTCTGCCCCCCCCCCCCCCCCCCCCCCCGACCATTCTCTCAAGGAAACATCGGCCCACGGCTGAATCTAGTCGATGATCCCTGGCGTACAGTGTGCCAGGGAGAGAGAGGGCAGAGAGAGCGTGGGCTGATGTCCTCAGTGAGGAGCCCATAAAGAGGAGAAGCATTCAAATGAGAGAGAACATATTCGTCTCATAATCTTACTACACAGTCAGAATGGTGTGTGGGGCGGGGGCGGGGGGGTAGAGAGAGCATTGGATTTAGTATTAAGACTAAGCTTAGTCGGAGTGAAACTGCATTCAAGGTTGGATCAAGGGCAAGGCTTTAAGGCTACAGAGAGAGAGTGGGAGACACTCCCACGCCTTCACCCATCTGACCCTGAGCTTCTCGTCCACTCCTATGGGGAAATGGGGGATATATATATATTTCTTAACATCAGAGAATTGCGTTTTCCCTCCACACCTTTCCCATCGCCTCCCACCTCCTCTCTTGCCCCCTCTGACTCACTTTCTGTCCTCTCTTTCTCTCTCCCCGTTGACATTTGTGGTCAGGCATTCGTGTTATAGTGTCCCGGCAGGTTTGTGATTAGGATCCCTCTCTCGTCCTCTCCTCCCCGAACTCTCTCCCTTGCTCCATCCCTCTTCTCTCCCTTCTCTCCTCCTCTAACTCTCTCTCACACTTTTACTTCCCATATATCACTCTGTCTCTCGCTTATTCTGTTGTTCTTTTTTCCTGTCTGTCTGTCTGTCTTTTAAAGGTCGGTACTAACCTGCTCTTTGTAAAGTTTTCTGCTGCAAGGTTCTCCTCTTTTAATTATCCTCTTGGGCCCTGTGCACTAACCCCCTGGACGCATTCACTGTCTAGCTCTCACACGTTCTCTCTCACTCGCTTTCCCCCCCAACCCGCACACATTCTTACACACACACACTTACTCACTCACAAGCGTACCTATACACTGAGTGTGTAAAACATTAAGGACACCTTTCTAATATTGAATTGCACCCCCTTTACTCCTGAACAGACACAGTTTGTCGGGGCGTGGGACTCTACAAAGCGTTCGACGGGGATGCCGGCCCAATGCTTCCCATGGTTGTGTCAAGTTGACTGGGTGGGTGGTGGACCATTCTTGATTCACACGGGAAACTGTTAAGCGTGGGGGGGGGGGGGGGAACAGCAGTGTTGCAGTTCTTGACATCCAAACCGGTGCCACTTAAATCCTTTGTCTTGCTCATTCACCCTCCTGAATGGCACACATACCACAACCCATGTCTAAATAGTCTCAAGGCTTAAAAATCCTTCATTAACCTGAATCCTCCCCTTCATCTACACGGATTTGAATTGGCTTCATAAGGGATCATAGCTTTGACCTGGTCAGCCTATCATGGAAAGAGCAAGTGTTCCTAATGTTTTGTACACTTAATCTACTTATTCCAAGGGATTACGTCAGTCAATGTTAGTCGTCCATTGATGAGCTGATTGACCATACACCCTCTCTCTGTGTGTGTGTGTGTGTGTGTGTGTGTGTGTGTGTGTGTGTGTTCACCACCAGTTCAACTTATTCTGGTCTGGACAGGGAGGGGAGAGGAGAGTAGAAGACAGGGTTGTCATGGCAATTGGAATCCCTGGAGTTTTTTTTCTCCCCCTTTCTTTTCCTCTCTCAAGTATGTATTCTGGTCGCGTCTGTTGTTTCTCTCTTCTATTATCTCTTTCTCCCTTGCTCTCTCTCTTTTTCTCTCTGCCTCCCTCTTTGTCTTCCTTTCCCTCAGTCCTCTCTACTCACTCTCCTTCCCGCCGGTCCCCACCCCTTGCCCAGTCACAGAGGGAGGGAGAGGCAGATAAAGGAATTCAAATTCCGTCACCGTGGCGACAGAGCAGGGAAGAGAAATGTCACTCGTCTGAGGAAATGAGATGACCAGAGGTGTGTGTGTGTGTGTGTGTGTGCGCCAGTCAGTCAGTCAAGAGCAGGGTGACCGAGAGAGTGACGTTCTGTTTCTCCGCTCTGCTTCGCTCCCCCACAGAGTAAATCATATATGTAGGGGTGTGTGTGTACGCGCATTTGGTTATTTGTTTATTTTTCATATCCAGACCAGAGCCATTTTCTCCCTGTCTATATTTTACTAGTCAATCATCTGTCTCCCTCTCGGTCTCCGCGCCTCCCTCGCTTCCGTGTCGAAAGGTAATCTCGTTCGGGGGCCACGCCAGCGAGAGAGGGGGCAGAAGAGGGAGGAGAGAAGAGGGAGAAAAAAAAGTTTGAAATGAACCCGGAGAAAAAGGCATTTGTATGTGTACCCAATTACCACTCGTCTCAGCCCAAAGTCACCTTCACCAGGAACCCTCGCTCTCCCTCTCTCTCTCAAAATAGCAACATCGTGTACTTCCAGCCTCGTGTGTGCGTGTGTGTGTGTGTGGGGAGCTGGACTAGACGACTGAATAATATCATGGTCTCTCTTCGACCATCAGCTCTGGGCTTATTATGTTTGTAGCGCAGTGTGTGTCCGTGTGTCTGTCGCAGTGTGTGTCCGTGTGTCTGTCGCAGTGTGTGTCCGCGTGTCTGTCGCAGTGTGTCTTGTCGCAGTGTGAGTGTGTGGGTTCGGCTTTTCTGATTGCACTGGCTGATTGAGTCCTGCCCCCATAGGGTTAGGCCCTGGAGTTCTTACACTGATTGTCTGTGTTGATGTAAGAGAAAGAGGCGTGTGTGTGCGCTAGGTGGCAACTGTGTGTGTGTGTGTGTCATCTCAGTTTGTGTGTCCGAGAGGGGGTGAGGGTGTGTGTATGTGACCTCGTTAAGCTCCGGCCTCGTTATGCCCCTTAATTAAGAGTCCAGCGCCTCTGAGCACCGCCTGCTTTCCCACAGTCCACTGGGGCTCAGAGAGGGACAGAAGGGAAGGGGGGAGAGGACAGAGAGCGAGGCAATGAAGAGAGGACAGAGGACGGGGGGGTCAGGGATATAAGGTGAGGACAGTCAGACAAAGACAGGTCAGAAAGGGGGATGGAGAGGATGAGTGACAACTCAGCGAGGACAGCGGGAGAGAGGAGGGGTTGAGAGGCTGAAGGACATTGAGGATGAGTGACACAGGGATAGAAAGACAAAGAGAGCGAAGGGGTTAGGGAAGAAGATAAACAGATTGAGAAGATCACAGGACGAGGAACGGGGCTTGAGTGATACACAGTGACATTCCATTTGCCTCTGTGCATTTAGCTGCCTCTGACTGTGGATTCATATTCCTACCCTGTCCTGGCTTTGTGTGTGTGTGTGCGTCACGTGTGCGTATCAGTGTGTAATAGGTTCCATCCTCTCTTTACTCTGTCTGCTTGTGTCTTTCGCTCCGTCGATCCCCATCTCCTGCCATCACATCTGAGCCACGATAATAGGATGAGAGTGTGTGTATCCATCACTCTGTGTGTGTGTGTGTGTGTGTGTGTGTGAGTGTGAGAGAGGGGATGCGCCGAGCAGTTAGATGCAGGGTTAAAATTTAATGCAGCTGCCAGCTCTCAGCGGTTTCTCAGTGAGCCTCAACACAAACTGACACACTCACTGAGCCATGCTACACGAGAGGACCAGAGCATCTCCCCCCCCCCCCCCCAACACACACAACCACACACACACACACACACACACACCACCCACAGGTCTAGGACCTAGCTACATCCTGTTGCACACACCATACACAGGGCCGGAGTTGATGCAGTCTATGAAGGCCTCAAATGATGTGTGTCGTAAAAAAAAATCTAGTGCGTGTCTGTCTCTTCCTCCCTGTGTTTAAGTTGAATTCGGAAGTTTACATACTCTTAGGTTGGAGTCATTAAATCTAGTTTTTCAACCACTCCACACATTTCTTGTTAACAAACTATCGTTTTGTCAAGTCGGTTAGGACATACTTTGTGCATGACATAAGTACTTTTTCCAACAATTTGTTACAGATTATTTCACTTATAATTCACTATCACAATTCCAGTGGGTTAGAAGTGTACATACACTAAGTTGACTGTGCCTTTAAACAACTTGGAAACTTCCAGAAAATTATGTCATGGCTTTAGAAGCTTCTCATAGGCTAATTGACATCATTTGAGTCAATTGGAAGTGTACCTGTGGATATATTTCAAGGCCTACCTTCTTTGCTTGACATCATGGGAAAATCAATAAATCAGCCAAGACCTCAGAAAAAAATTGTAGACCTCCACAAGTCTGGTTCATCCTTGGGAGCAATTTCCAAATGCCTGAAGGTACCACGTTGATCTGTATAAACAATAGTACACAAGAATAAACACCATGGGACCACGCAGCCGTCATATTGCTCAGGAAGGAGACGCGTTCTGTCTCCTGGAGATGATCATACTTTGGTGTGAAAAGTGCAAATCAATCCCAGAACAACAGCGAAGGACCTTGTGAAGATGCTGGAAGAAACAAGTACAAAAGTATCTATATCCACAGTAAAACGAGTCCTATATCGACATAACCTGAAAGGCCGCTCACCACTGCTCCAAAACCACCATAAAAAAGCCAGACTACGGTTTGCAACTGCACATGGGGACAAAGATTGTACTTTTTTGAGAAATGTCCTGTGGTCTGATGAAACAAAAATAGAACTGTTTGGCCATAATGACCATCGTTATGTTTGGAGAAAAAATGGGGAGGCTTGCAAGCCAAAGAACACCATCCCAAACGTGAAGCACGGGGGTGGCAGCATCATGTTGTGGGGGTGCTTTGCTGCAGGAGGGACTGGTGCACTTCACAAAATAGATGGGATCATGAGGAGGGCATATTATGTGGATATATTGAAACAACATCTCAAGAAATCAGTCAGGAAGTTAAAGCTTGGTCACAAATGTGTCTTCCAAATGGACAATGACCCAAGCATACAGTCATGGCCAAAAGCTTTGAGAATGACACAAATATTAATTTTCACAAAGTTTGCTGCTTCAGTGTCTTTAGATGTTTTTGTCAGATATTTCTATGGAATACTGAAGTATAATTACCAGCATTTCATAAGTGTCAAAGGCTTTTATTGACAATTACATGAACTTGATGCAAGAGTCAATATTTGCAGCGTTGACCCTTCTTTTTCAAGACCTCTGCAATCCGTCCTGGCATGCTGTCAATTAACTTCTGGGCCACATCCTGACTGATGGCAGCTCATTCTTGCATAATCAATGCTTGGAATTTGTCAGAATTTGTAGATTTTTGTTTGTCCACCTGCCTCTTGAGGATTGACCACAAGTTCTCAATGGGATTAAGGTCTAGGGAGTTTCCTGGTCATGGACCCAAAATATCGATGTTTTGTTCCCCGAGCCACTTAGTTATCACTTTTGCCGTATGGCAAGGTGCTCCATCATACTGGAAAAGGCATTGTTCGTCAGCAAACTGTTCCTGGATGGTTGGGAGAAGTTGCTCTCGGAGGATATGTTGGTACCATTGTGAGTGAGCCCACTCCCTTGGCTGAGAAGCAACCCACACATGAATGTTTTCAGGATGCTTTACTGTTGTCATGACACAGGACTGATGGTAGCGCTTAAGCTTTTTTCCAGATGCACCAAACAATATGGAATGGGATTCATCAGAGAAAATGACTTTACCCCAGTCCTCAGCAGTCCAATCCGTGTACTTTTTGCAGAATATCAGTCTGTCCCTGATGTTTTTCCTGGAGAGAAGTGGTTTTGCTGCCCTTCTTGACACCAGGCCATCCTCTAAAAGTCTTCGCCTCACTGTGCATGCAGATGCACTCACACCTGCCTGCTGCCATTCCTGAGCAAGCTCTGCACTGGTGGTGCCCCAATCCTGCAGCTGAATCAACTTTAGGTGATGGTCCTGACGCTTGCTGGACTTTTTTGGGCGCCCTGAAGCCTTCTTCACAACAATTGAACCGCTCTCCTTGAAGTTCTTGATGATCCGATAATGGTTGATTTAGGTGCATTCTTACTGGCAGCAATATCCTTGCCTGTGAAGCCCTTTTTGTGCAAAGCAATGATGACGGCACGTTTCCTTGCAGGTAACCATGTTTCACAGAAGAAGAACAATGATTCCAAGCACCACCCTCCTTTTGAAGCTACCAGTCTGTTATTCAAACTCAATCAGCATGACAGAGTGATCTCCAGCCTTGTCCTCGTCAATACTCACACCAGTGTTAACGAGAGAATCACTGACATGATGTCGGCTGGTCCTTTTGTGTCAGAGCTGAAATGCAGTGGAAATGGTTTTTGGGGATTCAGTTCATTTGCATGGCAAAGAGGGACTTTGTAATGAATTGCAATTCATCTGATCACTCTTCCTAACATTCTAGAGTATATGGAAATGGCCGTCATACAAACTGAGGCAGCCGACTTTGAACATTTTTGTGTCATTCTCAAAACTTTTGGCCACGAATGTACTTACAAAGTTGTGACAAATTGGCTTAAGCACAACAAAGTCGAGGTTATTGGAATGGCCATCACAAAGCCCTGACCTCAATCCTACAGAAAATGTGTGGGCAAAACTGAAAAAGCGTGTGCAAGCAAGGAGGCCTACAAACCTAACTCAGTTACACCAGCTCTGTCAGGAGGAATGGGCCAAAATTCACCCAACTTATTGTGGGAAGCTTGTGGAAGGCTACCCGAGGCGTTTCACCCAAGTTAAACAATTTTAAGGCGATGCTACCAAATACTAATTGAGTGTATGTAAACTTCTGACCCACTGGGAATGTGATGAAAGAAATAAAAGCTGAAATAAATCCTTCTCTCTACTATTATTCTGACATTTCACATTCTTAAAATAAAGTGGTGATCCTAACTGACCTAAGACGGGGAATTTTTACTAGGATTAAATGTCAGGAATTGTGAAAAACTGAGTTTAAATGTAGTTTGCTAAGGTGTATGTAAACTTCTGACTTCAACTGTATGTCTCAGTGCTGAAGCTGTCTGTGGTAACTGCCGTGTGTAAGGCCGATTTTTTTATTTTTAAAAAAAAAAAAATTTCTCTCTCTCCTTTCTTCTCCCTGGAGCTGTTCTGACAGTCTCTGGAGTTAACTGCAGCTTTAGCTCCCGTCTGACTGGATTACACAGACTATGGTGTCTATCTGTACTAGACTGTCTTACACACACACAAAATATTTTGCAGCACACTAAGAAAGGAGACAGAGGCTAACCTCTTGGGGGGGGGGTGTACTGTAAATCAGCTTACACACACGTCGTGGCCTGTTTGGGCCGTTGACTGGCTGCATAGCCCTTCCATCTCGACAGGTCAGTAAGCACATGGCGGGATTAGAACTGTGTGCGTGTTGGTTTTGTGTGCCCGTATAATTGTGACCAATTCCTTCGAGGGTTTGAGAAACAGATGTTTTAGGAGAGGATTTTTGGTTTGTGGGGGGGGGTCTCAGTATTTGTGTCTTCGTTTGTATGGGGCTGAAACGGATATTAGAAACGCTATGGGAACCATGGAGGGCCTAACCTGCAATCAGACCAAACAGTTAGAGTCCACCTTTGTAGATAATAGGATAGGATATCTGGGTGTATCTGGCAACCTCTAAACCTCAGCAGTCACTGGGTCTAAACCTCAGCAGTCACTGGGTCTAAACCTCAGCAGTCACTGGGTCTAAACCTCAGCAGTCACTGGGTCTAAACCTCAGCAGTCACTGGGTCTAAACCTCAGCAGTCACTGGGTCTAAACCTCAGCAGTCACTGGGTCTAAACCTCAGCAGTCACTGGATCTAAACCTCAGCAGTCACTGGATCTAAACCTCAGCAGTCACTGGGTCTAAACCTCAGCAGTCACTGGGTCTAAACCTCCGCAGTCACTGGGTCTAAACCTCCGCAGTCACGGGGGGGGGGGGGGGGGGGGCTGGCTAAAACCATGATTTGATAAAGTATGGTATCCTTATGATTCCTGTATTGAAAGTCCCCGCCTGCTTGCCCCTACACCTGTTTTGCTCGGGACTGCTGCTGTTTTGAGCAGCCGCTCTCTTTCCTTTACCGGAGGGAAAAATGCTCCAGGAGAAAGAGAAATGTTCTTATTGTATATCATTTGAAATCCAGTTGCAGGGAAAACGCAGCTACCCTGTTGTCACAGTTAAAGACAAGGTTCTCAGCTTTCTGTAGGTATAATTTTAATTTTTTTATTTAAATTTTTTGCTCAATTTTATAACCAAGATATTTGATATTGATATTAGTGCACATAAAGATGCAGGCAAATTAATCTCGATTGAACATAAAGTACATAATTTCTGGAACCCAATTTAACAGTCAAATATATTTTATTCGACTTAACAAAAATATAAAAGTAATGTGTTGGGGGAGGGGTGTATTTCTGTCCGTAATAAAGCCCTTATGTGGAAAAATAATAATTCTGATTGGCTGGGCCTGTCTCCCCAGCATGTGGGCCTGGCTGCCAAGCGGCTGCACTCCCTGCCCAGTCATATGAAACCCATAGATTAGGGCCTAATTCATTTATTTCAATTGACAGATTTTCCTTATATGAACTGTAACTCAGTAAAATATTAGAAATGGTTGCGTTTTTTAATATTTTTTTTGCTCATTATTAATCCAATTGGCTACCCAAAAAATGGATTGACAATCACTGGATTGAGTTGAACATTTAAAAAAATATATGTTGAACCACAACCTGAGGAGTTGAACCAACTTTGTTCTTGAACACCATCTCAGTAGACTATTAGACTTTTTAATAAAGCACTGTGAATGACTGTACGACATGCTACTCGTTTTTTATATTGCGTAATGCCAGGAGGGCGAAAAAACTGGTGCACCGAAATCATGGCCTGGTGCCACCAACTGAAAAACTTAGTAGCGCTAGTGCAACCAGTGGAAAATGTTAAGTCTGAAACCCTACACACACACACACACACACGCGCACGCGCTACACTACTGTATGTAGGTTCCCTTTATGAAAAGAGGAGAGCCAGGCCCCCGTTTTAGCAGTTGGATTAAATCTTGTTCCTGATCATCTGTGGCAGACAGACGGACAGAGACGCTAGCTGGCTGCTCAGAGCTAATCCTTGTGATTGAGGCCGGGTCTCGCTGGGGCTGTCCCCGTTCTTACCCCTCTCCCCCTATCTATCTCCCTTTCCCCCCTCTCTCGCCCCTCATCATCTCCTCTCCATACCCTCCTTCTCTATTCTTGCTTTCTTCCTCATCTCCCTCCCCCTATTCCTCCTCCTCTTCATCCGTGCCTATGTGAGCCCTGGCCAGACCCTGAGACTGGCAGAGAAAGTGAGAGTGACAATAACAGGAACAGAAGTCTCTATGGTGGCTTGAAGACATTTAGATCTGACATCTTTTTTCTCAAGTGTGTGTGGGTTTTTTTCATGCCCTGCGAGCACTGTGTGACATTTTAAAGGGCAGTATCCCTCTCCCCGCCCCCATGTCTTCTAAAGGCAGAGCCCAGGGGCCTATGGATCCCGCTGAAACGCTCTCTCTGCCTCCTATTCGTTGTGTGCGCGTGTCAGTCTGTTTCCACCATGTGGTCAACTCGCGACTGCTAATCAAGCCTGCGAGGCTAGCCCAAGGAGACAGAGGGAGAGCGCGAGCTAGAGGAGGGAGCTAGAGAGAGAGAGTGCTTTCCTTTGTCCTCCTCACTAAAGCAGAGAGAGATGCCTGGGAGGAGAAGCAGACGGATGGAGATGGAGACTGAGGAAGGGAACAGGGGCGGGTGGGGGGGGGGTGTTAACAGAGTGAATGTCTGCACTCCTCTGTGGCATGACACTGTGGAGCCCGACGTTTCTTTCCACGTTCCCCTTTTTATCTCTGCTTCCTTTCCGCTTTCTTCCTCTCCTCCTCCTTTCCTGGTGTCTGTCCAGAATGAGCGTGTTAATATTTCAGAGTGACAGAAGTACTGCTCCAAACCCTTCCATAGCCCTAGGCGGTTGTTACCTAGAGGGTTAGAACACAGTGTGTGTGTACGGTGTCTATATGACTACCACATGACAATCTCTGTCAGTGTCGTGCGGTTGTGTTGCGGTTGTGTTGCGATTGATCTAATCTTTTCTGAGACAGCTTGCAGTACCCCGTCAACCACCCTAGAGGGAGCCGTTTGACGGCAAGGCCAATACTACATCCTCAAGGACGTCCTCTCTCTGCTCGCGCTCCACACCGTGTACCAACCACTAGTGGATTTGGGAGCACCACACACACACGCGTACACACACAGAGGTACATACGCACACACACACATGGAGGGTGGGCGAGCGGGCGGGCAAGTGTCAACCCCCTCCAGCGCTGGTTGGGCTTGTTTGAGTCCTCTGGAGTGTGAAGGAGGGACGGGGAGAGGATGAATCTGAGGTGTGTGTGATTTTGTGTGTGTGGATGTGGTTGTGTGGAACTCAAGGTCAATGGCAAAGTGAAGAGGAAACATTTGCGCACATAGCCCTCACCCTTTCTCTTTCTCTCTCCCTCACCCTTTCTCTCTCTCTCACCTTTCTCTCTCTCTCTCCCTTCTTTCTCCCTCTGCCTCCCTTCTTTCTCTCTCTCCCTCCCTCTTTCTCCCCATTTCCTTTGTTTGACTTGTTTTATGGCCCTCTCTCTCCCTTTAACTGTCCTCCTCTCCTCCCTCTTAATTTCGCAAACACACTCCCTATTATTCTCTTTCTCCCCCCCTCTCTCTCTCTCGCTCTCCCCCCTCTCTTGCTCTCCTCTCGCTCCCCTCCCCCCCCCCTCTCTCTGTTTTAATTAGCTGGTGTAATTGCAGTAGTAAATCTTAGCTCATGTCCCAGGGAGAGTGGCTGATATAGGGCTGATTTAATAACCACAGCCAGTGGTAGCGCATTACAGCTAACCTCTAACTGCCTCTTCTCGCCCTGTGTGTGTGTGTATCGTCCGGGTGTTTTAAAGGGGGGTTTATGAGCTGTTTATGTGGTTGTGGCAGCAGTGAGAATGAGTTCAAGGTGAATCTGTGTCTGTGTGTCAGCTGTGGTGCCTTATCAGTGATGCAGGCTGAATAGCGTGTGTGTGTGTCTGTGTGTGTCTGTGTGTGTGCGTGCTTCATCACTGATGCAGGCTGCATGGTGTGAGTGCGTCATCACTGCAGACCTTCATGGCCAGGAGAGCAGAGAGAGGTCAGAACGGCCCTGAGAGAATAACACACACACACACACACACAACCTTTCTCTCTAGAACACACACCCTCTCATACACTCTCAGGGTCATTCTCACAGAGAGTGACAGAGTAGTAACCACTAGGACCGTGGTGTTCCTTACTGTTGGCTGATACATTACTATAGAAACAGTACTGTGGTTTAGCCAGTAGAGGTCACTCATACTCCACGCATCACCATACATACAGCCATCCACATGAGTGACTCTTTTGTTCTACAGCACATGGATCACTGGCATATACACTAAGTGTACAAAACATTAAGAACACCTTCCTAATATTGAGTTGCACCCCACCACCACCCACCCACTCTACAAGGTGTTGAAAGCGTTCCACAGCGATGCTGGCCCATGATGACTCCAATGCTTCTCACAGTTGTGTCAAGTTGGCTGGATGTCCTTTGGGTGGTGGATCATTCTTGATACACACGGTAACCTGTTAAGTGGGACAAACCCAGCAGCATTGCAGTTCTTGACACAAACCGGTGCGCGTGGTACCTACTACCATACCCCGTTCAATGACACTTAACTCTTTTGTCTCGCCCATTCACCCTTTGAAGGGCACACAGACACATTCCATTTCTCAAGGCTTCTTTAACCTGTCTCCTCTTCATCTACACTGATTGAAGTGGATTTAACAAGTGACATCAATAAGGGATCGTAGCTTTCACCTGGATTCGCCTGGTCAGTTTGTCACAGGAAGAGCAGGTGTTCTTAATGTTTTGTACACTCAGTACTCACAGCTAGTTCAATGATTAGAAAGTACATTTAAAATGGTAAATATATATATATGTATGTATGTATGTGTGTGTGTGTGTGTGTGTGTGTGTGTGTGTGTATATGTGTGTATGTAGTTCTAGGGAGATGTTATAAGATTATGTAAATATAAGGATGCCATAAGGGTTCAATACATGAAATAGATATACATGAAGTAGAGCTGCATTATGTTGAGACTTTATGAGATTTGGTCGGAAACGCATTGAAGAGGTCTAATTGAGTTTTAGAGTAGAGGCTTTTAGTATACTTTAAAAATCTGTTTTGGGACTTGTGTATCTTAACTCAATGATGTAGGTAATTCATTTAAATCAATATATGTTGTCTGTATGTATGTATGTATACTCTAGGGCTACTCTTCCAACCATATATAACTTCATTGTTTGGACTTTTTACAAAGATTTTACATTCTCTAGATGGTACTTTTTGTCATGTGTCTTTACCATACCATCACAGCACACATGCAAGCTGATGACTGGTGGAAATGGCAAATAAATGACATTCTCATTTTGTCATGATTTGATTTTTGCTGTTTAAATGATTTTCAACTTTATACAGCGACATGTGTGCACTGTGGGTCAGTGGAGTAATTCTTCCAAGCAGCTCCACTGTTCAGACACCAGGGGTGCGCAAGTGAGCACAGTCCTAGCCCCTCCCCTAACCCCTCCCACCCAGCCTGGCCGTCCCACATCCTGCTTCCCTTCCCCCCCCTGCCCCACCCAGCCATCTGCTGTTGGGCTCCACATGCACTGCCAGGAATCCATTTTCCCTGCTTCCTTTCAGAAAGAAAAACAGGATGAAGGGGCTCTTTCAGTCCGAGGTTATTCTGGAACCCCCCCTATTCTTTCTCTCTTTAACACACACACACACACACCGTGGCGTAATGTGCACATTTTAAAGTTTAAAGGGACCAAGTCTCAGTCAGCTGTCCTTCTGTTAAGTTTAGACAAAAGACCTCATGCCACTTTTTAGCCTCCCCCCTTCCCCATGCTCTCCATTTTCTCTCCAGTCTTTGTCACGTACATTCCATTCAAACTTTTAGAGTAACTTCATTTTCAAATTGAACGCGTGAGGCTTCCAGTCTAAACACATTGAATTAAGGTTGTGAAGTTCAAGACTTTGTAAGCAGGAGAAAAGTGTATTGTGTGTTGTATGGCAGCTAGACATGTAGAAGCATAATATCAGGAGCCTCTCAGTCCAAACCTTAAGAATGTGACTCTCGAAACCTAAAACCCTCTCCTCCACTTCTAGCTGGGGAGAAACTCGGGGCAGAAGAATGTTGTATGGGGGGGGGAGTTGTATTCAAGTTATATAATGTTGAGTGCACTTCTCCCAGCTGGCCAGTAGAGGTGTGTCATGAGCCACTCTTTTCCTCCGAATGCACACAATGGACTCTGCCATCTGTAAGCTTTTAGAATAAAAATAACCTTGGTCCAGTCTACTCCGCATGCAGGGAGTGGTAATGAGAGAATGAAAGAGGAGAGGGAATGAAGGAGAGGGAAATGGATGAAATAAGAGAGCTTTTCTCTGAGAAGGGGTTGATTTGTATTTTTTTTGTTCTTTCCTGTTTCTCTCTTTTCTTCGCTCCAAGGCAGCGAGCTGTCACCACCTCACAGATTCTATCCTTTTAAGGAGCGAGAGAGAAGAGGATGGGGGGATGAGTAACAGTTCATGCCTGGTGACTGATAAACAGTCTCCTTTTTGTACAGACACTCACTCCGACAGACTTTTTAAAGAAAAATGTGTAACCTTTATTTAAGCTTTAACTATTCAACTACTGCATGACTTGGCTCTTCTCCTTAACCCTCCTCTCCTTCTTTGTTTCTCTCTTTTAGCAGGAGATAGATTTGTAATGTTAGTTGAACAGTAACGAAAAGACTTGAGAGCATACACACACACACACACACACACACACACACACACACACACACACTTGTCTCCGTGCCAGACAGCTGTTGGAGAGGCAGGGGGCTGTGGTGGGGTAACCAGGGGGAGGGGGCGTATGGGGGTGAGTAAGGGGTCCCCTTTGTGCGGGTGGGGAGCAATAGAACTACAGCATGGACTATAAAACGAGAACGTTTGTGTGTTTGCTAATGGACATGCCATGTGTGTGTCAGTGTTCTCCCCCCATTGTGGCAGTTTAGTGTGAGTGGTGTGTTATCAGTGGCCAGTAGGGGTGCCATTGCACCATAAATGAGAGAACCTGTATGTGTGCAGCCGTTTTGCCCTCGGCCTAGGGCCCGTTTTGCCCTCGGCCTAGGACCCGTTTTGCCCTCGGCCTAGGACCCGTTTTATGATAGTGATGTAATGACGACGTGTGTCGTCGTAGTGATGACGACGACGTCATAGGAACGCTTATCAGAGGGCTGTGCTCTGATTGGCTAGAGCGCATCATGCACTATAATAACCATAGGAGCACACTCTCATCCCCTCTCTCTCCTCTCATCCCCCCTCTCTCTCCTCTCATCCCCCCTCTCTCTCTCCTCTCATCCCCCCTCTCTATCCTCTCATCCCCCCTCTCTCTCCTCTCATCCCCTCTCTCTCTCATCCCCTCTTCTCTCGCTCTCTCTACAAAAATATGTGGACACCTGCTCGTCGAACATCTCATTCCAGATTCATGGGCATTAATATGGAGTTGGTCTCTACTTCGCTGCTATAACAGCCTCCACTCTTCTTTCCACTAGATGTTTGAACATTACTGTGGGGACTTCCATTCAGCCACAAGCATTATTGAGGTTGGGCACTGATGTTGGGTGATTAGGTCTGGCTCGCAGTCTGTTCCAATTCATCCCAAGGTGTTCGATGGAGTTGAGGTCAGGGCTCTATGCAGGCCAGTTAAGTTCTTCCACACCGATCTCGACAAACCATTTCTGTATGGACCTCGCTTTGTGCACAGGGGCATTGTCATGCTGAAACAGGAAAGGGCCTTTCCCAAACTGTTGCCATAAAGTTGGAAGCACACATTTGCCTAGAATGTCATTGTATGCTGTAGTGTTACGATTTCCCTTCACTGGAACTAAGGGGCCTAGCCTGAGCCAGGAAAAACAGCTAAGACCATTATTCCTCCTCCACCAAACTTTACAGTTGGCATTATGCATTCGTGTAGGTAGCTTTCTCCTGGCATCTGCCAAACCCAGATTCGTCTGTCGGACTGCCAGATGGCGAAGAGTGATTCATCAGTTCATTGAACGCATTTCCACAACCAATGTTTGTCTGTCGAGATTGCATGGCGGTGTGCTCGATTGTATACACCTGTCAGGAACGGGTTTGGCTGGATAAGCCGAATCCGCTAATTTGAAGGGGTGTCCACATACTTTTGTATATATCGTGTATGTCCATCTCTATTTGTCTCTCTGATTGTGTGTGTCTATGTCCCTGTGTGTTTGTCTCTGTCCGTGTGTGTAACGGCGGATATCCTGATAGTCTTCCTGCTCTCTGTAGGCTCCAGGACAGAGTGTGCGAGACACAATGGTGTTTATGATTCCTATTGACAATACAGACAGTACACCTTATACACACACACACACACACACACACACACACACACACACACACACACACACACACACACACACACACACACACACACAATACATTAGGTACATCCGAAGACAACATATGCTTGTTGTCACACAGGGAAAACACATATGCTACCCACAGACAGCAGACAGGTGACAAAGATGCTAACAGGAGGTCATGATGCCCAAGTGAAACAAACAATGCTGTTCAGGCTGTGAGTAGTGGACTGTGAGAGAGAGTGGGGCCTCAGACAAAGGCCTGCTCTTTGTTATTATACAGTGTACTGTGATAGTACTGTTGTAGTAGTTGTTGTTGGTGGTAGTAGTAATGGTAGTACTATAGTGGTAGTAGTAAGGGTAGTACTGTAGTAGTAGTACTGTTGTAATAGTTATATATACAGTACCAGTCAAAAGTTTGGACACACCTACTCATTCCAGGGTTTTCCTTTATTTTTTACTATTTTCTACATTGTAGAATAATAAAGACATCAAAACTATGAAATAACAAATATGGAATCATGTAGTAACCAAAAAAGTGTTAAACAAATCTAAATATATTTGAGTTTTTTCAAAGTAGCCACCCTTTGCCTTGACAGCTTTGCACACTCTTGGCATTCTCTCAACCAGCTTCACCTGGAATGCTTTTCCAACTGTCTTGAAGGAGTTGTTGGCTGCTTTTCCTTAACTCTGTGGTCCAACTCATCCCAAACCATCTCAATTGAGTTGAGGTCGGATGATTGTGGAAGAAACTTTTAAAGTTCTTGACATTTTCTGGATTGACTGACCTTTTTTTTGTTTCATTAGACTTATTCTAAAATGGATTAAAATAGTTTTACTCATCAATCTACACACAATACCCCATAATGACAAACCAAGAACTGTGTTTTAGACATTTTTGCAGGTTTATTAACTTAAATATCACATTTACATAAGTATTCAGACCCTTTACTCAGTACTTTGTTAAAGCACCTTTGGCAGAAATTGTAGCATTAAGTCTTCTTGGGTATGATGCTACAAGCTTGGCACACCTGTATTTGGGTTCTTTCTCCCATTCTTCTCTGCAGATCCTCTCAAGCTCTGTCAGGTTGGATGGGGAGCGTCGCTGCACAGCTATTTTCAGGTCTCCGGAGATGTTCGATCAGGTTCAAGTCCGGGCTCTTAGCTGGGCCACTCATGGACATTGAGACTTGTCCCGAAGCCACTCCTGCGTTGTGGTGGCTGTGTGCTTAGAGTCATTGTCCTTTTGGAAGGTGAACCATTGCCCCAGTCTGAGGTCCTGAGCACTCTGGAGCAGGTTTTCATCAAGGATCTCTCTGTACTTGGCTCCGTTCATCTTTCCCTCAATCCCGCCTTGTGTCCCTGCCACCACCATGCTTCACCGTAGGGATGGTGCCTGGTTTCCTCCAGACGCAACGCTTGGTATTCAGGCCAAAGAGTTCAATCTTGGTTTCATCACACCAAAGACCTGAACGGCGGAGTGCTGCAAAGATGGTCGTCCTTCTGGAAGGTTCTCCCATCACCACAGAGGAATTCTGGAGGTCCGTCAGTGACCATCGGGTTATTGGTCACCTCCCTGACCAAGGCCCTTCTCCCCCGATTGCTCAGTTCGGCCGGGCGGCCATTTTAGAATAAGGCTGTAACGTAACAAAATGTGGTACAAGTCAAGGTGTCTGAATACTTTCCGAATGCACTGTATGGTATATTTCGAAATACCAAATGTATGGTTTTCAAAAACCATTTAAAAAATAGAAAGTCATATTTGGGAGGGGGGGGGGGACTGCATGCTATGTCACTGCTTATAACTAACTATAAGTTAAGTATAACCATAAGAAATCTAAGATGTGTTAAATAAATGATATCAAGCTCAAGGCTGCAACAGAGACTTTCAATCGCTTCCTGGATCAAGATCCCTGTTAGCTAAATTATTTTGTGCGTACAATTATTTTTGTGTGTGTGTGTGTCCAACACACTGAGCTCAACCCAGAAGTACGCACACTCCCCACAGACAAGTTCCTGACCCTTGTCCCAACCGTTTGAGTGTGTATGGTGGTGTGTTCGCTGCTGCTTTGTGCCTGCCTCCGAGCCCTCCATGTCCATCTGCATGAGAACTATGTCCAGTAGCCTTGTGCGACGTGAAAATTCTTCCCCCGTGGTGGTGGAGTGCTGTTTCTCCCGTCTACTCCGAGGTGTAACGTTACAATGCTCCCAACACCTCCATGACATTCTACAGCTGGAGGGGGGAGACGCACGAAAAGGGCATCGCGCTCTCTCTCGCGCTCTCTCTCGCTCTGCCAGCCTCTATCTACATCCACCCCCCCCCCCCCCCCCTCTATTTCTATCATACTGTTTCTCTTGTCACCTCTGCTATATCACTCTTTCTGTTTTCCTTGTCATATGCTTTAAAAAGGTCACCATGGCCTCCTCTCCACTGCTATGTTCCTTTATTTATCCTCTTGCGCACCATCTATCTCCTCCCTCCAGTTGAAATGTGCTTCGGGATTGACGCGAGTCCTCTTGCCATTTTAGCTTTTATCTAGTGACTTAGTTGCCATGCTCTACCAACTGAAGACCAAATATTAACAATATAAAATCTTCACCCCCACCTCTCTCTCTCGCTCTCTCTTTCTCTGTGAACAGCTAAGAAAGACCAGGAGGGAGAGGAGGAGAGGAAAACAACCCAGAAGAAGAAGGTGAAAGAGTTGAAGGTGTTGGACTCCAAATCATCTCAGAACCTTTGTGAGTGTCGTCACCACCATCCACTATGCTCAGCTTCTCAGGGTTACAATGCAGCAAATTATCTAGCAGTCACGTGTTGTTGGGTTGTGTGTGTGTGAGCTCTGACTGGCTGTGTGTTTCAGCCATCTTCCTGGGCTCGTTCCGTCTGCCCTACGAGGAGATCAAGAACGTCATCCTGGAGGTCAACGAGAAGCTGCTCTCTGAGTCCATGGTGCAGGTACAGACCAGAGAGAGGGTGTCTTTGTTTGTCTGTCTGGCTGGCTGGCTGAACGTGAGCCGAGTCGGTGTTTCCTATGCGTGCGTTTTTATGCATTCAAATGTTGTATTCGTCCTGTGTGTAAATTAATGTTCTCTGTGTCTCTGTGTGTCTCTCTCTCTGTGTCTCTGTGTGTCTCTCTCTCTGTGTCTCTGTGTGTCTCTCTCTCTGTGTGTCTCTCTCTCTGTGTGTCTCTCTCTGTATGTCTCTCTCTCTTTGTGTCTCTCTCTGTGTGTCTCTCTCTGTGTGTCTCTCTCTCTCTGTGTGTCTCTCTCTGTGTGTCTCTCTCTGTGTGTGTCTCTCTCTCTGTGTCTCTCTCTGTGTGTGTCTCTCTCTGTGTGTCTCTCTGTCTGTGTAGAATCTTATCAAGCAGCTGCCTGAACAGGAGACGCTAAATGTTCTGGGTGAGATGAAAGACGAGTATGAAGACCTGGCAGAGGCCGAGCAGTTTGGAGTCGTGGTGAGAACAGAACACACACGCTATTATGTGGAAAAATGAGGCATTAACAAAGCTCTGATTGGCCTGAATAACCCATAGCGTAACACATTGGACTTGGAAAACACGAACTAGCCAACAACACACACAAACCCATTGACCCTAGACAAACACTACCAGGAAATACAATCCCTCCCAACCCACTTTAAAGGAAACATAACTTATAAAAGGCTTTATAGAGCATTCACAAGTGTTCGTTTGCACTTAAAAGATGCTTCAGAAATCATTTATAACACATTTACCTCGTGTCTGTCATGGTCTCCAACACTGCCTTCGCTCCCGCCTCCAGATGTCGACGGTGAAGCGGCTGAAGCCTCGGCTGACGGCCATCTTGTTCCGGCTGCAGTTTGAGGAGCAGCTGAACAACATCAAGCCAGACGTGGTGTCTGTGACGGCGGCCTGCGAGGAGCTGAGGAAGAGCGCCACCTTCTCCCAGCTGCTGCAGATCATCCTGCTGGTGGGCAACTACATGAACGCCGGTTCCCGCAACGCCAAGGCCTTCGGATTCAGCATCAGCTACCTCTGCAAGGTGTGTGTGTGTGTGTGTGTGAGAGAGAGACGCACGTGTACATATCCACACATGCACTTCACTCGGAGGCCTTCACATTCAACATCCACTACTTCTGCAAGGTGATAGAGAGAGATCTACACGCGTAAATAAACACACACACAGACACAACCGCATATCTACATACACGGTACAGGGTTAGGACAAAATGGACGTGATAAGCAGACTGCATTGAGGGTTTTAAAAGTGAGGGGGATCAAACTCTTTTCTGATTTGCCCTCTGACCCTCTTTCCAATCAGCTGCGGGACACCAAGACGGCTGACCTGAAGCAGACGCTGCTGCACTTCCTGGCTGACGTTTGTCAGGAGCAGTATCCCGACGTCATGACCTTCCCAGACGAGCTCATCCACGTGGAGAAGGCCAGCCGAGGTAACCACGACAACCATGGACCACACTAGGGTCGGGCGACGTATCGTGATCAAGTAGTGGTAAAATCACGGGCTGGACGTCCTCCGTCCTCGTGCTTCACAATACTTGTCTTGCTTCCTCCTCTCTTAATTTTCATTCTTGTTCTCTTTGAAAGCGGCAACTTTAGGACTATAGAATATTTAGGAAATAGGCTACTGTTCATAACTTAAATTTGCCTTTAAGCTTTTATGATAGGCCTAGTAGGAGTTTAGGTTATTGGCCGTTTTGTTTTTGTTTTTAGATGGATTTTTTCCCGCACGGATCATTTATTTCTTAATGGGCTTCAACTTGAAGCTTGTATTTCAACATTTCTTTCTATAGTCTATCGCTATCGTTTGATCGCTCTCGTTATGAGTCCCCTGGCTACCGTGCATGCGTAAAATGATGAAAGTGTAGCTTGGCCCAAAGTCCTATTCATATCAAATGGAGAGGGAATATAGCCTGCGTTTAAAATTTTTTTTACCTTATTTTTTAACAGCTAGACCCAGTCTAGTTAAGGAGTGTTCCTTATAAATATACGGAATAGCTTTGAGCTATACAGAGCTAGAGAGAGAAGCAGTATTCTGACTGGACATTTTGAGAGATCTACACACATAGATCTTGGGGGAATTTTTCGTCTTAGCTACTTTACTCTGTTGCGTTCTGTAGGCTTGCATAACAGGCTGTTTATTGAAATAGGGCAATAGCAAATAGGACCCAGGCAGATTACTCGGAATGTCACTCGTGTGCTGACCGACTCGGTCCCTTAAGCCTACGGGGCGGCGCCAGTCACTTTTTAAATGGGCTAAACCATCGCCTGTCACATCGCTGTGTCGTCACCATCGGCGATGGCTGACAGTAGACGCTAGACGATGCTATCGTAATATTGCCCAACCCTAGACTACACCTAACATCTGCCCTCAGAACTAAGACGGGGGGGGTGGTGGATGTAAATATTCGGACACAGTTTTCCTTTCCTTGTTTTCTCTCCTCATCCCCTTGCCTTTCATGACACGTATTGCCCCTTTTCCCCTCTAACCCCTGTGCCAGTGTCGGCTGAGACTCTGCAGAAGAACTTGGAGCAGATGGGCCGTGCGCTGAAGAGTCTGGACAAAGACCTGGAGACCTTCCCTCCTCCACAGAGTGACAGGGACATGTTCATAGAGAAAATGAATATATCCTTTACTACTGCGAATCACGTTCACTCGAAGTCCAACTTCTCTCCAGTCATTTTCACTTCCTCTGACCCAATAGAATGACGTGTGAAGTGTTGTTTGTAATTAGCGCCACACACCCTACGAATTACGACGGAGACCGGGACACATCCTCTGATGTCATTTCCTGCCGGCCAAGTCTTCCGTGCTGAATGTGTGTGAGTGTGTAGGCCTCTGTGTGTTTGCTGGGCCCTGTGTTCCTTAACGCTGTTCCCCACAGCTTCGTGGTCAGTGCCAGAGAGCAGTACGAGAAGTTGGACATGATGCATAAGAACATGGAGAAGCAGTACTCCGACCTGGGGGACTACTTTGTGTTCGACCCTCGCAAGATTTCTGTCGAAGAGTTCTTTGGCGACCTCAACAACTTCAAGAACATGTTCCAGGTGAGTGTGCGCTCTCGCGCACGGGTGTCTCTCATTTCGGGTTCAATTCTACACACTGAAGTCGATAGCGAACAGCGTCGTTTCTCCTCACCTGCCTGTGCAAGTAATATTTACAGGTAATTCCTTATCAGTTCCCTCTTAGCCTAAACAAACACATTAGAGGGAAGGGGGAGGAAGTGGAAACTGGGGGACAGGTTCTGCCACCTGTTCCTAGTGTTGACATCGCGTGCGTAATGGGAGGTGTGTCTGTCACATTTTAAAGCGTTTAGCTGCGACTGTGGTTTACTAAGAGAGCGCCGTGATCCTACAGGTGCAGGCGCTGGCTTGTTTGACCCGGTTGTCTTGGCACGTGGCCAACTCTTCACGTGTTTCTCGGTGTCGCGTGCTCGCGCTCTCTCCCCCCTTCTCGCGTACACACGCACTCACCGTCTCTTGTGTCCATGTCCCCTCAGCAAGCCGTGAAGGAGAATGCGAAGAGGAGGGAGGCGGAGGAGAAGATCAAGAGAGCAAAGCTGGCCAGAGAGAAGGCTGACAGGGAGAAGGAGGAGAAACAGAAGAGAAGCCAACAACTGGACCTCAACGAAGGTCAGAGTGTCTGTGGGAGAGGAGTGGGTCAACGTGTGTGGGTGGGAGGATGTTTTGTGAAATGAACTTCTCCTTGATACCAGTTGGGGGCAGTCAGAGCCCACTGTACTGCGGGATCTGTCTGTGTGTGTGTGTGTGTGTGTGTGTGTGTGTGTGTGTGTGTGTTCTCCAGTAATCCACAGCAGACCTAAGATAATCTAATACAGAGGATCTCTGCACAGAGCGAGAGAAAAGAGCGAGTGAACAAGAGACGGAGGATACAAATGTGGAGGAAACTGTAGTCTGTCTTATCCCCTCGTCCATTGTTTTTGGAACGAGGGATTTTCTTCTCAGAAAAGAGTAAGACGATGGAGGAACTCTCTAGCTCCACAAATACGTTCCTCTCTCTTCCTCTGTCTGGGATTCAAACAGGCTGGGATAGCGGACGTCTTATCCTGACACACACACACACACACACAGGGCAATGCGCTGAAACCCATACAAACGGACCACAAATAAGTAACTTTTTTTGCCTTCTACAGCCTCACACAAGCTGAGGGACAGCATGTGTGAGGGTGTAGCAGGCAAAAAAGTGACTTACTTTTCTTTCTCTGACCTACTTTCGGAACATTCCTCCTCTTGGCTCCAGTTGGTCTCCCTTGGGACTCCACAGTTCCACAGTCAACAGAATTCCTCTCTGCTACAGCGCTGTGTGTGTGTGTGTGTGTGTGTGTGTGTGTGTGTGTGTGTGTGTGTGTGTGTGTGCACTCTTTCACCCACATTATTTCCCTCTCTCCTGATGATGTGTTCCAGCTGGCTCTTCTCCTCCCTCTTTTTCTTCCATCTCTCCCTAATTCTTTCCATAATTTCTCTCCTTTCTTTTTAAAGGGGCAGCAAGTGATCTACCTGCCATTTTAACCAATTTTCCATGCAGTGTGTCGAACGTGAAGGAGTCCGTTTTCATGGTCAACCACTACAGACATTCAAAAAACACACACACACATCCATCCATTCCTTCATAGCGCTTTGAGTGCCTATTGAGCTTCATGTCGACAGTTCACCATGAAACTTGACTGCACATTTGTGTGTGACTGGGAGGGGAGAGGCCATTTACATACAGGTGGTAGGACTGCCAAAGCTCCGTGGTATTCTTCACAACCTAGTTAAACACACACAGACACACACACACACAGTACACACACTCACCTAGTCTTTGTTGTGCGGGTTGACCTGTGTTTCAAGGTCTCTCTTCCTAATTACTTTGCCTCACGTTTTACTTCCTGCTTCTCACACCCTCCCTCTCTCCCACACACACACTAGTTGGTTGAACTCTGTGAGGTCAGTGTGTGTTTGGAGTTCATGGCCTTAACAATCCCATGTGAAATAAACAGAGACTGTGTCCTCAGTTTCTCTCACACAGACACTTGCGTTATAACTAGAGGAGACTATATACACTAGAGGTCGACCGATTATGATTTTTCAACGTCGATACTGATTATTGGAGGACCAAAAAAAGCCGATACCGATTAATCGACTGATTTAAATTTTAAAAAATGTTTTTGTAATAATGAAAATTAACAACAATACTGAATTAACTTATTTTAACTTAATATAAAACATCAATAAAAACCCATTTATCCTCAAATAAATAATGAAACATGTTCAATTTGGTTTAAATAATGCAAAAACAAAGTGTTGGAGAAGAAAGTAAAAGTGCAATATGTGCCATGTAAAAAAGCTAACGTTTGAGTTCCTTGCTCAGAACATGAGAACATATGAAAGTTGGTGGTTCCTTTTAACATGAGTCTTCAATATTCCAAGGTAAGAGGTTTTAGGTTGTAGTTATTATAGGACTATTTCTCTCTATACCATTTGTATTTCATATACCTTTGACTATTGGATGTTCTTATAGGCACTATAGTATTGCCAGTGTAACAGTATAGCTTCCGTCCCCCTCCTCGAGCCTACTGGGCTCGCACCAGGAACACATCGACAACAGCCACACTCAAAGCATCGTTATCCATCGCTCCACAAAAGCTGCGGCCCTTGCAGCGCAAGGGGAATAACTACTCCAAATCTAAAAGCGAGTGACGTTTGAAACAGTATTAGCGCACACCCAGCTAACTCGCTAGCCATTTCACATTGGTTACACCAGCCATTAGGCTGATAGGCTTGAAGTCATAAACAGCACTGTGCTTGCGAAGAGCTGCTGGCAAAACGCACGAAAGTGCTGTTTGAATGAATGATTACGGGCCTGCTGCTGCTCAGTCAGACTGCTCTATCAAATCAAACTTAATTATAACATAATAACACACAGAAATACGAGCCTTTGGTCATTAATATGGTCAAATCCGGAAACTATCATTTCGAAAACAAAATGTTTATTATTTCAGTGAAATACGGAACTGTTCGGTATTTTATCTAACGGGTGGCATCCATAAGTCTAAACATTCTTGTTATATCGCACAACCTTCAATGTATGTCATAATTACGTAAAATTCTGGCAAATTAGTTTGCAATGAGCCAGGCAGCCCAAACTGTTGCATAAACCCTGACTCTGCGTGCAATGAACGCAAGAGAAATGACACAATTTCACCTGGTTAATATTGCCTGCTAAACTGGATTAGTAGTTATAACTAGTGATTATGATTGATTGTTTTTTATAAGATAAGTTTAATGCTAGTTAGCAATTTACCTTGGCTTCTACTGCATTCGCGTAACAGGCAGGCTCCTCATGGAGTGCAATGGTTAGAGCGTTGGACTAGTTAACTGTGCAGTTGCAAGATTGGAACCCCTGAGCTGAAAATCTGTCGTTCTGCCCCTGAACAAGGCAGTTAACCCACAGTTCCTAGGCAGTCATTGAAAATAAGAATGTGTTCTTAACTGACTTGCCTAGTTAAATAAAAGGTATAAAAAATATAAAAAAATGTAATAAACGGAAATCGGCGCCCAAAAATAACGATTTCCGATTGTTATGAAATCTTGAAATCGGACCCAATTAATCGGCCATTCCGATTAATCGGTCGACCTCTAGTTATAATACCAGCATATAAATTAAGATTAAAATATAGTGATATTACATACTCCTAGGCTGTACTACTGCTCATTTATAATCAGGATTTAGGCCTAGTTTATTTATGCTTAGTCTTCACTGTATATATTCTAGGGTTTAGTGCCAATGGCAAAAGCCTATTGTATTAGGGACAGCAGCCGTAGTCTAAGCTGACCTGGGACCTGTTCATATTCCTCAGTTGCAACAGTCCTGCATAGTTCCCCAGGTCTGCAGCTAGGTGTCAGTGCTGCCTGAAAGAGGGTGTGTTTGTGGTGTGTGTGTGTGTGTGTATGAGAGTGAGAGAAGACACGTGGGTGTGTGTGGCGTGTAGCCACTGGGAATGCTTAGAGCCTGTGAGGGGGGGGGGGGGGGTTGTAGAGCAACAGATGTCTCAGAGGGATTAGACAGCGTTGGTCCTCGCCGAACAGAGGGAGGGACGCGGAGAGGAGAAAGGGATAGGTGGGTTGACAGGAAGGGGGTGGGGGATGAACGTGACCTGCAAGAGTGGTAGTCATGCTGGGTAAACCATCTCTCGTGGCCAAAGGGGGGGCTGTTGTCTGTCTTTGTTTGTGTGTGCATATGTCAAGTAATACCATTAGGGGTGCTCTTGTTCTGCACATGACGACACCAGGCTGTGTGTGTGTGTGGGGGGGGTGTCTAAGGGACATCTTTAGAGAATAGCTGGTAATTATTTTCTCCAGCTTTATCTCTAATGCTGATTCTCTAATGCTATTACCGGATTAGCAGAGTTTATGCCCTTTTAACTCACTGCCTTGCTATACCTTGTTTTTGTTGGGGGGGGGGGGGGGGTCATCATCATTACACACTGGTCAGAGAGCATTTGATAATGACCTTGACCACCACTCACTCTCCTATTGATTTCCAACCATAGATTATCAATGGCTGTGTTAATGAAATTAGTATTGTGCAGCAGTTTTAGGGATCATATGTGATTTAATTAGCTATCAACAAGTGTTTCAAATTGATTAATGCAAATAAAATAAAAAACGATTAAAAAAATCTAACTTACAGAAATGATAGGGCAGCCAATAGTGTAATTTGCACTATTCAATCGTTAGACGGTCTTTCCCATAGCCAATGTAGCTCCATACAATAATGCATACATGCTGTGCAGTGAGAGGGCCTTAGCCCTAGGATATGGTCGTCTCATTTTAGTGTACAGGTCATTAGGTAAACTATATAGCATGCTTTTTAAAACCGGTCCCAGTTTGTCCCTTTATTGCTGCCGTTAACACCCACCCAAAAGCAGTTTCCTCGAAGATGTTTTCACTGTATGGCTTTGGGTTTAACACAAGCGTGTGATTTATGGAGGTGGGGGGGAGTGGTTCTATGCCAGAAGTATTCTCCTTTTTGGTTAAAAATAAAAACACGACTGCATGTTTTCTGCCTGTGCAGTTGTGTGCCGCGGCCACCTGGGTGGGTATGCGAGCTGTGTTGTAGGCCTGTGTGTGTGTGTGTGTGTGTGTGTGACTTTCTCTGATGTGACAGACAAGTCTAGGAGCCATCTGCCGCTAGGCTTACAGTGGGATTAAGCCAGTGGGTGGGGTGGGGGGGGGGTGGTTATAGGGGGGGGGGGGGGGTGAAGACAACAACCTTTAACCCCATGCAGCACTCCCCCACCCCCTGTCACCCTCCCTTCTTTTAGTTCAAAGTGGATATAATTCAAACCACATGCCTATGTATGCCAGTGAGTCCCCTCTCCCCTGTTAGACTGCCAGACACTGTGTCTGCGCAGGGGTACAAAGACATAAACAAACACACAGTATACTCACACACATCCCTGGTTGACATTGAAGCTTATTGAGCCATAGTTTACTAGACCTGTTGTGTGTGTGTGTGTGTGTGTGTGTACACTCCTGCAGCCTCTACAGGATCTGAACTGGGTCAGTGCCCAACTAGGTTACTGTATCTAATGGGCCACCATGTCCATGTGACTGGTGACACTCCCCCACCCCCCTGTGAGAGAGTTCTGTGTGTTTGTGAGGGTAGGGGGCGTGCTTTGTCTACTGAACTCTCCTCTGTCATATGTCTGTATGGAGGATGCTGAAAATTGTGTGTTTTGTATGGTAAATATGGATGTTTCTGTGTTCTGTATTGATTATATATGTTAGAAAGTTGTGTATGTGATATTGATTGTGTGTGTGTGTGTGTGTGTATGTGTGTATACAGAGGGTGATGAGACTGGTATCATGGACGGCCTGTTGGAGGCGCTGCAGTCTGGTGCTGCCTTCAAGAGGAAGAGAGGCCCACGACAAGCTGGTAAGAACACACTCACTCACTCACTCACATAAATACATACATACATACATACATACATACATACATACATACATACAGTGGCAAGAAAAGGTATATGAACCCTTTGGAATTGCCTGGATTTCTGCATAAATTGGTCATCAAATGATCTGATCTTCATTTAAGTCACAACAACAGCCAAACACTGTGTGCTTAAACTAATAACACACAAATTATTGTATTTTTCTTGTCTACAATGTATGTTAACCCCCTTAGGCTAATGACTTCTCCAAAAGCTAATTGGACTCCGGAGTCAGCTAACCTTGAGTCCAATCAATGAAACGAGATTGGAGATGTTGGTTAGAGCTGCCTTGTGAGTTTGCTATTCACAAGAAGCATTGCCTGATGTGAACCGTGCCTCGAACAAAAGAGACCTCAGAAGACCTAAGATTAAGAATTGTTGACTTGCATAAAGTTGGAAAGGGTTAAAAAAGTATCTCGAAATGCCTTGATGTTCATCAGTCCACAGTAAGACAAATTGTCTATAAATGGAGAAAGTTCAGCACTGTTGCTACTCTCCCTAGGGCCGTCCAGTAAAGATGACAGCGCAGAATTCTCAATGAGGTTAAGAAGAATCCTAGAGTGTCAGCTAAAGACATCTCTGGAACATGCTAACATCTCTGTTGTCGAGTCTACGATATGTAAAACACTAAACAAGAATAATGTTCATGGGAGGACACCACGGAAGAAGCCACTGCTGTCCAAAAAAAACATTGCTGCACTTCTGAAGTTTGCAAAAGTGCACCTGGATGTTCCACAGCGCTACTGGCTAAATATTCTGTGGACAGATGAAACTACAGTTGAGTTGTTTGGAAGGAACACAACACTGTTTGGAGAGAAAAAAGGCACAGCACACCAACATCAAAACCTCATCCCCACTGTAAAGTATGGTGGAGGGAGCATCGTGGTTTGGGGCTGCTTTGTGTCTCAGGGCCTGGACAGCTTGCTATAATCAATGGAAAAATGAATTCCCAAGTTTATCGAGACATTTTGCAGGAGATTGTAAGGTTGTCTGTCTGCCAATTGAAGCTCAACAGAAGTTGGATGATGCAACAGAACAACGACCCTAAACACAGAAGTGTATCATCAACAGAAGAAAATACACCTTCTGGAGTGGCCCAGTCAGAGCCCTGACCCTCAACCCGATTTTAGATTTTGTGGCAAGACCTCAAGAGAGCAGTTCATCCCCAAAATATTGCTGAACTGAAACAGTTTTGTAAAGAGGAATGGTCCAAAATTCCTCCTGAGCGTTGTGCAGGTCTCATCCGCAACTACAGAAAACGTTTGGTTGAGGTTATTGCTGCCATAGGAGGGTCCAATGGTTATTAAATCCAATGGTTCACATACAGTGCCTTGCGAAAGTTTTCGGCCCCCTTGAACTTTGCGACCTTTTGCCACATTTCAGGCTTCAAACATAAAGATATAAAACTGTATTTTTTTGTGAAGAATCAACAACAAGTGGGACACAATCATGAAGTGGAACGACATTTATTGGATATTTCAAACTTTTTTAATAAATCAAAAATTGAGTGTGCAAAATTATTCAGCCCCTTTACTTTCAGTGCAGCAAACTCTCTCCAGAAGTTCAGTGAGGATCTCTGAATGATCCAATGTTGACCTAAATGACTAATGATGATGATTACACACAGGTGGATTGTATTTATCATCATTAGTCATTTAGGTCAACATTGGATCATTCAGAGATCCTCACTGAACTTCTGGAGAGAGTTTGCTGCACTGAAAGTAAAGGGGCTGAATAATTTTGCACGCCCAATTTTTCAGTTTTTGATTTGTTAAAAAAGTTTGAAATATCCAATAAATGTCGTTCCACTTCATGATTGTGTCCCACTTGTTGTTGATTCTTCACAAAAAAATACAGTTTTATATCTTTATGTTTGAAGCCTGAAATGAGGCAAAAGTTTGCAAAGTTCAAGGGGGCCGAATACTTTCGCAAGGCACTGTACTTTTCCCACTCTGCACTGTGAATCTTTAAACTGTGTGTTCAATGAAGACATGAAAACATATAATTGTTTTTGTGTTATTAGTTTAAGCAAACTGTGCTTGTCTATTGTTGTGACCAAGATGAAGATCAGATCAAATTTGATTACCAGTTTATGCAGAAATCCAGGTATTTACAAAGGGTTCACATACTTTTTCTTGCCACTGTACATACTTGGACACACTCTCTCTCTCATGCACAAACAGTGACCTTCCCTCTGATGAAGCCTTCAGTCCCTGGCTGCCTCCGGTTTGTACGGCGCCATCTGTTTTGTTGCTCGAGGGCCGAGGCGTGCTGTCAGCTCAGCCTGGCAGGACGGGGGAGGGGGTGGAGAGGGGTGGGGTGGCAGCGACAGGGATTTGTGGCGGTCTGGGGCGTTCCGTTATAGAATAGAAATACACTATAAAAATGTGGCTTCACAATGACCTTTTTAAAACAGGTTAACCCCTGTTCTGTTGACAACCACTAGCCTGAGGCTAGCAATAGCGTTCTAGACTGGGTTCATTGTGTGAACACATGCTTCAGTCAGTCTGTCTCTAAGTGATCTGTGCGGACTTCCACTCAGACCTGTTCTACTCTTACAGTTCTCCAGCCTCGCTCTCTCAGGCTAGAGGAAAACCACCCGCATAATCTGGTTGAATACTCTCCTGCTTCACTGGCCTATTGAGTTACTCACTTCAGCTGCTGCACACACACACACTTAAGAAAGCTCACTGTCACAGAAACACACATACACAAAGTTACAGCACCAGAGTATAGGCTACTTAGAGCCCAGACATCCCCCCACCCTTCTCTCTTTTTTTTCTCTCCTTTTTCTCTCTCTCTCTCCTTTCCTTCCTCCCTTTGCCTCGCTCATCTTTCCTACTCCCCGCCTCTTCCGGGCGGCTGTGTTTGACGTTTCAGTGTTATGAGTGTGGAGATTGTGAAGTTCGGTTCAGTGATCTGTGGAAGCGTCCTTTGGGGTCCTCTAACTCTGACAGGCATTCTCCAGGGACAGCTAGAACTCTTCATCACAGGGAGGTGAGGCCCAGTCAACCTAATCACTGCTAAACAGATTGAGACACAACCAAAGGAAGGAAAGAGAGGTAGAGGAATGAGGGAAAGGGGGGGGAAGAGAGAAGGGGAGAAAAGTGCCCACTAGGGCCTCAGTCAGACACCTCTACTCGTTTTCACACTCCAAACAGGAAATGTGTGCTCTCTCTTCCCTAGTTCTTGTTTTCTATGTCTGTGTTGGCTACCTGTGTGTGTGTGTGGGGGGGGGGGGGGTTCAGGTCAATCAGAGCTTTGTTAATGCCTCATTTTTCCACATTGGAAAAGATGGCTGTGAAAATCAGTCTGCCACGACGTTCTCCCCAGCCAGGCTGGCCTCTCATAATCTAACCCACACAATAGCGAGTGCGTGCGTTAGATGACTCCGAGGTCTTATTTTAGCGGGTTAGAGAAGGAGGTACGTCCTGGTACTCTGGGCTGGTTTCAGTTAAGATGGCTGACATTCGGACTCCCACGCACACAGACCTACACCCGCATGCACTACATAGAAAACCCTCGAAGACCTTCTTGTTACTTCATTAGTACGGCCATTACTATTACTCTTTCACGCACGTCCCCCTGTTCTTCCTCACAATAGAGCACCCACACACACAGTTCCAGCCTCGTGCTGGGTGTCGTCATGAGCTGTGTTCGAATACTCATACTAACCGTACTATTTGTGACGTGAATTGAGTATATACTATGCTTATTGGTCATGGTATGGATATAGTTAGTATACCAAAGGTTCCCGGTTGTCGTACTAAAATGTGAAGTATACACGCAGAGGACACTATTTCTGTACTTTAGGGCCCATAATGCAATTCTTCAGGAAATGGGCGTGGCTTCGCATCGTTTGGAAATTTGAAGAAAATGGCGGAAAATATGCAGTCGAAGCACGAGAGCGGATACAAATTCATTGCTTTAACTAATTATGACGAATGTTAAGGTAATGTTGAGCAATATAATAAAGTAATGACTTTTCAAATAAGTAACCTTACACGTTATATTGGCTACGCTGTCCTTACGAACCACATAGCGTATCATTACAGCAGTATGTACCGGTATGTTGTTAGCTAGCTAACGTAAACTCGCTCACTTTTGTACATTGCCTTGGTCCGTACAATTGACCGTATTTTAGCACCCCAAAAAACGTAATACTTACAGATCAACTGTAATGTCAATACCATTGTAAAGCACACTTTCTCCCCTTACTAACAAAATGAATGACATGACCTAAACGCTGCCTGTTTCTGCATGATTGAGCCCTGTCGGGTCTTTTTAAAATGGCAGGTGGGAAAGCGAAACTAATGCGTGATAGTGAGTAGGAGAGATGTCGTGTGGGAAAATTACTTTTTTTCACTCGATCTGTCCAACTTATCACCTTATCGCCTCTAAAATGTAAATAAAACACTGTAAAGAGTTTATATAATGTGTCATTACATACCTATTTGAAGGTTTGTGTTGAATCGGGTTTTTAGGGCGGTGCTAAAGTGATCTTCAGAAGTAAACCGTTTTTTTGAGAGTCATGACAGCTTGCAGTGACGACACAAAAAATGACTAGGTATCCCCCCTTACCCGTCACTGTCCATTTCTTGTTTTTAAACGATGAGAGAAGTGCTACACCTGGTGGAGAGAGATTGTAAGACAGAAATAGTAGCTTTATGCGTGCTGTACGTTACGACATGACACGTCCCGTTTTAACAGAGGGTCTGTTTTTTCAACTTTTCTCCAATACTATAGAGCCATTACCATGTCGATCAACGCTTGAATAGAAACCTAGTTCACGCCCCCGATTTTGAAGTCAACACAGTCGCTACAGTCCCATTAGTTTTCTTTGTAGCCTTGTTTGAATGTCGCGGTTGCGCACATTTGTACGGAATGGGGTGAGTTTGCGTTATATACTCATTAAGAATGTAGTATACAGAATGTTAGTATGGGTATTCGAGCACAGCTATGGTCATTGTGTCATGGCTGTCTGATCGAAGAGTGGCAGAGAGGGGGCGGGGCCTTTAACCCCTGACCTGGGACTCGGCTCTCTCTCTCTCTCTGTCTCTGGGGGAGAGGTGCTACAGCTGTCCTCCCTCTGTCTGCACTGCTCTTTTTAAAGCAGGCCCTCACACATTGCATACCAACACACACATGCTTGCATACTGATACTAACGTATACACATTCACACACTCCCACACTTAGACACAGAGTAAAAGACCTTATCCAAATAGACTCTCACACAGCCATTCTAAGGAAATTACGACCTACTGACTAGTCCCTCTTTCATTTAAAGGAATGACGGCACCACAATGAGGCATCCCAGACATCACTATAGGCCCATCTGCGAGGTCATAACCCCACCCTAAACCACCAATCACAATAGAGAATGAATGGCAAAGCACCAATCACAATGGAGCGACACATAAAAGGGCCAGTCACAATAGAGACACACGCTCGCTCCGCAGCAGCAGGCCAGCCCTTTTAACAGAGATGACCCTAATAAAGGACTGTGGGGCTCCCTGTCTACTTTCAGAGCACTCGTCCCAGATGACTGACTCACACTGCCACTGAGGACTGGTTTTGGGAACGCTGTGTGTTACCCTGTCTAGCCTGAGGGGGGCGACGTGAGCTTCTAGAACTAGATCCGCAGGCTGCTGCTCCAGCTGGGAACATCCATACATACTGGCCTCATGGCTATCATGTCAAAACTACATGATCATAGTCCCCTCACTCTCTACACGCTGATCTAACTAACTCTCTCTCTCTCACACACACACACACACACATAGCTGTGAGCATCTGTGAATATTGAGAGACCATGGCTATCTAACAATAAAACGGTTCCATCTAAACACACGTTGCTTTGCCTTTCACACTTACTCTCTGTCACTCATGTACACACTCGCTCACGTAATCACACTCCCCAGCACATCTGCAGACACAAACAATGAAACACTTACCGGCCCTGTTTATACGATTCACTTCCTCATCGGGCAGTAATTATGAAGACTCCTGTGTAATGTGTAACAGATGATCTTTTCACCACCCTGTCTGTGTCCCCGTTTCCCCTGTCCCACACATACACACAGTTCTATACGAAGGTAATCACAGGCAGCATGTTGTGAGGCATTGTGCTGGGTTCTGGTCTAGACATCTCGTTTCCTGGTGGGAAGGGAACAGGTTCGCCTCTCAACTCTGACTGAAGAACCAGTTACACACAATGGTGGAGAAAAACATAAGCCATATATTCATCAATCATTCACTCTGAAATACGGGTTAAAGGTTTAGGTTGATATCGGCACAAAATGAACATGTTCCTGATCAATTACAAATGTATCTGCTGTTCTGACAGCATGCTCTGTTACTAACATAACTCAAATTGATTGACCCTGATTCTCCGACCCCCAAACCAGTGGCTTCACCCTGATTCTCCGGCCCCCAAACCAGTTTCCTCACCCTGATTCTCCGGCCCCCAAACCAGTTTCCTCACCCTGATTCTCCGGCCCCCAAACCAGTGTCCTCGCCCTGATTCTCCGGCCCCCAAACCAGTTTCCTCACCCTGATTCTCCGGCCCCCAAACCAGTGGCTTCACCCTGATTCTCCGGCCCCCAAACCAGTTTCCTCACCCTGATTCTCCGGCCCCCAAACCAGTTTCCTCACCCTGATTCTCCGGCCCCCAAACCAGTGTCCTCGCCCTGATTCTCCGGCCCCCAAACCAGTGTCCTCGCCCTGATTCTCTGATTAGTGTCATCATTACTGGTTTAGTCTTTTTTTCAGAATCCTCCTCTCTTATTTAAAGTTTGACACCTTTCTCGCTCGCTGTGCCCCTGAACCACAGTGATACTTCAGCCCAACTTTCTTTTTTCTTTTTGTTCTTCAACTTGAGTGTGAGAAGAGGAGCGTTGACAGCCCTTTTAAGTTATTCTTGTGTTGGGTTTTTGGGACGGGCTCTGCACCTCGCTCGCGCACACTATCGGGTCATTTGCATAATGTCTAATTAGTGTGTTAGATCTCTGTTCTGAACACCCTGGGGTAGATGAGAGCGAGGTGCTAATTTAAAGCCACAGCTGCCTGCGTTCGTCAGCAGGGATGAAGCTCTGTAAACCCCAGCACTGACCAAGTGAAAGGAACTGAGTTGCGTAACCTCTAATGTATCTCTCCATATTCCTCTCTCTCCTCCTCACTCTTTCTCCTCCTCTCGCTCTCTCCTCCTCCTCCTCTTCCTCCCCAGACTCAGTGCTGTCCCTGTCACAGCTAGTGCTGGAGACCTGCTCGGTAACCCGTGTGTGTCAACAGAACCATGTGAATGTGTGTTGTAATGTGGTTAACAGCCATGGTTCATGCATTTGCGTGTGTGTGTGCCTGTTTGCATCTATGACCAGAGTCAAACTAACTGCCACCTTCATTCTAGGTCAACTCCAGAACCCACTACTGCATCTCGCTGCTCGGTCCTCATGTCACACACACACACACACACACGTACAGTGTACAACATGTACTGCTGTTAACAAACAGTTATTTTGCAGCAGGTGTTGCTTGAGGATTAATGGCTCTTAATTCTGATACATTTGCATACACAAGTACACACACCCACAATCCCTCACTGATCTATATCATTCTAAATGGCCGCTTTAGCACAGCTGTCCGCCAAATGCTGGAGAGGAGGGAGAAAAGGCTAGAATGTTCCCTGTGGACAATGTGACACGTTTATCAATCTGTCACACTCCATCTCTATCTCGTTCTCTCTCTCTTCTCTCTGGCTCTCTCTCATATAGTGGTTTCACTGCTCTCACTCTTCCGTGTATTCCTGAGTCTCTGGTTATGTGCCACATCCTCTCTTTTGTTTCTATGTGGTCCTCTCCTCACATCCTCTCTCTCTATACCCCTCTCCTGTCTCTCTATACCCCTCTCCTGTCTCTTTATACCCCTCTCCTGTCTCTTTATAACCCTCTCCTGTCTCTTTATACCCCTATCCTGTCTCTTTATATCCCTCTCCTGTCTCTTTATATCCCTCTCGTGTCTCTTTATATCCCTCTCGTGTCTCTTTATATCCCTCTCGTGTCTCTTTATATCCCTCTCGTGTCTCTTTATATCCCTCTCGTGTCTCTTTATATCCCTCTCCTGTCTCTTTATACCCCTCTACTGTCTCTTCATACCCCTCTCCTCTTTATACCCCTCTCCTGTCTCTTCATACCCCTCTCCTGTCTCTTTATACCCCTCTCCTGTCTCTTTATACCCCTCTCCTGTCTCTTTATACCCCTCTCCTGTCTCTTTATACCCCTCTCCTGTCTCTTTATACCCCTCTCCTGTCTCTTTATACCCCTCTCCTGTCTCTTTATACCCCTCTGTTCCTCCCTGCTCCCCCCTCCTCCTCACAGCCTCCAATCCTATGATCCTTCCTTCTCCTCTCTCCTCCCTCCCACATCACTCCTTCTCACAGCCTCCAATCCTCCTCTTTTCCTTCCTGCCCCCCCTCTCCCTTCCTCACAGCCTTAAATCCTCCTCTTTTCCTTCCTGCCCCCCTCTCCCCTCCTCACAGCCTTCAATCCTCCTCTTTTCCTTCCTGCCCCACCTCTCCCCTCCTCACAGCCTTCAATCCTCCTCTTTTCCTTCCTGCCCCCCCTCTCCCCTCCTCACAGCCTTCCATCCTCCTCTTTTCCTTCCTGCTCCCCCCTCCTCACAGCCTTCCATCCTCCTCTTTTCCTTCCTGCCCCCCCCTCCTCACAGCCTTCAATCCTCCTCTTTTCCTTCCTGCCCCCCCTCTCCCCTCCTCACAGCCTTAAATCCTCCTCTTTTCTTTCCTGCCCCCCTCTCCCCTCCTCACAGCCTTAAATCCTCCTCTTTTCCTTCCTGCCCCCCCTCTCCCCTCCTCACAGCCTTCAATCCTCCTCTTTTCCTTCCTGCTTCTCTCTCTTCCCTCCCACCCCCCTGTCCTCCTCACAACCTCAAATCCTCTGTTCCTTCCTCCACTTCCTCTCCTTCCGTCTCTCTGTGCCAGCAAGATCATGGGGTGTGGTAGTTATCTGACACATGTAGTGAAGGGTTCTCTACACACACACACACACACACTAATCCTTGCTCACATTAACGCCACTGCTGTGTGTGCATGCATACGTGCATGTGTCTCGTGTGTGTGCATTTTGTTCTTTCTCCTGATCACCATTGAGAATACATGCTTGTGCATGTGTGTGTACTGTTGACCAATCAGCAGACAGTAGGTATTCCTCCAGACAGCCTACCCTGGCCTGTGGTGAGTCAGTCACTTCTCTCTCAGCGTTTACATCCCAAGTGGCACCCTATTCCCTACATAATGCACTACTTTTGATTAGATCCCCATAACCCCTTTGTCAAAAGTAGTGCACTATACAGGGGATCGGGTGCCATTTGGGACGTCGCCTGGTTGATGTTTGCAGTGAGAGGTTTGGTTTGGCCGTGTTGTCTTTACCCTGTACTGAACTGCATCCTGAATGGACCTGACCCGTCTCAACTATCCCTGTCTGTCGCATGTCTGTTAACGCCAGATGACCAACTCTGACTTGTCTGACCTCTCTCTCTCTCTCTCTTTTCAGCCAACCGGAGAGCTGGTCATGCAGTAACGAACATCCTGGCCAAAGAGTTGATGAAGGAGGACACCCCGCCCTCCTTCAGCAAACCGCTCAATAAGAAGACCAAGGCCGAACAAAAGGAGGAGCCTAGCATAGAGGGGGCGGGGTCACTAGATGATCTCTTAGAGGAAAGCCTATCACGGTCCAGTTAAAAACGGGTTAAAGTTACCCCTTAGCCACAGATCTTGGATCAGCCTACCATACCCATATCCTAACCTCTGCAGGGATACAGAAACTGATCTTAGATCAGTGTCTAGCGGCAACTTCCTCCTACTCTCCTTCATAGGACCACGGGATTGGACAGACTGGGTCTGAAGGGGCCAATGGATGAGTGCGGGGCTCTCACCTTAACCACACCCCCAGGGTTTCGCAGGCTGGCTTGCTATTAGTCGCTTCCACGCTGAGGGAGGGCTCTTGCTCTGCCGTATAAACGTACAGTGTCTGGTCAAGCGTCGGCATCTGCACACATCCACTGCACTCTGTCTATCGCTCATTCAGTCTCTCTTTCTCTATCAGTCTCTCTCGCGCACACTATCTATCCATCTACTCTCCTCTCTAAAGTACGTCTTGAGACAACCCCACAGACACTTTATCAGGAGGGATCCTACATCCCCCCCCCAATCCGGATGGTTGGACTGTCCTACCTATGTGGAGGCCCTGATGTTTTATAGGACAGGCTTTGCTTTTTCACAGGTTTGCTTTCAAACCTGTTAAATGTTGCTCTGTAATTGTCAAATATGCTGTATGTTTGTCTTGCTGTATGTTTATAAAAGAAACAAGTGCCAACCAATACAACTTCAAGTTGCACATGTCAGCCCTCGTGTTGTCCAATAGGAGTTTGTGTTGGGTCAGGGTGGACCAAGGGATAAGTCTAAGTGTGTTTGTGCGCCCGACCGCGCGCGCATGTTCCACAGTCCTCATCTCATTTCCCCGGGTCTTGCTCTTTATGTTCTCTCTGATTCACAGGGAGGAGTCACTATGTCGGTGATAAAGACTATAGAGCCCTATTGGCATCTCTCAAAGGACGTCTCCACTAGCAGGAAATTGTGTGTGTGTCCAGAGCTACGTGTGTGTGTGTGGATGTTAGTGGTTGTTTGTGCATCTATGTTGTGTGCGTGCGTGTGTGTGTGAGTTTGTGCTTGGGTATGCTCTGCCATCTGTAATTACTGTGTGGTTCTGCCTGCCTGTCTGCCGTCATCATAAATGCTATATTTCCTAAACAGCGCTGTGGTCTTTCTGCTGAAGTTACAGCACACTGGAGACCTGCCCCCAAAAAATGCTGAGACAAGTGTGTGTCCCCGAGAGTGTGTGTGTGTGCGCGTGTGCGTGTGTGTGTGCGCGCTTGCCCCTTTAGACTGCAACACCCGTTGCTGAATGTCTGGCCTTTCTGGGTTTGTATTTAGTAACCATCAGCAAATGTTGCCGCCACAACGTTGGTGTAATCCAAGGAGAATGATAAGCAGTTCTGTCAGTTGACCCATGCTATACCAATCCCTATGCAAACATGACATATCCCTACTGCTGATCTCAAGTCAGTCACAAACGGTTAGAACATCTGCTTGAATAACTGTGGTTTTCCCGTAAGCGCTGATCAGAGATCGGTTTGTTCAGGTCTCTGGACTAGAACCAAGCACAACGTGTTGTTATTATCAAGAGCTGAGCGGTCGTTTCGTGATTATAATCGTTGCTTCCTGCAGTATATTTCAACGGTATAAAAAGGACCAACGTTACCGCAACGTCTGTGTGACTTAACAACTGCAGCCAAGGGGCAACGAGGAAACATTTTAGCCCTTAGATTGTAGTTGTTCGCCAGAAACAAGAGTATGACGTGTCGACCGTAGGACAACGTTCCTTGTGCGGATGAGTCATTTCAGGTGATCCTGTCCCTATTATTTAAGTGGTCTTTTTAAAGGACGTTGAGGAAAGGTTGAAAAAACATCACTGGAAAATAATAACATTTTCTGGCCTGATTTTTCTAATTTTTTTCTAGATTTTATTTAATTTTTTTCATTTTATAAGAGCTTGTTTTCTATGTGAATTTTTACACTTGTTTTAATGGACGTTAAAAGTAGAGGTTAAAGTTGGTTTCTGGAGATGTCACTGTGGTAATGTGTATTAAATGATCGTGTGTGCTGTCCGCTACCATTAAAATGACTTCGATAGCAATGTGTCTGAGGATTCTTTTGTACAACAGAATCTATCCTGTGCGCTCGTGCCCGTTCACTATGATGTCAAATACAGAGCTCTGTTCCTGGGCCTCAGCCAGTGGAAATTTCATCTGAGGTACACATCTCTGCACTCCAGGGTTTAGAGGGCGGGGGAAGGGCAACGCTAGTCTATACTAGATCACAGAACACATACAAAGTCCATTTGGAAGCGCTAACACAGAAGCTACACAAAGTCCGAGACTTTACAGACCGATGCTGTATCAACATACACATTCTTTCCTGCTGTGGTAAATGCCGTTGTTGTGGCTGTGTTTCTTCTGTGGGTCCAGGTCCCTGAAGTATGCGGCGACTTTTCCACAGACCTCTGCCAGCCAACGTTCCACAGATCCCAATGAACCCTCACTGGACGAGCACTAGACCGTGTGTGAGCGGGAGAGAGATTTACCTGTTTCTTAATACTCCTCTCCCTAATGGTGAGATAGTGGTTGAGGCCTGTGGTGGGATAGAGGTCTGACTATTATGTCAGGTTCAAGTCATGATTTCCAATAATCTACTCACCCCCTCAGTCAGCCACCCAGAATCAGCTAAGAGAGCCATGGTTTCTCTTGACCAACAAAAGATGACCGCAGTCACCATTGCCATTATGGCTCTAGGCTGATATTTAGGAGTGCTGATCTAGGACCAGTTTTGCCTTTTTAAATCATAATTAATTAGAAGGGGGACCTGATCCTAGTACAGCTCTCCTACTCTGACACTTAAGATATATACGGAATTCTGCTCAACCAGCCAGGTTGTTCAGAGGGTTTAATACAACCGAAATAGTCAACCACTTTAAAAAATAAAAAGTTCACCTTTATTTAACCAGGTAGGCTAGTTGAGAACAAGTTCTCATTTGCAACTGCGACCTGGCCAAGATAAAGCATAGCAATTCGACACATACAACAACACAGAGCACATGGAATAAACAAAACATACAGTGCCTTGCGAAAGTCTTCGGCCCCCTTGAACTTTGCGACCTTTTGCCACATTTCAGGCTTCAAACATAAAGATATAAAACTGTATTTTTTGTGAAGAATCAACAACAAGTGGGACACAATCATGAAGTGGAACGACATTTATTGGATATTTCAAACTTTTTTAACAAATCAAAAACTGAAAAATTGGGCGTGCAAAATTATTCAGCCCCTTTACTTTCAGTGCAGCAAACTCTCTCCAGAAGTTCAGTGAGGATCTCTGAATGATCCAATGTTGACCTAAATGACTAATGATGATAAATACAATCCACCTGTGTGTAATCAAGTCTCCGTATAAATGCACCTGCACTGTGATAGTCTCAGAGGTCCGTTAAAAGCGCAGAGAGCATCATGAAGAACAAGGAACACACCAGGCAGGTCCGAGATACTGTTGTGAAGAAGTTTAAAGCCGGATTTGGATACAAAAAGATTTCCCAAGCTTTAAACATCCCAAGGAGCACTGTGCAAGCGATAATATTGAAATGGAAGGAGTATCAGACCACTGCAAATCTACCAAGACCTGGCCGTCCCTCTAAACTTTCAGCTCATACAAGGAGAAGACTGATCAGAGATGCAGCCAAGAGGCCCATGATCACTCTGGATGAACTGCAGAGATCTACAGCTGAGGTGGGAGACTCTGTCCATAGGACAACAATCAGTCGTATATTGCACAAATCTGGCCTTTATGGAAGAGTGGCAAGAAGAAAGCCATTTCTTAAAGATATCCATAAAAAGTGTCGTTTAAAGTTTGCCACAAGCCACCTGGGAGACACACCAAACATGTGGAAGAAGGTGCTCTGGTCAGATGAAACCAAAATTGAACTTTTTGGCAACAATGCAAAACGTTATGTTTGGCGTAAAAGCAACACAGCTGAACACACCATCCCCACTGTCAAACATGGTGGTGGCAGCATCATGGTTTGGGCCTGCTTTTCTTCAGCAGGGACAGGGAAGATGGTTAAAATTGATGGGAAGATGGATGGAGCCAAAATACAGGACCATTCTGGAAGAAAACCTGATGGAGTCTGCAAAAGACCTGAGACTGGGACGGAGATTTGTCTTCCAACAAGACAATGATCCAAAACATAAAGCAAAATCTACAATGGAATGGTTCAAAAATAAACATATCCAGGTGTTAGAATGGCCAAGTCAAAGTCCAGACCTGAATCCAATCGAGAACCTGTGGAAAGAACTGAAAACTGCTGTTCACAAATGCTCTCCATCCAACCTCACTGAGCTCGAGCTGTTTTGCAAGGAGGAATGGGAAACATTTTCAGTCTCTCGATGTGCAAAACTGATAGAGACATACCCCAAGCGACTTACAGCTGTAATCGCAGCAAAAGGTGGCGCTACAAAGTATTAACTTAAGGGGGCTGAATAATTTTGCACGCCCAATTTTTCAGTTTTTGCTTTGTTAAAAAAGTTTGAAATATCCAATAAATGTCGTTCCACTTCATGATTGTGTCCCACTTGTTGTTGATTCTTCACAAAAAATACAGTTTTATATCTTTATGTTTGAAGCCTGAAATGTGGCAAAAGGTCGCAAAGTTCAAGGGGGCCGAATACTTTCGCAAGGCACTGTAGTTAATAATACAGTAGAACAAAAGAAAACAAGAAGTGTATATATATATACAGTGAGTGCAAATGAGGTAAGATAAGGGAGTTAAGGCAATAAATAGGCCATGGTGGCGAAGTAATTACAATATAGAAATTACACACGGGAATGGTAGATGTGCAGAAGATGAATGTGCAAGTAGAGATACTGGGGTGCAAAGGAGAAAGATAAATAAATACAGTATGGGGATGAGGTAGGTAGATGGACTGTATACAGATGGGCTATGAACAAGTGCAGTGATCTGTGAGCTGCTCTGACAGCTGGCACTTAAAGCTAGTAAGGGAGATATGAGTCTCCAGCTTCAGAGATTTTTGCAGTTCGTTCCAGTCATTGGCAGCAGAGAACTGGAAGGAAAGACGACCAAAGGAGGAATTGGCTTTGGGGGTGACCAGTGAGATCTACCTGCAGGAGCGTGCTACGGGTGGGTGCTGCTATTGTGACCAATGAGCTGAGATAAGGCAGGGTTTTACCTTGCAGAGACTTGTAGATAACCTGTAGCCAGTGGGTTTGGCGACGAGTAAGAAGCGAGGGCCAACCAACGAGAGCATACAGGTCGCAATGGTGGGTAGTGTATGGGGCTTTGGTGACTAAATGGATGGCACTGTGGCACTTTGTTGAGTAGAGTGTTGGAGGCTATTTTATAGATGACATCGCCGAAGTCGAGGATCGGTAGCATGGTCAGTTTTATGAGGGTATGTTTGGCAGCATGAGTGACGGATGCTTTGTTGCAATCTAGGAAGCCGATTCTAGATTTAATTTTGGATTAAATCTGGAGATGCTTAACCTTTCTGATCTCCCCATCCCGGATCCGGGATCGTGAATACAGACTCAAGCTCATTACCATAACGCAACGTTAACTATTCATGAAAATCGCAAATGAAATGAAATAAATATGCTAGCTCTCAAGCTTAGCCTTTTGTTAACAACACTGTCATCTCAGATTTTCAAAATATGCTTCTCAACCATTGCAAAACAAGCATTTGTGTAACAGTATTGATGGCTAACGTAGCATTTAGCGTAGCATTAGCATTCAGCTGGCAACATTTACACAAAAAAACAGAAAAGCATTCAAATAAAATAATTTACCTTTGAAGAACTTCAGATGTTTTCAATGAGGAGACTCTCAGATAGCAAATGTTCAGTTTTTCCTGAAAGATTATTTGTTTAGGACAAATCGCTCCGTTTTCTGCGTCACGTTTAGCTATGAAAAAACCCCTGTATCCAGGATTGTGTAAATCTATCAGCAAGCTCATTAGCATAACACAACGTTAACTATTCATGAAAATCGCAAATGAAATGAAATAAATATGCCATCTCTCAAGCTTAGCCTTTTGTAAACAACACTGTCATCTCAGATTTTCAAAATATGCTTTTCAACCATAGGAAAACAATCATTTGTGTAAAAGTAGCTAGCTAGCGTAGCATTTAGCGTTAGCATTAGCGTTAGCATCCAGCACGCAACATTTCAACAAAAACATAAAAGCCTTCAAATAAAATAATTTACCTTTGAAGAACTTCAGATGTTTTCAATGAGGAGACTCTCAGTTAGATAGCAGATGCTCAGTTTTTCCAAAAATATGTATTAGAAATAGCTCCGTTTTGTACATCACATTTGGCTACCAAAAAAAACCGAAAATTCAGTCCTCAAAACGCAAACTTTTTTCCAAATTAACTCCATAATATCGACTGAAAACATGGCAAACGTTGTTTAGAATCAATCCTCAAGGTGTTTTTCACATATCTCTTCGATGATATATCGTTCGTGGAAGCATGGTTTCCCCTCTCAATCAAATGGAAAAATACTTGCGCATGGCTTTACGCACCAGTTTCGACGCAGGACACCAGGCGGACACTTGGAAAATGTAGTCTCTTATGGTCAATCTTCCAATGATATGCCTACAAATACGTCACAATGCTGCCGACATCTTGGGGAAACGGCAGAAGCTCTAAGCTTATTCCTGTCGCATTCACAGCCATATAAGGAGACATTAGAAAACAGAGCTTCAGAAATTCTGCTCATTTCCTGTTTAACGTATCATCTTGGTTTCGCCTGTAGAATGAGTTCTGGGGCACTTACAGGCAAAATCTTTGCAGATGTGGGGCTCCCTGTCTACTTTCAGAGCACTCGTCCCAGATGACTGACTCACACTGCCACTGAGGACTGGTTTTGGGAACGCTGTGTGTTACCCTGTCTAGCCTGAGGGGGGCGACGTGAGCTTCTAGAACTAGATCCGCAGGCTGCTGCTCCAGCTGGGAACATCCATACATACTGGCCTCATGGCTATCATGTCAAAACTACATGATCATAGTCCCCTCACTCTCTACACGCTGATCTAACTAACTCTCTCTCTCTCACACACACACACACACACATAGCTGTGAGCATCTGTGAATATTGAGAGACCATGGCTATCTAACAATAAAACGGTTCCATCTAAACACACGTTGCTTTGCCTTTCACACTTACTCTCTGTCACTCATGTACACACTCGCTCACGTAATCACACTCCCCAGCACATCTGCAGACACAAACAATGAAACACTTACCGGCCGGTTAAAGGTTTAGGTTGATATCGGCACAAAATGAACATGTTCCTGATCAATTACAAATGTATCTGCTGTTCTGACAGCATGCTCTGTTACTAACATAACTCAAATTGATTGACCCTGATTCTCCGACCCCCAAACCAGTGGCTTCACCCTGATTCTCCGGCCCCCAAACCAGTTTCCTCACCCTGATTCTCCGGCCCCCAAACCAGTTTCCTCACCCTGATTCTCCGGCCCCCAAACCAGTGTCCTCGCCCTGATTCTCCGGCCCCCAAACCAGTTTCCTCACCCTGATTCTCCGGCCCCCAAACCAGTGGCTTCACCCTGATTCTCCGGCCCCCAAACCAGTTTCCTCACCCTGATTCTCCGGCCCCCAAACCAGTTTCCTCACCCTGATTCTCCGGCCCCCAAACCAGTGTCCTCGCCCTGATTCTCCGGCCCCCAAACCAGTGTCCTCGCCCTGATTCTCTGATTAGTGTCATCATTACTGGTTTAGTCTTTTTTTCAGAATCCTCCTCTCTTATTTAAAGTTTGACACCTTTCTCGCTCGCTGTGCCCCTGAACCACAGTGATACTTCAGCCCAACTTTCTTTTTTCTTTTTGTTCTTCAACTTGAGTGTGAGAAGAGGAGCGTTGACAGCCCTTTTAAGTTATTCTTGTGTTGGGTTTTTGGGACGGGCTCTGCACCTCGCTCGCGCACACTATCGGGTCATTTGCATAATGTCTAATTAGTGTGTTAGATCTCTGTTCTGAACACCCTGGGGTAGATGAGAGCGAGGTGCTAATTTAAAGCCACAGCTGCCTGCGTTCGTCAGCAGGGATGAAGCTCTGTAAACCCCAGCACTGACCAAGTGAAAGGAACTGAGTTGCGTAACCTCTAATGTATCTCTCCATATTCCTCTCTCTCCTCCTCACTCTTTCTCCTCCTCTCGCTCTCTCCTCCTCCTCCTCTTCCTCCCCAGACTCAGTGCTGTCCCTGTCACAGCTAGTGCTGGAGACCTGCTCGGTAACCCGTGTGTGTCAACAGAACCATGTGAATGTGTGTTGTAATGTGGTTAACAGCCATGGTTCATGCATTTGCGTGTGTGTGTGCCTGTTTGCATCTATGACCAGAGTCAAACTAACTGCCACCTTCATTCTAGGTCAACTCCAGAACCCACTACTGCATCTCGCTGCTCGGTCCTCATGTCACACACACACACACACACACGTACAGTGTACAACATGTACTGCTGTTAACAAACAGTTATTTTGCAGCAGGTGTTGCTTGAGGATTAATGGCTCTTAATTCTGATACATTTGCATACACAAGTACACACACCCACAATCCCTCACTGATCTATATCATTCTAAATGGCCGCTTTAGCACAGCTGTCCGCCAAATGCTGGAGAGGAGGGAGAAAAGGCTAGAATGTTCCCTGTGGACAATGTGACACGTTTATCAATCTGTCACACTCCATCTCTATCTCGTTCTCTCTCTCTTCTCTCTGGCTCTCTCTCATATAGTGGTTTCACTGCTCTCACTCTTCCGTGTATTCCTGAGTCTCTGGTTATGTGCCACATCCTCTCTTTTGTTTCTATGTGGTCCTCTCCTCACATCCTCTCTCTCTATACCCCTCTCCTGTCTCTCTATACCCCTCTCCTGTCTCTTTATACCCCTCTCCTGTCTCTTTATAACCCTCTCCTGTCTCTTTATACCCCTATCCTGTCTCTTTATATCCCTCTCCTGTCTCTTTATATCCCTCTCGTGTCTCTTTATATCCCTCTCGTGTCTCTTTATATCCCTCTCGTGTCTCTTTATATCCCTCTCGTGTCTCTTTATATCCCTCTCCTGTCTCTTTATATCCCTCTCCTGTCTCTTCATACCCCTCTACTGTCTCTTCATACCCCTCTCCTCTTTATACCCCTCTCCTGTCTCTTCATACCCCTCTCCTGTCTCTTTATACCCCTCTCCTGTCTCTTTATACCCCTCTCCTGTCTCTTTATACCCCTCTCCTGTCTCTTTATACCCCTCTCCTGTCTCTTTATACCCCTCTCCTGTCTCTTTATACCCCTCTCCTGTCTCTTTATACCCCTCTGTTCCTCCCTGCTCCCCCCTCCTCCTCACAGCCTCCAATCCTATGATCCTTCCTTCTCCTCTCTCCTCCCTCCCACATCACTCCTTCTCACAGCCTCCAATCCTCCTCTTTTCCTTCCTGCCCCCCCTCTCCCTTCCTCACAGCCTTAAATCCTCCTCTTTTCCTTCCTGCCCCCCTCTCCCCTCCTCACAGCCTTCAATCCTCCTCTTTTCCTTCCTGCCCCACCTCTCCCCTCCTCACAGCCTTCAATCCTCCTCTTTTCCTTCCTGCCCCCCCTCTCCCCTCCTCACAGCCTTCCATCCTCCTCTTTTCCTTCCTGCTCCCCCCTCCTCACAGCCTTCCATCCTCCTCTTTTCCTTCCTGCCCCCCCCTCCTCACAGCCTTCAATCCTCCTCTTTTCCTTCCTGCCCCCCCTCTCCCCTCCTCACAGCCTTAAATCCTCCTCTTTTCTTTCCTGCCCCCCTCTCCCCTCCTCACAGCCTTAAATCCTCCTCTTTTCCTTCCTGCCCCCCCTCTCCCCTCCTCACAGCCTTCAATCCTCCTCTTTTCCTTCCTGCTTCTCTCTCTTCCCTCCCACCCCCCTGTCCTCCTCACAACCTCAAATCCTCTGTTCCTTCCTCCACTTCCTCTCCTTCCGTCTCTCTGTGCCAGCAAGATCATGGGGTGTGGTAGTTATCTGACACATGTAGTGAAGGGTTCTCTACACACACACACACACACACTAATCCTTGCTCACATTAACGCCACTGCTGTGTGTGCATGCATACGTGCATGTGTCTCGTGTGTGTGCATTTTGTTCTTTCTCCTGATCACCATTGAGAATACATGCTTGTGCATGTGTGTGTACTGTTGACCAATCAGCAGACAGTAGGTATTCCTCCAGACAGCCTACCCTGGCCTGTGGTGAGTCAGTCACTTCTCTCTCAGCGTTTACATCCCAAGTGGCACCCTATTCCCTACATAATGCACTACTTTTGATTAGATCCCCATAACCCCTTTGTCAAAAGTAGTGCACTATACAGGGGATCGGGTGCCATTTGGGACGTCGCCTGGTTGATGTTTGCAGTGAGAGGTTTGGTTTGGCCGTGTTGTCTTTACCCTGTACTGAACTGCATCCTGAATGGACCTGACCCGTCTCAACTATCCCTGTCTGTCGCATGTCTGTTAACGCCAGATGACCAACTCTGACTTGTCTGACCTCTCTCTCTCTCTCTCTTTTCAGCCAACCGGAGAGCTGGTCATGCAGTAACGAACATCCTGGCCAAAGAGTTGATGAAGGAGGACACCCCGCCCTCCTTCAGCAAACCGCTCAATAAGAAGACCAAGGCCGAACAAAAGGAGGAGCCTAGCATAGAGGGGGCGGGGTCACTAGATGATCTCTTAGAGGAAAGCCTATCACGGTCCAGTTAAAAACGGGTTAAAGTTACCCCTTAGCCACAGATCTTGGATCAGCCTACCATACCCATATCCTAACCTCTGCAGGGATACAGAAACTGATCTTAGATCAGTGTCTAGCGGCAACTTCCTCCTACTCTCCTTCATAGGACCACGGGATTGGACAGACTGGGTCTGAAGGGGCCAATGGATGAGTGCGGGGCTCTCACCTTAACCACACCCCCAGGGTTTCGCAGGCTGGCTTGCTATTAGTCGCTTCCACGCTGAGGGAGGGCTCTTGCTCTGCCGTATAAACGTACAGTGTCTGGTCAAGCGTCGGCATCTGCACACATCCACTGCACTCTGTCTATCGCTCATTCAGTCTCTCTTTCTCTATCAGTCTCTCTCGCGCACACTATCTATCCATCTACTCTCCTCTCTAAAGTACGTCTTGAGACAACCCCACAGACACTTTATCAGGAGGGATCCTACATCCCCCCCCCAATCCGGATGGTTGGACTGTCCTACCTATGTGGAGGCCCTGATGTTTTATAGGACAGGCTTTGCTTTTTCACAGGTTTGCTTTCAAACCTGTTAAATGTTGCTCTGTAATTGTCAAATATGCTGTATGTTTGTCTTGCTGTATGTTTATAAAAGAAACAAGTGCCAACCAATACAACTTCAAGTTGCACATGTCAGCCCTCGTGTTGTCCAATAGGAGTTTGTGTTGGGTCAGGGTGGACCAAGGGATAAGTCTAAGTGTGTTTGTGCGCCCGACCGCGCGCGCATGTTCCACAGTCCTCATCTCATTTCCCCGGGTCTTGCTCTTTATGTTCTCTCTGATTCACAGGGAGGAGTCACTATGTCGGTGATAAAGACTATAGAGCCCTATTGGCATCTCTCAAAGGACGTCTCCACTAGCAGGAAATTGTGTGTGTGTCCAGAGCTACGTGTGTGTGTGTGGATGTTAGTGGTTGTTTGTGCATCTATGTTGTGTGCGTGCGTGTGTGTGTGAGTTTGTGCTTGGGTATGCTCTGCCATCTGTAATTACTGTGTGGTTCTGCCTGCCTGTCTGCCGTCATCATAAATGCTATATTTCCTAAACAGCGCTGTGGTCTTTCTGCTGAAGTTACAGCACACTGGAGACCTGCCCCCAAAAAATGCTGAGACAAGTGTGTGTCCCCGAGAGTGTGTGTGTGTGCGCGTGTGCGTGTGTGTGTGCGCGCTTGCCCCTTTAGACTGCAACACCCGTTGCTGAATGTCTGGCCTTTCTGGGTTTGTATTTAGTAACCATCAGCAAATGTTGCCGCCACAACGTTGGTGTAATCCAAGGAGAATGATAAGCAGTTCTGTCAGTTGACCCATGCTATACCAATCCCTATGCAAACATGACATATCCCTACTGCTGATCTCAAGTCAGTCACAAACGGTTAGAACATCTGCTTGAATAACTGTGGTTTTCCCGTAAGCGCTGATCAGAGATCGGTTTGTTCAGGTCTCTGGACTAGAACCAAGCACAACGTGTTGTTATTATCAAGAGCTGAGCGGTCGTTTCGTGATTATAATCGTTGCTTCCTGCAGTATATTTCAACGGTATAAAAAGGACCAACGTTACCGCAACGTCTGTGTGACTTAACAACTGCAGCCAAGGGGCAACGAGGAAACATTTTAGCCCTTAGATTGTAGTTGTTCGCCAGAAACAAGAGTATGACGTGTCGACCGTAGGACAACGTTCCTTGTGCGGATGAGTCATTTCAGGTGATCCTGTCCCTATTATTTAAGTGGTCTTTTTAAAGGACGTTGAGGAAAGGTTGAAAAAACATCACTGGAAAATAATAACATTTTCTGGCCTGATTTTTCTAATTTTTTTCTAGATTTTATTTAATTTTTTTCATTTTATAAGAGCTTGTTTTCTATGTGAATTTTTACACTTGTTTTAATGGACGTTAAAAGTAGAGGTTAAAGTTGGTTTCTGGAGATGTCACTGTGGTAATGTGTATTAAATGATCGTGTGTGCTGTCCGCTACCATTAAAATGACTTCGATAGCAATGTGTCTGAGGATTCTTTTGTACAACAGAATCTATCCTGTGCGCTCGTGCCCGTTCACTATGATGTCAAATACAGAGCTCTGTTCCTGGGCCTCAGCCAGTGGAAATTTCATCTGAGGTACACATCTCTGCACTCCAGGGTTTAGAGGGCGGGGGAAGGGCAACGCTAGTCTATACTAGATCACAGAACACATACAAAGTCCATTTGGAAGCGCTAACACAGAAGCTACACAAAGTCCGAGACTTTACAGACCGATGCTGTATCAACATACACATTCTTTCCTGCTGTGGTAAATGCCGTTGTTGTGGCTGTGTTTCTTCTGTGGGTCCAGGTCCCTGAAGTATGCGGCGACTTTTCCACAGACCTCTGCCAGCCAACGTTCCACAGATCCCAATGAACCCTCACTGGACGAGCACTAGACCGTGTGTGAGCGGGAGAGAGATTTACCTGTTTCTTAATACTCCTCTCCCTAATGGTGAGATAGTGGTTGAGGCCTGTGGTGGGATAGAGGTCTGACTATTATGTCAGGTTCAAGTCATGATTTCCAATAATCTACTCACCCCCTCAGTCAGCCACCCAGAATCAGCTAAGAGAGCCATGGTTTCTCTTGACCAACAAAAGATGACCGCAGTCACCATTGCCATTATGGCTCTAGGCTGATATTTAGGAGTGCTGATCTAGGACCAGTTTTGCCTTTTTAAATCATAATTAATTAGAAGGGGGACCTGATCCTAGTACAGCTCTCCTACTCTGACACTTAAGATATATACGGAATTCTGCTCAACCAGCCAGGTTGTTCAGAGGGTTTAATACAACCGAAATAGTCAACCACTTTAAAAAATAAAAAGTTCACCTTTATTTAACCAGGTAGGCTAGTTGAGAACAAGTTCTCATTTGCAACTGCGACCTGGCCAAGATAAAGCATAGCAATTCGACACATACAACAACACAGAGCACATGGAATAAACAAAACATACAGTGCCTTGCGAAAGTCTTCGGCCCCCTTGAACTTTGCGACCTTTTGCCACATTTCAGGCTTCAAACATAAAGATATAAAACTGTATTTTTTGTGAAGAATCAACAACAAGTGGGACACAATCATGAAGTGGAACGACATTTATTGGATATTTCAAACTTTTTTAACAAATCAAAAACTGAAAAATTGGGCGTGCAAAATTATTCAGCCCCTTTACTTTCAGTGCAGCAAACTCTCTCCAGAAGTTCAGTGAGGATCTCTGAATGATCCAATGTTGACCTAAATGACTAATGATGATAAATACAATCCACCTGTGTGTAATCAAGTCTCCGTATAAATGCACCTGCACTGTGATAGTCTCAGAGGTCCGTTAAAAGCGCAGAGAGCATCATGAAGAACAAGGAACACACCAGGCAGGTCCGAGATACTGTTGTGAAGAAGTTTAAAGCCGGATTTGGATACAAAAAGATTTCCCAAGCTTTAAACATCCCAAGGAGCACTGTGCAAGCGATAATATTGAAATGGAAGGAGTATCAGACCACTGCAAATCTACCAAGACCTGGCCGTCCCTCTAAACTTTCAGCTCATACAAGGAGAAGACTGATCAGAGATGCAGCCAAGAGGCCCATGATCACTCTGGATGAACTGCAGAGATCTACAGCTGAGGTGGGAGACTCTGTCCATAGGACAACAATCAGTCGTATATTGCACAAATCTGGCCTTTATGGAAGAGTGGCAAGAAGAAAGCCATTTCTTAAAGATATCCATAAAAAGTGTCGTTTAAAGTTTGCCACAAGCCACCTGGGAGACACACCAAACATGTGGAAGAAGGTGCTCTGGTCAGATGAAACCAAAATTGAACTTTTTGGCAACAATGCAAAACGTTATGTTTGGCGTAAAAGCAACACAGCTGAACACACCATCCCCACTGTCAAACATGGTGGTGGCAGCATCATGGTTTGGGCCTGCTTTTCTTCAGCAGGGACAGGGAAGATGGTTAAAATTGATGGGAAGATGGATGGAGCCAAAATACAGGACCATTCTGGAAGAAAACCTGATGGAGTCTGCAAAAGACCTGAGACTGGGACGGAGATTTGTCTTCCAACAAGACAATGATCCAAAACATAAAGCAAAATCTACAATGGAATGGTTCAAAAATAAACATATCCAGGTGTTAGAATGGCCAAGTCAAAGTCCAGACCTGAATCCAATCGAGAACCTGTGGAAAGAACTGAAAACTGCTGTTCACAAATGCTCTCCATCCAACCTCACTGAGCTCGAGCTGTTTTGCAAGGAGGAATGGGAAACATTTTCAGTCTCTCGATGTGCAAAACTGATAGAGACATACCCCAAGCGACTTACAGCTGTAATCGCAGCAAAAGGTGGCGCTACAAAGTATTAACTTAAGGGGGCTGAATAATTTTGCACGCCCAATTTTTCAGTTTTTGCTTTGTTAAAAAAGTTTGAAATATCCAATAAATGTCGTTCCACTTCATGATTGTGTCCCACTTGTTGTTGATTCTTCACAAAAAATACAGTTTTATATCTTTATGTTTGAAGCCTGAAATGTGGCAAAAGGTCGCAAAGTTCAAGGGGGCCGAATACTTTCGCAAGGCACTGTAGTTAATAATACAGTAGAACAAAAGAAAACAAGAAGTGTATATATATATACAGTGAGTGCAAATGAGGTAAGATAAGGGAGTTAAGGCAATAAATAGGCCATGGTGGCGAAGTAATTACAATATAGAAATTACACACAGGAATGGTAGATGTGCAGAAGATGAATGTGCAAGTAGAGATACTGGGGTGCAAAGGAGAAAGATAAATAAATACAGTATGGGGATGAGGTAGGTAGATGGACTGTATACAGATGGGCTATGAACAAGTGCAGTGATCTGTGAGCTGCTCTGACAGCTGGCACTTAAAGCTAGTAAGGGAGATATGAGTCTCCAGCTTCAGAGATTTTTGCAGTTCGTTCCAGTCATTGGCAGCAGAGAACTGGAAGGAAAGACGACCAAAGGAGGAATTGGCTTTGGGGGTGACCAGTGAGATCTACCTGCAGGAGCGTGCTACGGGTGGGTGCTGCTATTGTGACCAATGAGCTGAGATAAGGCAGGGTTTTACCTTGCAGAGACTTGTAGATAACCTGTAGCCAGTGGGTTTGGCGACGAGTAAGAAGCGAGGGCCAACCAACGAGAGCATACAGGTCGCAATGGTGGGTAGTGTATGGGGCTTTGGTGACTAAATGGATGGCACTGTGGCACTTTGTTGAGTAGAGTGTTGGAGGCTATTTTATAGATGACATCGCCGAAGTCGAGGATCGGTAGCATGGTCAGTTTTATGAGGGTATGTTTGGCAGCATGAGTGACGGATGCTTTGTTGCAATCTAGGAAGCCGATTCTAGATTTAATTTTGGATTAAATCTGGAGATGCTTAACCTTTCTGATCTCCCCATCCCGGATCCGGGATCGTGAATACAGACTCAAGCTCATTACCATAACGCAACGTTAACTATTCATGAAAATCGCAAATGAAATGAAATAAATATGCTAGCTCTCAAGCTTAGCCTTTTGTTAACAACACTGTCATCTCAGATTTTCAAAATATGCTTCTCAACCATTGCAAAACAAGCATTTGTGTAACAGTATTGATGGCTAACGTAGCATTTAGCGTAGCATTAGCATTCAGCTGGCAACATTTACACAAAAAAACAGAAAAGCATTCAAATAAAATAATTTACCTTTGAAGAACTTCAGATGTTTTCAATGAGGAGACTCTCAGATAGCAAATGTTCAGTTTTTCCTGAAAGATTATTTGTTTAGGACAAATCGCTCCGTTTTCTGCGTCACGTTTAGCTATGAAAAAACCCCTGTATCCAGGATTGTGTAAATCTATCAGCAAGCTCATTAGCATAACACAACGTTAACTATTCATGAAAATCGCAAATGAAATGAAATAAATATGCCATCTCTCAAGCTTAGCCTTTTGTAAACAACACTGTCATCTCAGATTTTCAAAATATGCTTTTCAACCATAGGAAAACAATCATTTGTGTAAAAGTAGCTAGCTAGCGTAGCATTTAGCGTTAGCATTAGCGTTAGCATCCAGCACGCAACATTTCAACAAAAACATAAAAGCCTTCAAATAAAATAATTTACCTTTGAAGAACTTCAGATGTTTTCAATGAGGAGACTCTCAGTTAGATAGCAGATGCTCAGTTTTTCCAAAAATATGTATTAGAAATAGCTCCGTTTTGTACATCACATTTGGCTACCAAAAAAAACCGAAAATTCAGTCCTCAAAACGCAAACTTTTTTCCAAATTAACTCCATAATATCGACTGAAAACATGGCAAACGTTGTTTAGAATCAATCCTCAAGGTGTTTTTCACATATCTCTTCGATGATATATCGTTCGTGGAAGCATGGTTTCCCCTCTCAATCAAATGGAAAAATACTTGCGCATGGCTTTACGCACCAGTTTCGACGCAGGACACCAGGCGGACACTTGGAAAATGTAGTCTCTTATGGTCAATCTTCCAATGATATGCCTACAAATACGTCACAATGCTGCCGACATCTTGGGGAAACGGCAGAAGCTCTAAGCTTATTCCTGTCGCATTCACAGCCATATAAGGAGACATTAGAAAACAGAGCTTCAGAAATTCTGCTCATTTCCTGTTTAACGTATCATCTTGGTTTCGCCTGTAGAATGAGTTCTGGGGCACTTACAGGCAAAATCTTTGCAGATTCTGAAACTTCAGAGAGTTTTCTTTCCAAAACTGTCAATATGCATAGTCGAGCATCTTTTCGTGACAAAATATCGTGCTTAAAACGGGAACGTTTTTTATCCAAAAATGAAATAGCGCCCCTAGAGATGCAACTGGTTAATGTGAGTCTGGAAGGAGAGTTTCCAGTCTAACCAGACACCTAGATAGTCCACGTATTCTAAATCGGAGCCTTCCAGAGTAGTGATGCTGGACGGGCGAGCAGGTGCGGGCAGTGATCGGTTGAAAAGCATGCATTTAGTTTTACTTGCATTTAAGAGCAGTTGGAGGCCACAGAAGGAGAGTTGTATGGCATTGAAGCTCGTCTGGAGGTTAGTTAACAGTGTCCAAAGAGGGGCCAGAAGTATACAGAATGGTGTCGTCTGCGTCGAGGTGTATCAGAGAATCACCAGCAGCAAGAGCAACATCATTGATGTTTACAGAGAAGAGAGTCGGCCCGAGGTTTGAACCCTGTGGCACTCCCATAGAGACTGCCAGAGGTCTGGGCAACAGGCCCTCCGATTAGACACACTGAACTCTGAGAAGTATTTGGTAAACCAGGCGAGGCAATCATTTGAGAAACCAAGGCTGTCGAGTCTGCCAATAAGAATGTGGTGAATGACAGAGTCAAAAGCCTTGGCCAGGTCGATGAATGCGGCTGCACAGTAATGTCTCTTATTGATGGTGGTTATTATGACGTTTAGAACCTTGAGCTTGGCTGAGGTGCACCCATGACCAGCTCTGAAACCAAATTGCATAGCGGAGAAGGTACGGTGGGATTCGAAATAGTCGGTAATCTGTTTGTTAACTTGGCTTTCGAAGACCTTAGAAAGACAGGGTAGGATAGATATAGGTCTGTAGCAGTTTGGGTCTCAAGTGTCTCCCACTTTGAAGAGGGGGATGACCGCGGCAGCTTTCCAAACTTTGGGAATCTCAGACGATACGAAAGAGAGGTTGAACAGGCTAGTAATAGGGGTTGCAACAATTTCGGCAGATCATTTTAGAAAGAGAGGGTCCAGATTGTCTAACCCGGCTGATTTGTAGGGGTCCAGATTTTGCATCTCTTTCAGAACTTCAGCTATCTGGATTTGGGTGAAGGAGAAATTGTGGGGGCTTTGGCAGAGTGCTATAGAGGGTGCCGGGCAGTTGACCGGGGTAGGGGTAGCCAGGTGGAAAGCATGGCCAGCCGTAGAGAAATGCTTATTGAAATTCTCAATTATAGTGGATTTATCGGTGGTGACAGTGTTTCCTAGCCTCAGAGCAGTGGGCAGCTGGGAGGAGGTGCTCTTATTCTCCATGGACTTTACAGTGTCCCAGAACATTTTAGAGTTTGTGCTACAGGATGCAAATTTCTGTTTGAAAAAGCTAGCCTTAGGAAAGCTAACTGCCTGTGTATATTTGTTTCTAACTTCCCTGAAAAGTTGCATATCACGGGGGCTATTCGATGCTAATGCAGCATGCCACAGGATGTTTTTGTGCTGTTCAAGGGCAGACAGGTCTGGAGTGAACCAAGGACTAGATCTATTCCTAGTTCTAAGTTTTTTGAATGGGGCATGCTTATTTAAGATGGTGAGGAGGGCACTTTTAAAGAATAGCCAGGCATCATCTACTGACGGGATGAGGTCAATGTCATTCCAGGATATCCCGGCCAGGTCGATTAGAAAGGCCTGCTCGCAGAAGTGTTTTAGGGAGCGTTTGACAGTGATGAGGGGTGGTCATTTGGTCGCAGACCATTACGGATGCAGGCAATGAGGCAGTGATCGCTGAGATCTTGATTGAAAACAGCAGTGGTGTATTTGGAGGGCGATTTAGTTAGGATGACATCTATGAGGGTGCCCGTGTTTACAGATTTGGAGTTGTACCTGGTAGGTTCATTGATAATTTGTGAAATTGAGGGCATCAAGCTTGGATTTTAGGATGGCTGGGGTGTTAAGCATGTCCCAGTTTAGGTCACCTAGTAGCACAAGCTCAGAAGATAGATGGGGGGCAATCAATTCACATATGGTATCGAGGGCACAGCTGGGTTAGAGGGAGGTCTATAGCAAGTGTCAACAGTGAGAGACTTGTTTCTGGAAAGGTGAATTTTTAGAAGTAGAAGCTTGAATTGTTTTGGTACAGACTTGGATAGCCTGCAGAGTTCTGTATTATTATCTTTGCAGTAGATTGCAACACCGCCCCCTTTGGCAGTTCTATCTTGGCGGAAAATGTTATAGTTAGCAAAGGAGATTTCAGGGTTTTTGGTGGTTTTCCTAAGCCAGGATTCAGACACGGCTAGGACGTCCGGGTTGGCAGAGTGTGCTAAAGCAGTGAGTAAAACTAACTTAGGGAGTAGGCTTCTAATGTTAATGAAACCAAGGCTTTTACGGTTACAGAAGTCAACAAATGAGAGCACCTGGGGAGTGGGAGTGGAGCTAGGCACTGCAGGACCTGGATTCACCTCTATATCACCAGAGGAACAGAGGAGAAGTAGGATAAGGGTATGGCTAAAGGCCATACGAACTGGCCGTCTAGCACGTTTGGAACAGAGAGTAAATGGAGCAGGTTTCTGGGCACGATAGCATAGATTCAAGGCATAATGTACAGACAAAGGTAAGGTAGGATGTGAGTACATTGGAGGTAAACCTAGGCATTGAGTAATGATGAGAGAGATGTAGTCTCTAGAGACGTTTAAACCAGATGATGTCATCGCATATGTAGGAGGTGGAACAACATGGTTGGTTAAGGCATATTGAGCAGGGCTGGAGGCTCTACAGTGAAATAAGACAGTAATCAATAACCAGGTCAATCAATGGCTGTTGAGGGGAAACCATTATTTCATTCAACTTCCACTGTCCTCCAAGAGTGGCTGACGATGAGACTTTCCCATTCCCCAGAAGACTTGGAAGACCGAGTGGGGGAGGATGTTCTCTCTGACACATTTTGTCTTCAGTAAGGCCGGGAAGATAATATAGTGTTCTCTCCTCCACCTTTCCCCTCATTAAGACGGGTGTTGATTTAACCAAGACCTCCCTCTCTCCCTTTCATCCTTTATAGCTCTGTTGAGACCAAAGACATGTGCCGGCCATATTAAACTAGATTAGTGCTTTTGGACAAACAGTAAACGACTCTCTCTCTGTGTTTGTGCTTCCTGTATATCTCTGCGCTCAGCCGTGGCATGTCATTCTTCCCCTCTCTCCTTTTGAAGACAGGAATAACAGTCCAGTAATTCTCTCGGCATCTGATCTGAATCAGACACAACCCACATGAGGCCTAACTGTCGTCTCTCTGGTCTGTCTTTATACATTTGGTTAAGTGTTTTTTTGTTGGTGTGTTTTGCTCTGGGAATGACGTGGACAATGTGGCGACGCTAAATGTATGTGCGCGCTGGGAGTAGTCTGTAGTTGTTCAGTGAGGTTGGGGGATTGGCGTGTGGGTCAGGAGGGAATGTCCAGACTACAGATTAGATTACCTTTCATCTAGATCTGTCTTGTCCCAGTCTCTGTATGGAGCCCTAGTTATTCTGATAGACTGCGGAGGTAAATCCCCCCCCCCATCTTCCTCCTCAAAGACCGACCCCATCCTCCCTCCACACCCACCTTGACCTCTGACCTCATACAGCAGCCCCCTGCATTCCTTTACCATCTGTCTCCCTCTCTCTCTCTCCAACCCTCTCACACTCACCTCATCCTCCCACTTCTGCTGAGGTCTTCGTTTTCTCTGAGTATACCAACATGAATCAGTGTGGTTGATGTGAGGAGTGTGTGTGTGTGTGTCAGCTATGATATTTGTCTATAGAAAGAACTGTGTGTGTCCGAGAGAAGACGATGGAGGGTAAAGAGAAAGAGAGTGAAAAAGAGCAAGAGCTGCCTATGATGAAGTGATTAGCCATCTGACAAAGGAGAGATTAAAGAGATGGAGAGTGTCTGAATGTTTGTTCTCAAGGGAATCTCTGAATGTGTGATGTGTGTTATTTTATTGGGTGTGTGTGAATGTCTACAGTGTGTCTAAAGGTGAACAACTCCCGTTGGCTTTGTGACTGTTTGCATGTTGCGTCATTACCATTTGAATGTAATATTGTATGGGCATTTGAATGTAATCTTGTATGGGTATTTGAATGTAATCTTGTATGGGTATTTGAATGTAATCTTGTATGGGCATTTGAATGTAATCTTGTATGGGTATTTGAATGTAATCTTGTATGGGTATTTGAATGTAATCTTGTATGGGCATTTGAATGTAATCTTGTATGGGCATTTGAATGTAATCTTGTATGGGCATTTGAATGTAATCTTGTATGGGCATTTGAATGTAATCTTGTATGGGCATTTGAATGTAATCTTGTATGGGTATTTGAATGTAATCTTGTATGGGTATTTGAACATTGTACCCAGAGGAACCACCAATAGACAGCGAAGCCTCTCATTGTTTGCCATTGACAAAGTCGTGTTTATATGTTTTAAGTGTGTGTGTGTGTCCTAAGAATGTATCTTATTGTTCCTGTCCCTGGTGCCTACCTCCATACCACATCCTCATCCCACATGAAATTGTATCTGTGCCATTTTGAGTCTCAATCTTTCAGCTATGAACTCAATTCCTCCAGACTGTCTCATTACTAGAAGCTAGGATTCTCCTGCAGTATCTTTGTGGCTTTCTTGGCCTTTAGTACAAGATCTCCTTCCCTTCCTCACTAAGATGTTTTGAGGAGGGTGTGTGTCTGTGGGTCTCTTTGTGTGTGGTGTTGAGTGTGGGCGGGTATTGCAGCACAGAAACAGAAGGGAAGTTGGGGACAAAGCAGAGGGGGGCGTATGATCGGTCCACCAGGGCCAGACGATGCATTGCCATCCGCATTGATACTGTACTGAGCCCAGGACCAATCAGAACGCATAGGCTTGGTTCTCAGGGCCTGTGATTGGCTGGCTGGGGGTTTTGTCGGTCCGTCTCCAGGTAGCAGACTGGACGAACTGGAGAATATCCACCCCCCAGGAGGGAGAATGGATGGAGGCGATGTGATCTCACTACAGGAGGAGAACGGGATAAACACACCTTTCTCCCTCCTCTCTCTACCTCTATTTTTATCCTGTAACCTATATCCATCCTCTCTTCCTGTCATTATCCCCTTCTTTACCTTTTTCTCCTTCCACATCTCTCTCTCCGTCCCTCTCTTTCTTTTCTGTAGCTGCTAAGGAGCAGCAAGATTGCATGCAGGGCTCAGTTTGAAATCAGCATAACTCTTTCTCTTGGAGGTCCCACTCAGAACAACCTCTCACAGACTCTCGCTCTCAGTTCAGTTCAATTCAAGGGCTTTATTGGCATGGGAAACATGTTTGCATAGCCAAAGCAAGTGAAATGGATAATCAACTAAAAGTGAAATAAACATTACAAATCAAAATCCAAATAAACCCAACAAAAGTTCTCTCTCGCTGAAATTCTGAGAGAAGCTTTGAGTTTGTTTAGAAGGGCTTGTTTGTACTTATTCCTCTCCCTGGGAGAAAGAGGGTCTGTTTATGGCATTATCTTATTCCAAATACCCACTACAGCAGGATGCCGTTCCAGAGAAAGCGAGACAAAGGGGGTAGTGCTGACTGATGAAAAATAATATCTTGGCTGACCTGCCTGGAATGGAGGGCAGTGTCCGAAAGTGTTTGTGCACAGAGACCCGTTCTGTGTCTCTCTCCCTTCCTGCCTCAGTGCATCATGTATTCTCTGATCAAATTATCCAGCTCCTTGTACAAAAGGTTCTACAAGACCTACAATTTAGGCACAATTAGTACTGGCCACCAAATGTCAACCGATTCGCTCTGCCCACACCAAACTGAGTGACATCTCCAATGCAGTCTAGGTTCCCTCTGTTTCCTCCTCATATCCCACCTTACATAAGCAGCAGAGACGTCAAGAAAGTAGGCTTGCTTGGCAATTTATTTCCTATGTACTGCACTAATAGGGTGCCGTTGCTGACTCAGGCTAGATCAACTACAATCTCTCTCTCTCGTCTCACATGTGGAGCATGTTTCCTGTCAAAGAAATACAAAGAGAGAGGAATCCGCGGATTGTTGTTGTGTGTGTATATATTGAGGACATGTTCGTCATGCATTGACATGATGTGACGTGTCCATTTCTAAAGACGCTGCGTCGAGGGGATTGATAGCGCTGCACTGCGGAGAAAAGCTGCCCAATTATACGCTAGTGCTTTCAGCTCGTGATTTTCTCCACGGGGAGCGTGCGGGAACAAAGTCAACTTGGCCTACATATTCACGTAATTCACATTCGCTTTGAATTTGAGCGAATACCATCCATGCACTCTGAAAATGTACTTTTAATGTTTGTGCAGTATGTTAGATCTGAGGGCGTAGAATGTAGACCAGCATGATATCCTTTTATACAGTGATGGGAAAAGTACCCAATTATCATACGTGAGTAAAAGAGAGCTCAATAGAAAATGGCTCAAGTGAAAGTGATCCAGTAAAATACTACTTGAGTAAAAGTGTTTGGTTTTAATAAGTATCAAACGTGAAAGTTTTAATCATTTCAAATTGCTGAAATTAAGCAAACCAAACAACTTTTTTTTCTACAGTTGGCCAGAAGCACAACATTTACAAATGAAGCATTTGTGTTTAGTGAATCTGCCAGATCAGAGGCAGTAAGTATGACCAGGGATGTTCTCTTGATAAGTGTGCGAATTGGACCATTTTCCTGTCCTGCTAAGCATTCATAATGTACTTTTGGGTGTCAGGGGAAATGTATGGCGTAAAAAGTATATTTTCTTTAGGAATGTAGTGAATTAAAAGTGAAAGAGTGAAGTAAAGTACAGATACCCCAAAACAACTACTTAAGGGGAAGTACTTTTAAGTACTTTACACCCCTGCTTTCATAAAACATGTGATCCATAGCCGTGGAAGTAGGGGTCCTGAGGCTGCTCCAGCACCCCCTGAAAAATCAGAATAAAAAATATATATATTGATGAAAAAAGATATGGGGTGACAATGCATGAACCTAAAAGCTAGGAAGTTATTTTCATGAGTAGATCTGTATGAGGATCAAATCCACATCCCACTGCTTTTGTCTGACTCCTCTGCTGCTTTAGATTGGAATACCCCAACCTCAACACTCCACCATCCCTCCAACTAAATCTGTTTCACTTCTCAAATGTAGAAACACATTTAGATTTGAACATTCATCCTAATCCAAATGCCACAGCTCATCCCACAGGATCAGTTCTGTGCACAGAGATGTCAGTGTTTATTTCTGCTATTAGCAGGGGAAAGATCTCTCTCTTTCTCTACAGCAGGCTGAGCTGAGGAAGGATGCCATTAGAATAGCAATAAGACCCAAAGGTCACACAGGCACATTCAGCGCTGTAACTCACACACAATGCAGTAAATCCCACACACTCATTATACCAAGGGTCAAGGAAATGGGGGATTAACAGTAGTGATGGTAGTAGAAGTAGTAGCATAAGCATTAGATGTTATAAGTGATAGAGCTATCCGTAGTACTATTGATGATGCTATAGTAGTAGAACTACTGATGATATAGTGGTGTTATAGTGGTAGTGCTACTGATGATGTTAGTGGTGATATAGTGGTAGTGCTACTGATGATGTTAGTGGTGTTATAGTGGTAGTACTACTGATGATGTTAGTGGTGTTAATGGTAGTGCTATTGATGCTGTTATAGTGGTAGTGCTATTGATGATGTTAGTGGTGTTATAGTGGTAGTGCTACTGATGATGTTGCGGTGTTATAGTGGTAGTGCTTCTGATGATGATAGTGGCGTTATAGTGGTAGTGCTACTGATGATGTTAGAGGTGTTTATAGTGGTAGCGCTACTGATGATGTTAGTGGTGTTATAGTGGTAGCGCTACTGATGATGTTAGTGGTGTTATAGTGGTAGTGTTACTGATGATGTTAGTGGTGTTATAGTGGTAGTGCTACTGATGATGTTAGCGGTGTTATAGTGGTAGTGCTACTGATGATGTTAGTGGTGTTATAGTGGTAGTGCTACTGATGATGTTAGCGGTGTTATAGTGGTAGTGCTACTGATGTAGGCGGTGTTATAGTGGTAGTGCTACTGATGATATAGTGGTAGTGCTACTGATGATGTTAGCGGTGTTATAGTGGTAGTGCTACTGATGATGTTAGTGGTGTTAATGGTAGTGCTATTGATGCTGTTATAGTGGTAGTGCTATTGATGATGTTAGTGGTGTTATAGTGGTAGTGCTACTGATGATGTTAGCGGTGTTATAGTGGTAGTGCTACTGATGATGTTAGTGGTGTTATAGTGGTAGTGCTACTGATGATGTTAGCGGTGTTATAGTGGTAGTGCTACTGATGATGTTAGTGGTGTTATAGTGTTAGTACTACTGATGTTAGTGGTGTTAATGGTAGTGCTATTGATGCTGTTATAGTGGTAGTGCTATTGATGATGTTAGTGGTGTTATAGTGGTAGTGCTACTGATGATGTTGCGGTGTTATAGGGGTAGTGCTTCTGATGATGATAGTGGTGTTATAGTGGTAGTGCTACTGATGATAGTGGTGTTATAGTGGTAGCGCTACTGATGATGTTAGTGGTGTTATAGTGGTAGTGTTACTGATGATGTTAGTGGTGTTATAGTGGTAGTGCTACTGATGATGTTAGCGGTGTTATAGTGGTAGTGCTACTGATAATGTTAGTGGTGTTATAGTGGTAGTGCTGCTGATGATGTTAGTGTTGTTATAGTGGTAGTGCTACTGATGATGTTAGTGTTGTTATAGTGGTAGCGCTACTGATGTTAGCGGTGTTATGGTGGTTGTGCTACTGATGATGTTAGCGATGTTATAGTGGTCGTGCTACTGATGATGTTAGAGGTGTTATAGTGGTAGTGCTACTGATGTTGGCGGTGTTATAGTGGTAGTGCTACTGATGATATAGTGGTAGTGCTACTGATGATGTTAGCGGTGTTATAGTGGTAGTGCTACTGATGATGTTAGTGTTGTTATAGTGGTAGCGCTACTAATGTTAGCGGTGTTATGGTGGTTGTGCTAATGATGATGTTAGCGATGTTATAGTGGTCGTGCTACTGATGATGTTAGAGGTGTTATAGTGGTAGTGCTACTGATGATGTAGTGGTAGTGCTACTGATGATGTTAGCGGTGTTATGGTGGTAGTGCTACTGATGATGTTAGCGGTGTTATAGTGGTAGTGCTTCTGATGATGTTAGCGGTGTTATAGTGGTAGTGCTTCTGATGATAGCGGTGTTATAGTGGTAGTGTTACTGATGATGTTAGCGGTGTTATAGTGGTAGTGCTACTAATGATGTTAGCGGTGTTATAGTGGTAGTACTTCTGATGATGTTAGTGGTGTTATAGTGGTAATGCTACTGATTATGTTGGCGGTGTTATAGTGGTCGTGCTACTGATGATGTTAGCGGTGTTATAGTGGTAGCGCTACTGATGTTGGCGGTGTTATAGTGGTCGTGCTACTGATTTTAGCGGTGTTATAGTGGTAGCGCTACTGATGTTGGCGGTGTTAGTGGTAGTGCTACTGATGATGTTAGTGGTGTTATAGTGGTCGTGCTACTGATGATGATAGTGGTGTTATAGTGGTAGTGCTACTGATGATGTTAGTGGTGTTATAGTGGTATTGCTACTGATGATAATAGTGGTGTTATAGTGGTCGTGCTACTGATGATGTTATTGGTGTTATAGTGGTAGTGCTACTGATGATATAGTGGTAGTGTTACTGATGATGTTAGTGGTGTTATAGTGGTAGTGCTACTGATGATGTTGGCGGTGTTATAGTGGTAGTGCTACTGATGATGTTAGTGGTGTTATAGTGGTGATGATGTTAGCAGTGTTATAGTGGTAGTGCTTCTGATGATATCAGTGGTGTTATAGTGGTAGTGCTACTGATGATAGCGATGTTATAGTGGTAGTGCTACTGATGATATAGTGGTGTTATGGTGGTGATGATGTTAGCGGTGTTATAGTGGTAGTGCTTCTGATGATATTAGTGGTGTTATAGTTGTAGTGCTACTGATGATAGCGGTGTTATAGTTGTAGTGCTACTGATGATAGCGGTGTTATAGTGGTAGTGCTACTGATGATATAGTGGTGTTATAGTGGTAGTGCTTCTGATGATGTTAGTGGTGTTATAGTGGTGATGCTAGCGGTGTTATAGTGGTAGTGCTACTGATGATGTTAGTGGTGTTATAGTGGTAGCGCTACTGATGTTGGCGGTGTTATAGTGGTCGTGCTACTGATGATGTTAACAGTGTTATAGTGGTAGCGCTACTGATGTTGGCGGTGTTATAGTAGTAGTGCTACTGATGATGTTAGTGGTGTTATAGTGGTAGCGCTACTGATGTTGGCGGTGTTATAGTGGTCGTGCTACTGATGATGTTAACAGTGTTATAGTGGTAGCGCTACTGATGTTGGCGGTGTTATAGTGGTAGTGCTACTGATGATGTTGGCGGTGTTATAGTGGTAGTGCTACTGATGATGTTAGAGGTGTTATAGTGGTAGTGCTACTGATGATGTTAGTGGTGTTATAGTGGTAGTGCTACTGATGATGTTAGTGGTGTTATAGTGGTAGTGCTACTGATGATGTTAGTGGTGTTATAGTGGTAGTGCTACTGATGATATAGTGGTAGTACTACTGATGATGTTAGTGGTGTTATAGTGGTAGTGCTACTGATGATATAGTGGTAGTACTACTGATGATGTTAGTGGTGTTATAGTGGTAGCGCTACTGATGTTGCCGGTGTTATAGTGGTCGTGCTACTGATGATGTTAACAGTGTTATAGTGGTAGCGCTACTGATGTTGGCGGTGTTATAGTGGTAGTGCTACTGATGATGTTGGCGGTGTTATAGTGGTAGTGCTACTGATGATGTTAGTGGTGTTATAGTGGTGATGTTAGCGGTGTTGTATTGCTTCTGATGATGTTAGTGGTGTTATAGTGGTAGTTCTGCTGATGATGTTAGTGGTGTTATAGTGGTAGTACTTCTGATGTTAGTGGTGTTATAGTGGTAATGCTACTGATGATGTTGGCGGTGTTATAGTGGTCGTGCTACTGATGATGTTAGCGGTGCTATAGTGGTAGCGCTACTGATGTTGGCGGTGTTATAGGGTTCGTGGTACTGATGATTTTAGCTGTGTTATAGTGGTAGCGCTACAGATGATGTTGGAGGTGTTATAGTGGTAGTGCTACTGATGATGTTAGTGGTGTTATAGTGGTAGTGCTACTGATGTTAGCGGTGTTATAGTGGTCGTGCTACTGATGATGTTGCTGTGTTATAGTGGTAGTGCTACTGATGATGTTAGCGGTGTTATAGTGGTAGTGCTACTGATGATGTTAGCGGTGTTATAGTAGTAGCGCTACTGATGTTAGCGGTGTTATAGTGGTAGTGCTACTGATGATGTTAGTGGTGTTATAGTGGTCGTACTACTGATGATGATAGTGGTGTTATAGTGGTAGTGCTACTGATGATGTTAGTGGTGTTATAGTGGTAGTGCTACTGATGATGATAGTGGTGTTATAGTGGTCGTGCTACTGATGATGTTAGTGGTGTTATAGTGGTAGTGCTACTGATGATATAGTGTTAGTGTTACTGATGATGTTAGAGGTGTTATAGTGGTCGTGCTACTGATGATGTTAGTGGTGTTATAGTGGTCGTGCTACTGATGATGTTAGTGGTGTTATAGTGGTAGTGCTACTGATGATGTTAGAGGTGTTATAGTGGTAGTGCTACTGATGATGTTAGTGGTGTTATAGTGGTAGTGCTGCTGATGATGTTAGTGTTGTTATAGTGGTAGCGCTACTGATGTTGGCGGTGTTATAGTGGTCGTGCTACTGATGATGTTAACAGTGTTATAGTGGAAGCGCTACTGATGTTGGCGGTGTTATAGTGGTCGTGCTACTGATGATGTTAACAGTGTTATAGTGGTAGCGCTACTGATGTTGGCGGTGTTATAGTTGTCGTGCTACTGATGATATAGCTGTAGTACTTCTGATGATGTTAGTGGTGTTATAGTGGTCGTGCTACTGATGATGTTAGTGGTGTTATAGTGGTAGTGCTACTGATGATTGTTAGAGGTGTTATAGTGGTAGTGCTACTGATGATGTTAGTGGTGTTATAGTGGTAGCGCTACTGATGTTGGCGGTGTTATAGTGGTCGTGCTACTGACTATGTTAACATTGTTATAGTGGTAGCGCTACTGATGTTGGCGGTGTTATAGTGGTCGTGCTACTGATGATGTTAACAGTGTAATAGTGGTAGCGCTACTGATGTTGGCGGTGTTATAGTGGTCGTGCTACTGATGATGTTAGTGGTGTTATAGTGGTCGTGCTACTGATGATATAGTGGTAGTGCTACTGATGATGTTAGGGGTGTTATAGTGGTCGTGCTACTGATGATGTTAGTGGTGTTATAGTGGTAGTGCTACTGATGATGTTAGTGGTGTTATAGTGGTAGCGCTACTGATGTTGGCGGTGTTATAGTGGTAGTGCTACTGATGATGTTAGTGGTGTTATAGTGGTAGTGCTACTGATGATGTTAGCGGTGTTATAGTGGTAGCGCTACTGATGTTAGCGGTGTTATAGTGGTAGTGCTACTGATGATGTTAGTGGTGTTATAGTGGTAGTGCTACTGATGATGTTAGTGGTGTTATAGTGGTAGTGCTACTGATGATGTTAGTGGTGTTATAGTGGTAGTACTACTGATGATGTTAGTGTTGTTATAGTGGTAGTGTTACTGATGATGTTAGTGGTGTTATAGTGGTAGCGCTACTGATGTTAGCGGTGTAATAGTGGTAGTGCTACTGATGTTAGCGGTGTTATAGTGGTAGTGCTACTGATGTTAGCGGTGTTATAGTGGTAGTGCTACTGGTGATGTTAGAGGTGTTAAAGTGGTAGCGCTACTGATGTTGGCGGTGTTATAGTGGTAGTGCTACTGATGATGTTAGTGGTGTTATAGTGGTAGTGCTACTGATGATGTTAGTGGTGTTATAGTGGTAGTACTACTGATGATGTTAGTGTTGTTATAGTGGTAGTGTTACTGATGATGTTAGTGGTGTATAGTGGTAGCGCTACTGATGTTAGCGGTGTAATAGTGGTAGTGCTACTGATGTTAGCGGTGTTATAGTGGTAGTGCTACTGATGTTAGCGGTGTTATAGTGGTAGTGCTACTGATGATGTTAGCGGTGTTATAGTGGTAGCGCTACTGATGTTGGCGGTGTTATAGTGGTAGCGCTACTGATGTTGGCGGTGTTATAGTGGTCGTGCTACTGATGATGTTAGCGGTGTTATAGTGGTAGTGCTACTGATGATGTTAGCGGTGTTATAGTGGTCGTGCTACTGATGATGTTAGTGGTGTTATAGTGGTAGTGCTACTGATGATGTTAGCGGTGTTATAGTGGTAGTGCTACTGATGATGTTAGTGGTGTTATAGTGGTAGTGCTACTGATGATGTTAGTGGTGTTATAGTGGTAGTGCTACTGATGATATAGTGGTAGTACTACTGATGATGTTAGTGGTGTTATAGTGGTAGTGCTACTGATGATATAGTGGTAGTACTACTGATGATGTTAGTGGTGTTATAGTGGTAGCGCTACTGATGTTGCCGGTGTTATAGTGGTCGTGCTACTGATGATGTTAACAGTGTTATAGTGGTAGCGCTACTGATGTTGGCGGTGTTATAGTGGTAGTGCTACTGATGATGTTGGCGGTGTTATAGTGGTAGTGCTACTGATGATGTTAGTGGTGTTATAGTGGTGATGTTAGCGGTGTTGTATTGCTTCTGATGATGTTAGTGGTGTTATAGTGGTAGTTCTGCTGATGATGTTAGTGGTGTTATAGTGGTAGTACTTCTGATGTTAGTGGTGTTATAGTGGTAATGCTACTGATGATGTTGGCGGTGTTATAGTGGTCGTGCTACTGATGATGTTAGCGGTGCTATAGTGGTAGCGCTACTGATGTTGGCGGTGTTATAGGGTTCGTGGTACTGATGATTTTAGCTGTGTTATAGTGGTAGCGCTACAGATGATGTTGGAGGTGTTATAGTGGTAGTGCTACTGATGATGTTAGTGGTGTTATAGTGGTAGTGCTACTGATGTTAGCGGTGTTATAGTGGTCGTGCTACTGATGATGTTGCTGTGTTATAGTGGTAGTGCTACTGATGATGTTAGCGGTGTTATAGTGGTAGTGCTACTGATGATGTTAGCGGTGTTATAGTGGTAGTGCTACTGATGATGTTAGCGGTGTTATAGTAGTAGCGCTACTGATGTTAGCGGTGTTATAGTGGTAGTGCTACTGATGATGTTAGTGGTGTTATAGTGGTCGTACTACTGATGATGATAGTGGTGTTATAGTGGTAGTGCTACTGATGATGTTAGTGGTGTTATAGTGGTAGTGCTACTGATGATGATAGTGGTGTTATAGTGGTCGTGCTACTGATGATGTTAGTGGTGTTATAGTGGTAGTGCTACTGATGATATAGTGTTAGTGTTACTGATGATGTTAGAGGTGTTATAGTGGTCGTGCTACTGATGATGTTAGTGGTGTTATAGTGGTCGTGCTACTGATGATGTTAGTGGTGTTATAGTGGTAGTGCTACTGATGATGTTAGAGGTGTTATAGTGGTAGTGCTACTGATGATGTTAGTGGTGTTATAGTGGTAGTGCTGCTGATGATGTTAGTGTTGTTATAGTGGTAGCGCTACTGATGTTGGCGGTGTTATAGTGGTCGTGCTACTGATGATGTTAACAGTGTTATAGTGGTAGCGCTACTGATGTTGGCGGTGTTATAGTGGTCGTGCTACTGATGATGTTAGTGGTGTTATAGTGGTAATGCTACTGATGATGTTAGTGGTGTTATAGTGGTCGTGCTACTGATGATGTTAACAGTGTTATAGTGGTAGCGCTACTGATGTTGGCGGTGTTATAGTGGTCGTGCTACTGATGATGTTAGTGGTGTTATAGTGGTAGCGCTACTGATGTTGGCGGTGTTATAGTGGTCGTGCTACTGATGATGTTAACAGTGTTATAGTGGTAGCGCTACTGATGTTGGCGGTGTTATAGTGGTCGTGCTACTGATGATGTTAGTGGTGTTATAGTGGTAGCGCTACTGATGTTGGCGGTGTTATAGTGGTCGTGCTACTGATGATGTTAACAGTGTTATAGTGGTAGCGCTACTGATGTTGGCGGTGTTATAGTTGTCGTGCTACTGATGATATAGCTGTAGTACTTCTGATGATGTTAGTGGTGTTATAGTGGTCGTGCTACTGATGATGTTAGTGGTGTTATAGTGGTAGTGCTACTGATGATTGTTAGAGGTGTTATAGTGGTAGTGCTACTGATGATGTTAGTGGTGTTATAGTGGTAGCGCTACTGATGTTGGCGGTGTTATAGTGGTCGTGCTACTGACTATGTTAACATTGTTATAGTGGTAGCGCTACTGATGTTGGCGGTGTTATAGTGGTCGTGCTACTGATGATGTTAACAGTGTAATAGTGGTAGCGCTACTGATGTTGGCGGTGTTATAGTGGTCGTGCTACTGATGATGTTAGTGGTGTTATAGTGGTCGTGCTACTGATGATATAGTGGTAGTGCTACTGATGATGTTAGGGGTGTTATAGTGGTCGTGCTACTGATGATGTTAGTGGTGTTATAGTGGTAGTGCTACTGATGATGTTAGTGGTGTTATAGTGGTAGCGCTACTGATGTTGGCGGTGTTATAGTGGTAGTGCTACTGATGATGTTAGTGGTGTTATAGTGGTAGTGCTACTGATGATGTTAGCGGTGTTATAGTGGTAGCGCTACTGATGTTAGCGGTGTTATAGTGGTAGTGCTACTGATGATGTTAGCGGTGTTATAGTGGTAGTGCTACTGATGATGTTAGTGGTGTTATAGTGGTAGTGCTACTGATGATGTTAGCGGTGTTATAGTGGTAGTGCTACTGATGATGTTAGTGGTGTTATAGTGGTAGTGCTACTGATGATGTTAGTGGTGTTATAGTGGTAGTACTACTGATGATGTTAGTGTTGTTATAGTGGTAGTGTTACTGATGATGTTAGTGGTGTTATAGTGGTAGCGCTACTGATGTTAGCGGTGTAATAGTGGTAGTGCTACTGATGTTAGCGGTGTTATAGTGGTAGTGCTACTGATGTTAGCGGTGTTATAGTGGTAGTGCTACTGGTGATGTTAGAGGTGTTATAGTGGTAGCGCTACTGATGTTGGCGGTGTTATAGTGGTAGTGTTACTGATGATGTTAGTGGTGTTATAGTGGTAGTGCTACTGATGATGTTAGTGGTGTTATAGTGGTAGTACTACTGATGATGTTAGTGTTGTTATAGTGGTAGTGTTACTGATGATGTTAGTGGTGTATAGTGGTAGCGCTACTGATGTTAGCGGTGTAATAGTGGTAGTGCTACTGATGTTAGCGGTGTTATAGTGGTAGTGCTACTGATGTTAGCGGTGTTATAGTGGTAGTGCTACTGATGATGTTAGCGGTGTTATAGTGGTAGCGCTACTGATGTTGGCGGTGTTATAGTGGTAGCGCTACTGATGTTGGCGGTGTTATAGTGGTCGTGCTACTGATGATGTTAGCGGTGTTATAGTGGTAGTGCTACTGATGATGTTAGCGGTGTTATAGTGGTCGTGCTGATGATGTTAGCGGTGTTATAGTGGTAGTGCTACTGATGATGTTAGCGGTGTTATAGTGGTAGCGCTACTGATGTTGGCGGTGTTATAGTGGTAGCGCTACTGATGTTGGCGGTGTTATAGTGGTAGCGCTACTGATGTTGGCGGTGTTATAGTGGTAGCGCTACTGATGTTAGCGGTGTTATAGTGGTAGTGCTACTGATGATGTTAGCGGTGTTATAGTGGTAGTGCTACTGATGATGTTAGCGGTGTTATAGTGGTCGTGCTGATGATGTTTGCGGTGTTATAGTGGTCGTGCTACTGATGATGTTAGTGGTGTTATAGTGGTTCGTGCTACACATGATGCATTTGATAAATCCAGTGGTATCTATGTGTGAGGCCCCGGGGCTGTTGTGTCTGTAGTCAGACCTTAGTCATACGACTCTGAACCCCTGACCCATTTCTCCCATAATCCCTGATCTGTCGTGTGAGTGTATTTTTGCGTGTGTGACCTTCTCTCCCTCCCTCTGTAACTCTATATTGATGAAGGCGATGGAGTCACCAGTCGATTGACCCACATCAGCTGCGACTGCAGCAGAGTGATTGTGACTGGGGGTAATGAATTCCTCTAGTGTGTGCGTTTGCACGCGTGTGTGTAGTCAATATAGGGTCTTGTGTGTGAGAGTATGTGGGGCATAACAATTATTGTGAGATTGGTTCGGGTTTAGAAGGGGATATGAGGGCCATAAATACATCCAGTGTGACATTTAGGGGTTAAACTGAAGTGAGATTAACTCACAGAGACATTGGCTTCATTCATAGGCTGAAGGAAGTCCCAGGCTGCATCTGATTTGGCACCCGCTTCCATATAGATGTCAGCCTCCAGATAAGCCTCCTTACCTCATCTGCCCATTCTTTAAGATGAGTTTCATTTTTTTCCTGCTCGGTGTTAATTATTCTCATTGTTCTTTGTGTAAATTAACACTCTGTGGCATCCTGGCTGGTGAGTCCCTGTTCATGTTTCATTTGAACATTCTGGCAGTAGACTTAAAGGGAGAAGTCCACTCAGAGCTGCTGAGAGAGGGATGAAAGAAAGGCAAGGGAGAGGAGATTGGAGGAGAAAGGGGGTCAGATGAAGAGAAGGAGAGGTTGCACTATTTTTGTTATTAACTAGCAAAAGGAAAATGGAGGACTCTTAGCTGTGAATTTGAATGTACTAGGTTTAAAGAGTAAGAAAGAGGGAGTAATTGTATATTTTCTCTGGTGTATTAGACTCCCAAATGAAAGGCTGAGTGCACAGACACGTTCACACCGCAAACCCTAAAATACACCCGGCCTGTGATGGACCTATTCACAGGGGATGACATCACCACTTTGGCTCAGTAACCATGGTTACCATTGCCTCTCTTTCTCTACTGAACATCAGCCACACCCCTTTTCCCACCTTTTTTCTTCCCGCTGTCTTCCTCTTCTCCTACCTCTCTCGCTCACCTCTCTCTCCCCATCTCTCTCTTTCTGTTTCAATCTTGTCGCTCTGTTATCTTCCTCTTCCACCTTTCTCAGTTTCCTTCCTTTCCAACATGTCTCTCCCTCTCTCCTACTGTTTTCCATCCTCTCTCTCTCTCCGTCTCCCTGTGTATGAAGTAGAGCAGTCAGTAATGGAGGAAACAGAGAGCAGCAGACAGAACAGCTCTCTGGCCCAGTGAAACGCCATGACCTTTCAAAGGCTGTACTGAGACAAGACGGATAGGACAGTGAAAACGGTCAGTGGCCTGGCCACAAGGTCGCACTGGGACCAGACAGAAAGCAAACAGGGCTACGAGAGAGAGAGACAAAGACATCCTCTAATTCTAGGCAGAGAGAAAAGTTCCAGAACAGAAGTGTATTAAAGACTATAAAATAAAAAAAGACAGACAGGTAGTTGAGCTAGGAGGACCATATATGGAGGGATGAACATTGAGACAGTTCCTTATATTGCATATACAATCAATTATTTATAGGACCTTTATGGGAGAGAGGTTTTCTAGTCCAGGACATAGAGAGGAAGGATAGGACAGGAAAGGGGGAAGCTAAGGCAACGGGGCCAGTAAAACGGAGACAAGGCAGATGGTAAAGAGCAGTGAAATGAAGGATGAGACCGTGTTAATAGGGCAGCAGGTATAATGCTGTATTAAAGCCCATTCTGCAGCTGTCTTACAGTAAGCAGCTTACAGTCCCTCTGCAGGCCTGGTCTTTTGGAGAGGGAGAGGGATAGGACAAAGCCCAGCCACAGGAGTGGAGACCATGGGACGGAGAAGGCAGGGTGGGAGGGCAAGAGAATATGGACCTCTCGCTTTCTCTATCCCTCTCCATCTGCTGTCTTTTCGTACTTATTCTACCGCTCTCAATCCATCCTCTCCTAGCTTTTTGCCTTGTCCTCTTTCTCTCTTTGTCTCTCTCTCTGTTAACTAAAGTAGAGTCTGTGCATACAGCAGGTCCTGGCCACGTCTGAGTAACTCTTATGGTCTATTTGGTTTCACCTGCCCATACATGATATCGCTAAGGTAGTCATAACCATACACAGAGTCTTGGGGAAATGGTGGGGTTACCATGGAAACTACGGCTGTGGCCTCACTCGGAGAAACAACATCATCTGTCGCTCGGCGGCACCCAGCAGGCACATGAATTATTGAGCTTGATTTACACCGACACACGGCACTCGCCAGCAAAACGCCGATTCACAAACCTGTCATTTCATCTGGGAAAATAGGTAAGAGGAGGAAGATGGAAAGAGAACAGGAAGGTTGAAAAAAGAATTCACATAACTAAAAATATTTCATCTGGGTGAGAGAGAGATGGAGAAAATGATTGTTAGGAGAATGGATGTAGGAGGATGAGAGGGGGATATGGATAAAGAGGCACACAAATTGCCAGAGCAGGAAGTGAAGAGGGATGAGAGGAGTCACAGAGAGAAAGATGGATGGGGAACAAGGGAGGAGGAGGGGTTGGAGAGCACGAAAGAGCTTTGAGACCAGTAAACTAGGGCAATGGAGCTGCCCTGGCTGTGATGAGCTGGGTTTTTTTCTTCTCTTTTTTTCGTTCCTTTCATTTCTTGGAAGATCTTGTAGCATTTTCTAATTAATCCTCTCGGCAGGCAGTCAGTACTTCTCATGGCTGGAGAGGAAACAGACTCTCTCTCGGGCAACGCTGTCTAGATCGAATTTGTATTTGTGGTCCTGGCAACTGGACCTCGTTTGGAATACCATTACTTTTGTCTTACTGAGATTTACTGTCAGGGCCCAGGTCTGACAGAATCTGTGCAGAAGATCAAGGTACTGCTGTTCCTTGAATTTCCAGGGAATTTATTATTCCTAACACGGTATTGTGGGGGAAATCAAACAGAATAATTACTAATACTTTAAGTGAACAATTTCAATAAACACTCATTCCTGTTGGCATACACATACCTCAGCAGTAGTGGCTACAAAACACTTTCAACAAAACTTTCACTGACTAAAAACCAACACAGGACATCAAATAAGCTCTCTCCTCCTGACAAAGGAACATTGGCTTTTATCCAGCTGCAGAAGGAGTTGGTAATTGAAGACAGCTGTTTCCCCCTGACGAGAGGGAGGGTCAGAGCTCCGATCATCGATGGGGCCGACCAATCAGCTGCTTGAGGAATCCAGGATTCAATTTCCTGAAATACACACACATACAAACCCACAACAACCCAGAAACTGGGGAACGTAACAAACCCCACAGGCCTTTTTGGGTTGGAGGGTTTGTAATTTTGTCCTGTCGGTCATTCAATGTAATTGGAGAATCTAGTGGGTTCTGGTAGTCTTTAAATAGTTGATTCTGAAGACTATTATTGTATTTGATCAGGGATATGTTTTTGCTGTTTGTTCTTTGTTAAGAAGTGGTTTATTCATCTGCGTTTTGGATAGATAACTCTTTTGTGTTTTTGTTTGTTTAGAGTTTTCAAATTTCCCCAGAAATGGTTGGATTCCATGGATTCTTCAATTACATTGAGCCTATTTGAGACCTGCGGTTCCTTCTGTTTCCGTAGTGTATTTCTGTATTGTTTTAGTGATTCACCATAGTGAAGGCGTAGGCTCAGGTTTTCTGGGTCTCTGTTTTTGGTTGGACAGGTTTCTCAATTTCTTTCTTAGGTTTTTGCATTCTTCATCAAACCATTTGTCATTGTTATTAATTTTGTTAGGTTGTCTACTTGACATTTTTAGATTTGATAGGGAAGCTCAGTGGCCAAATGTACTGTTTAGGTTTTCTACTGCCAAGTTTACACCTTCACTATTACAGTGAAACCCTTTGTCTGGGTAATTGTCTTAGAAGGAATTTAATTTGCTGTTGACTAATTGTTTTTTGGTAGATTTCCTCACTATTCTCCTTCCATCTATAGTATTTATTAAAATTAGTCAGTTCCTTTGGCGCCTCATGATTGCACATAGCTCTGTTCAAGTAGCCTGTGAATTTGCTGTGATCTGATAGGGATGTCAGTGTACTGACTGAACGCTCTAAGAGACTGGGTTGAGGGCAGTGATAAAGTAGTCTACAGTACTACTGCCAACAGATGAGCTATAGGTGTACCTTCCATAAGTTCCCTCGAAGCCTACCATTGACTTTGTACATACCCAGCGTCCGACTGAGCTGCAGGAGATATGACCCTGTTATGTTGTTGTAGTTGTCTAGAGGGCATATGAGGGAGGGAATGCTGTCAACTCCGGATAGGTGTTGATGGTGTGTGCTGATGGTGTGTTTCTTGTCCAGTTCTGGCATTTAGGTCGCCACTGACAAGTACATGTCCCTGAGCCTGGAAATGGATTATATTCTGTTTTAATTGATGTATAACCTGACATTGTTAACGTATGGGGATTCTGTTAGGGGGATATAGGTAGCACACAAGGATATTTTTCTCTGTTGAGAATTTCCTTATTAATTTCTAGCCAGATGTAAAATGTTTCTGTTATGACTAATTTAATAGAGTGGGTTAGGTCTGCTCTATACCAAATTAGCATACCCCCCTGAGTCTCTTCCCTGTTTCACATCTGGTAGTTTGCTGTATGGGACTACCATCTCTCTGTAACCTAGAGGGCAACCAGTGGGTCCATCTCCTTTATACCATGTTTCTTGTAGGATGACAATGTCTGCAGGACAGTTTGAAGAGGTGTGATCAGACTCACTGAGGGTGGGGGAGTCGTCACAGAGAGAGACAGCTTTTCCTGCTGTGCTCTCTCTTTGATCCCGTAAAAGTCCTGCTGGAACTGCTTGAGGATGGACCATTACTGTCCCAGACTTGTACATGTTGACAGAGGTTGTTTCAATTTCCTCAATGTCTAGTATTCTGAGTTTCCACTCTGGGTCAATACCCTCTCTCTTGACATAGGGGTAGTGTGCTCTTATAGCAATGTGCCATGCCAGAGGATGGTCTGTGTTAATATAGCACTGTGCCAGGGGATGGTCTGCGTGGAAAATGAAGTTGCTGATGTTCCCCTCTTTGTAGCAGTCAGCAAATAGTGTCTCTGGATTGTCCTTGAGGAGCTTTTTTTGTACTTATTCCTTGCAGTGTTATTTTTCATATCCATGGGGTACTTATTGTAATGAACCTCTGGACACGGATAAGCCATTGGGGCTTCAGAGGCCTCTGCATTTGGGTGACTCTGCATTTGGGTGGCTCTGCATTTGGGTGGCTCTGCATTTGGGTGGCTCTGCATTTGGGTGACTCTGCATTTGGGTGGGTGGGGGGCTGTGAAATTCTCCTGCTATTGTTGGGCTTTAGAGTTTCCACACATTTAACGTCACTCTTCAGTGCTAATTGAAGGTGCTGCCAGGTCTATTCTGTCCTAGCAGCTTGGTAGCTTAGTATACTTACTTAATTAGCTATACAGTTGAAGTTTACAGACACCGTAGCCAAATACATTTAAACTCAGTTTTTCACAATTCCTGACATTTAATCGTAGTAAAAAAATTCCCTGTCTTAGGTCAGTTAGGATCACCACTTTATTTTAAGAATGTGAAATGTCAGAATAATAGTAGAGTGATTTATTTATTTCATCACATGCCCAGTGGGTCAGAAGTTTACATACAATCAATTAGTATTTGGTAGCATTACCTTTAAATTGTTTAACTTGGGTCAAACGTCTCGGGTAGCCTTCCACAAGCTTCCCACAATAAGTTGGGTGAATTTTGGCCCATTCTTCCTGACAGAGCTGGGGTAACTGAGTCAGGTTTGTAGGCCTCCTTGCTCGCACATGCTTTTTCAGGTCTGCCCACAAATTTTCTATAGGATTGAGGTCAGGGCTTTGTGATGGCCACTCCAATACCTTGATGTTGGTGTCCTTAATCCATTTTGCCACAACTTTGGAATTATGCTTGTCCATTTGGAAGACCCATTTGCGACCAAGCTTTAACTTCCTGACTGGTGTCTTGAGATGTTGCTTCAATATATCCACATAATTCCCCTTCCTCGTGATGCCATCTATATTGTGAATTGCACCAGTCCCTCCTGCAGCAAAGCACCCCCACAACATGAAGCTGCCACCCCCGTGCTTCAAGGTTGGGATGGTGCAGTTGTGAAGCTTGCAAGCATCCCCCTTTTCCCCCCAAACATAACGATGGTCATTATGGCCAAACAGTTCTATTTTTGTTTCATCAGACCAGAGGACACAAAAAGTACGATCTTTGTCCCCATGTGCAGTTGCAAACCATAGTCTGGCGTTTTTACGGAGGTTTTGGAGCAGTGGCATCTCCCTTGCTGAGCGGCCTTTCAGGTTATGTCGATATAGGACTCGTTTTACTGTGGATATAGATACATTTGTACCTGTTTTCTCCAGCATCGTCACAAGGTCCTTTGCTGTTCTGGGATTGATTTGCACTTTTTGCACCAAAGTACGTTCATCTCTAGGAGACAGAACGCATCTCCTTCCTGAGCGGTATGATGGTATTTATACTTGCGTACTATTGTTTGTACAGATGAACGTGGTACCTTCAGGCGTTTGGAAATTGCTCCCAATGATAAACCAGACTCGTGGAGGTCTACAATAATTTTTCTGAGGTCTTGGCTGATTTCTTTTGATTTTCCCATGATGTCAAGCAAAGAGGCACTGGTACAATTCCAATTGACTCAGGCTAATTGACATCATTTATCAGAAGCTTCTACAGCCATGACATTTTCTGGAATTTTCCAAGCTGTTTAAAGGCACAGTCAACTTAGTGCATGTAAACTTCTGACCCACTGGAATTGTGATACAGTGAAATAATCTGTCTGTAAAGAATTGTTGGAAAAATGACTTGTGTCACGCATAAAGTAGATGTCCTAACCGACTTGCCAAAACGATAGTTTGTTAACAAGAAATTTGTGGAGTGGTTGAAAAACGAGTTTTAATGACTCCAACCTAAGTGTATGTAAACTTCCGACTTCAACTGTATGTAACAAAATTGTCTTTTACTTTTTTGGCTTCAGAAGTAGTTTCAGACCAACTCTCTCTCTCTCTCAAACACATGCAAGCAGGAACACAGACTTCACACAAGGCAGTGAATTATCAGAGCAGTGTGTGTGTGTGGGGGGGGGGGGGGGGGGGGGGGGGTGGGGGGGGGGCTACCGAATTTGACTGTTTGTCTAAGATCTGGCTGATGGCTGGACTAGGTAGCGTGGCAGGATAAGGATCTGATTTGGTCAACCATAACCTCCGTTGTTAGCTTGTCTTTTATAAGCCACTTCAAAGTCTTGCGTGACGTTAAAAGGGCTTTAGGCTATTACAAGCCTGTTTCATGAAGGTTATTTTATAGTTATTAGTAGTCAGGCCTGGGGAAATATAGCCTACTGCTGCTGTCTAGTTCCACGGCTGTAGCTTAGGAAAGTCAGATAAATGCTTAGGATAGTTTCTCCACTGAATGCGTTCCAGTCTCTGATCCAGGGAAGGTTTGGTTTTGGGTAAAAGAGAAGGGGTTTATATTGAACGCTTATTATCCTCAAATATCCATGCAACAGCTGCCCCATTTCCTCGGCAACCTCTGTCGCCATGGCGACATGCCTCCGTGTCAAAGTCTGTGTGTCTAACACGCTCTGCATTCACTGGCTGATGAGCGGGTGAGAAACACACACACCACAGGAGGCTGCTGACGGCAGGACGGCTCGTAATAATGGCTGGAATGGAATGGCATTAAACACATGGATACCACGTGTTTGATGTGTTTGATACCATTCCACGGATTCCGTTCCAGCCATTACTATGAGCCCATCCTCGCCAATTAAGGTGCCACCAGCCGCCTGTAACACACAAACTTATTTTCTCCATTACACAAAGACGTTAGGATGCATAAAAACATTCACCAGTTCTATCCACTTGTCAACACCCTCCCCTTCTAGCTTTATGAATACATGTAGAACACACAGTAACGTCAAACCCCATTCACACACAGACACGGTCAGACAGACACGGTCACAGCAGTCAGTTCAACACCTGGCCAATGTGTGAGGCTGGAATGTGGTGTGTGAGAAAATGTTGTGTTTGGGGGTGTGAGGGTGTGTGTGTATGAGGGACCAGCGTTCTCCTAAAGACACAGCTACACAACAGCACTCAGAGACTTTGGCCTGTTCCTTGAATCCTTCGGGGAAGATCGCTCCCTTTGTTGTTTTTATCTCCTCTCCTCCTCATTAACTCTCCAGCTCCTTTCCCCCGCTCCCTTCTTCCTCCGCTGTCAGATGGGGGGGGGAATGCAGCGTTTCCATGTCAACGGCAGAGCTGGAGGAAATGGATTTCTGCTGTGCGGAGTGCTGATGATGTGTTTTGCAGCTTGAACAGGGAGAGAAACAGAGAAACTGGGAATAGGGGGAGGGGGATTGGAATGGGATTTGGGGGGGGGGGGGGGGGGGGGGTAGGGAAGGAAGGGGTGAGTGAGATTGGATACATAGACTAGAAGGGTATTGGGAGTGTGGGGGGGGCGGGCGATTTCCCCAAAACCACAGCACCAGATGGAAGCTTTTGATCCCACAAATGAGTCTCTCTTTCATCATGATTAAGAAATGCTATTCTACTCCATTTGATTTAGTTCAGTGCTGTTCTATGCAATTTAGACTCACTGTTTGGAGCTTTTCATAACCAAGTTCATAATCGAGTTCCTTCCGTTTCCGCATCAGCTACCTCGTGTAGCGCTGCAATCGGCTGAGTGAATGTGTTTCACAACTTGGATCTTTGACTTGTGCTCTTGTTGGGGTTAAATTGGGACAGCCTCAAGGAGGAGTGAGAATACCTTTCTCCTCCCCCTCTCCCTCCTCAGTTCCTTCCTTCTTCTCTCTCTCCCTCTCTCGGTCTGATTTCCTCCCAGCTGAGAAAACAGGCGCAGGGACTCTTGGCAGAGGAGACAAGGAGAGGGCTTTTCCGATGGCGAGAGAAGAGAGTTTGCTGCAGTGAAAGAGAGCATTGTGTTAGCCTTTTCACTGGGCTATTTGGGCTAGGGTACATCTCTCGGCTCTAGCTGAGTTAGCACCCACAGCAGTACCGTGCCTCTCTATAGCAGAGAGGTTAGCCTTAGCAACGCGGTGACTGTGTCCCAGCGCGTTCACTCGATGGCTTTCTCCATGTCCTCAGTCCATCACAGGTCAAGTTCACTTCCCGGCATTTTTCCTTTACATCACCGGAGTCACTTTGCATGAGCGAATTACAAGGACATTTTGTTACCAGTTGTATGCATAAACTTGTTCAAACCTCTGCGCGTGTATCCTGTATTCTATATGACCAAATATGCGTAAGTGCAAAGCCATATGTGTGTTTAGAGGTGTGTGTGTGAGTTTGACCATGTACAGTGTTGTGTTTGTCTGTGTGAATGGTCTGACACTAAACTGCTCCCCTGTATCCCCCGTTCAGGGGCCAACACCAGAAACAGATGTTGCATTTCCCCTCTGCTTAAATCTTCATAAATCTCGCTCCCTCTGCCAGTTCTGTTATGTTGGCTGGTGTCTCTGAGCGGAGATGAACCCATAACTCTGCTGCAGTCATCATTACACAGATATCATCATCTTACATTTCTCTTCGGGTTACCTGTTGATGCTCTGGAGGAGACATACAACTCTACCAGACTTAGACATAACATAGACTTTATATCGTAACACAGACTTTCTCCCTGTATTAAATCCTGTGTCTGTCCAGAGCTGTAATTTCTATTTGTGTTCGCCTATATTACTCTATAAAAGCACTGTGGCTCTTCATCCTGTGTCAGAGGGACAGCTGCCCGGATGCTGGGTAGGGTGCTGGGTAGAGGGGGGATTCCTGGCCCCTGGATGGGCCAGAGCTGTAACGTAAAGAGCTTAAAAAGGCGCGTAAATGTATTTCCTGTCCCGCCATACACACATCGCATCACATCCTGCTTTCCTCACATGGATCAGACGGCTGCCCATGAAATCAGATCCCTGTTTCCTGAGCCTTCATTTCCTCCTCTGTCTTCCCCTTCCCCTCTAACGCCTCTTCTGCTGCTGCCTGGTTGGTTTAGGTGAGGAGAAGTTGTTACTGTTGTTCCTGCCTCTGCTTTCGGTGTACATTTTGTTTATTTTTTGTTCATTTGGTCTTTCTCGAGCAGTTTAAGATGGACTCAGAAATCCATGCAAGCTAGATTTTTTTGTTTGTTCCATATTGCCACTTTTATCTTACCCCACATGTGTTTTTTTCCTCAGACGGAGCCATAAGGTCTGTGTGGAAGCCTGCACCTGGTGTTTGTGTTCAATGTGTGTGTGAGCCTGGTACGTGTGTGAGTCTGGTGTTTGTGTTCAATGTGTGTGTGAGCCTGGTGTGTGTGTCACTCAGGGTATGACGATGTGGGATGTCCTGTGCCCAGAATGTCAGACTAACGTGATTACCACACAAAGACAGCCTATTGTCAAGGCTACTGTCAGACTGGCTAGGCCTGGGTTTTCCCTAATGCTCTCCCCAATGGATGACCCGTCTGTACATTCCTGATCTGTGTGTGTGTGTGTGTGTGTGTGTGTGTGTGTCTTGTAAGTGTACATACCTTTTTGTCTACATGTCTTTGTGTCTGATTGGTGGGAATGTGTGAAGGGAGATGAGGGGGGTAATAAAATAACAATCCCCCCCTTTCTGTTGTGTTCCACCCAAGGCAACGCATCACTTCCTGTTGCACAGTCACAGGAAACAGGAAGTCTGTGTCACATGAGGACCGCCACGAGGACCGTCACGATCCCTGTCACTGGGAGAATCAGGAGCCCTTTTTATACCTGGTGCTAACATACGTCCTTTGTTCAGATCTTGTCCACAGTCTGATTGTGCCCACATTTTTGGGCAGGTGTAGACGATTAAAAGACGCATTGTGGTCTGATTGTGATCACATCTTCCATTTAAATAATCTACAGCCCATCCTATTAAATAATTGACAGGGGGCACCATTGACTTGTGGCATCAATATGTGTCTTAACATAAATACATATTATTTTTGAAAGAATATCTGTAAAATAATTTGCGTACAGGGAGGGCCCGTTCCGTGTGGACGAATAAGAGATACGTTTTAATGCAATGTGTCTGAAAATGTGGGCACAATCAGAGTATGGACAAGATCAGGAAAAAGGATGCATGTTAGCACCAGGTATAAACGTGTGCAAGGGGGACAGGTTTACAGAGAGGGATGGCTCCCCCCACCTCCGAATTACCAATTTAACCCCTGACATCTACTTTTACAGATTTTGGCTTGGGTTACAATCAAGTGCTATGCTATTGACTCATGTTTGTGTCTGTGAGAGTGTGTGGGGAGCACGTTCTAGCATGTTTCCTGCACATGGTCCTGTGCCGTGCCAAGGCTGACTAATAACAGCATATGCTTGTTTTCCATAGCCCATTCTCTCTGCCAGTTTACCCAGAATTCATTGGGGCAGAGCTAATGATGTCGACTGGAAGGGTTTCATGAAGAAGCTGAGAAACAGAACCGGGGCCCTTTCAGAACACTAGAGCGACCATTGCCTTGGCAACAGCGCACACAGGAGTGGTGTAGCACGAGGGAACGAAATGGCCATTTTGGGTTTAAAGGTACATCCACTGTCGCAGGCTAGCTAAGTCATCATCAGAATAGAAGGATGAGTTCCCCTCGTGGGGAAGGACTCGACCCCTGATTCACCTGCCTGGCTCACATTAGTCCTTCCTCCCTGAGTCGGGACCCGTTGGTTTTGGTTAGCGATGTGCACCGGATATTTATAGATGTTTTGTTATTGTGTAAGGCCTTGAAACCTACGCCTGCCCACAACCCGACTTTCTGGAGTTGAGCAAAGAGAACGCAAACCAGGAAAAGGGGTCCCTGCTGCTCTGATGGACAGCGAAACAGGACTTCTCTTTCTTTACGTAATGCTGGTACTGCCCGGTGTTTTATTCTTGTGGCGTACAATAGAGGTTTCCTGTGTCTCTGTTTTGACATTCAACTGACTGTCAGTGTGCAACCAATTTCTAGTCATCTCGTTGCAACGTCAACTACTTGCAGTGCAGTCAACCACATAATTGAAGCACCTGTAGAACTACAATCTCCCTCTTGTTTTTACTTTTTTTTTTTAAATGTATTGCTTCTCTAGTGGTGTTGCAACCCCCCCCCCCCCCCCCCCCCCCCCCTTGCTACACCTGACCTCTGAACCGACCTGCTCATTTCTTCTCCTTAACCAAACAGTTTAGGCTGACAGCGTTAAAGGCAAAAACTCCACCCAGAAATGATCTTTCGGTATTTCTTTCGCTAGTCCATTGTTGACATAGTGCCTAAAAAGTTTTGCGTGTCAGCAATCCAGTTTCAAGCTATGCAACTTTCAAAATACAGAGATCGTCCCCGTAGAATGCATTTTGCATCGTCAAATGCGACGCAAAATGCGTCACGCGGAGGATGATTTCTGTGTTTTGGATTGCTGACAAGCAAAACGTTTTAGGCACTATGTCAACAATGGACTAGCGAAAGAAATACCCGAAAGATCATTTTTAGGTGGAATTTTCCTTTAAGTAAGAGCGGGATTTAAACCCATGTTGCAGGAACAGAGCCTGTCGTGGTTGACGCCTCTGATCGCGGGCTTGTTCGTCATATTACAGGCTAACAGTCGAGTACGGATGGGACTTGAATCTGTGTTTGCCATAATGACACTGGTGCTGGCCACATGCTTTAACCTCTCTGAGCCCCGCTAGTGCCCTAATGACACCTACCTGTTCATCATATTCAAACAATCCCGTCAGGCTATAACAGATAAAGACGAGCTGGATTTGAACCCTTGTCGGAGGAATTGAATCACGCTCGCAGGACAACAGCCGTATCCCTCTGATTCACACCCCAGCTCTGTCTACACCACCAGAGCTCAAGGTGTTTCTCAATTGGGTTCCGCGAGGTGTCGCCTAAGGCCTAGATTCAAAATGGGCCAAGGAATGGTAAACGCTGCATGTCTGCTGAATCCGCAAGCTCCTTGAAATGTCCATCCTGCTAGAACGCGGTCCCGGATCGAAGCCCCTAGGATCCCACTGATGCTGGTCAAGAAGAAGCCGTGACGTGTTATCGTATGACTGATTCTGTATTATAAACTGGGTGGTTCGAGCCTTGAATGCTGATTGGCTGACAAAACAGTTATTGTTGCTGCTCTAAATACGTTAGTGAACAGTTTATAGTCGCAATAAGGCACCTCGCGGGTTTGTGTTATGTTGCCAGTATTTGGTATTTTATTAGGATCCCCTTTAGCTGTTGCAAAAGCAGCAGCTACTTTTCCTGGGGTCCACACAAAACATGAAACATAATACAGAACATCAATAGACAAGAACAGCTCAAGGACAGGGCTACGGGCTGTATCTAAGAACAGCCTTTAGCTGTGGTATATTGTCCATATACCCCACCCCCTCGTGCCTTATTGCTTAATTATATCACTGTGATACTAAAGTAGTTCAACAATTACGTAGAATTGTGTAGCCTAGTGTAAAAGTGTAGTGGTTATATAGCACTGGGCTAATGTACCTAAAAGCTCAACATTTTACCTTCTCCCCACACATTTCTGTATACTGTTCTGCATAGTTCCATAGATTGCCCCACATACGTATGGAATGTGATTCATTTAAATCCCCAAATGAGTCTACAGATATGTATTGCATAATGTGGGTCCACATGCACTTGGAAGGCTGTAGGAGAATAACGCATTTCTGCTGAGGAAACATCGTCTCTTTCACCCTCCCCTCATCCCATTTCCCTCCGTAGTCACACCGCAGAAGATACTTCAAACGGGCGTGGGAGGGAGCGGAGTCTGCTGGGAGCAGAGGATTGTGGGAGAGCGTGGTGCTGATGAAGCTTGGTGGATGTGGGCCTCAGTTAAAACGGAGCAACACTACAACCCCTCAGTGAACCGATGCAGAACTACTGCCACTTAAAACGCCTAGCAAACAAAAGACTGGAATTCTTACTTATTTGATGTACTGTAATTTCTTGGGTAGGCCCATCTATAGTCATGATACGTGATTACGCTACAATTTAAGATCTGGAAATTCATGTTTACAGTGACGGCCTACCCCGGCCAAACCCTCCCCTAACCCGGATGACACTGGGTCAATCCTGATCACGTTTGGTTGTGATACAGCCCGGGCTCAAGCCAGGGTCTGTTGTGACATCTCTACCACTGAGATGCAGTGCCTTAGACTGCTGCACCACTCAAGGAACCCAATTATATTCATAGGGACTTTGTGTTTGTCTTGAATACTGTATCGTTCTGCACTGGGAATTGTGTTGACTTGTTGTATTGTGATTCTATATTAAACAAAAGACCCCATCTTTAAGTTCCCTTGGGAAAAATAAAGTGATTGTATTTTAGTTACCGTACAAACCAAGACGGATGTTTAGAAAAGACGGAAGGTGAGCGTTTAATGATTTCAGAGCCTTTTATTTGAAATGTCAGTGTTCAAGAGAAAATAAAACAGCAATATAAATATTAGCATAAAAATGAAGAGACTAAACACCGGGAGGAGCGTAGGAGGTCTAAGCATTTCATAAGAAAGATATTACAGCACGAGAGAGGATTAATTCAGCAGCGGACGGACGTACACACACACACATATTTATAATAATTTGCTCATATGGACAGAGGCATTCTTGCGCAAATGCACAAGATAAAGCACAGAAAAAAAAGTTACAGAAGGATAGAAACATTTTTTTCAATATACTTTTTTTTTGTTTAGTTTCTTTTACAGGGTAGTAAAATAGAGAGAGAGAAAATGAACACAATAATATGCGCAACACATATCACAAGTTAACTAGTCTACGTGTGTGTCACTCTGTTTACTTATCGTCTAAAGTTATTAGCAACTTTCTTTATATTTACACTGAAGAGTTAGTTAGTTGGCCTTCATGGTGCTTAGTTACTACATTGCAACACAAACTGTTGAAGAACATTTCAGAGATCGTTTTTTTTTTCCCCCGCTGTGGTTTTCTTATTTTTCTTGTAAAACAAATACAACACATTCCAGTAAGCCACGCCTTGAGGAGAGAGGACTTTTAGTTTGAAAATTCTGGATGTGGTCCGTACTATACAAACAATTGGCTCATACCATCGACAGGACTAGTGTTTATTTACAGAGGGGAAGAGCCTTCACAGGACCAGGGGGTGGAGGGATGGAAGCAAGGGGAGAGCCTTCACAGGACCAGGGGGTGGAGGGATGGAAGCAAGGGGAGAGTCTGAGGTTAGCGTTGCCAGAATGGATTTACACTGAGGGGATAGATACAGCGAAGAGCTAACTCTGTCCCTCCTCCCTGCTTCTGAAGTGGTATCTCCTCTGTGACATGGAGGGATGTGCTTGGCTCTGTTGACCTCTAACCTGGGTCAGTGCATTAGAGGACGTTTCGGGGTGGACTAGGAGGGAGGGTCAACAGTGGGGCCTGTGTACATTCAGTGAGTAGAGCCAAGGTCATTGCCCCCCCTCCCCGTCAATCTAATTGTACAAACCCAGACGTACCACTCAGCCCACCCCTCTCCACTCCCCCTTGAACCCAGCTTGCAAGCTGCCTCTTCATGCAGTGGTGTCCAGCTAGTTGCCGGACAGACGGATGGACTGGTGGCAAAGAAAAGACTTCATACTTATCTTATACTACTGAGTCATCAAAAAACACTTCCCACGTCAAGAAATATAGTCATCAGCACTTCAGGGTACGTAGCAAGGGATGAACACTCAATCTAGACTCTAGCGGCCTAAGAAGTGTCTAACTCCTAAGCACGCCGTGAAAAGATCTCTACTTTATCTTTATAGTATGAACAGTGCATCTCTATGGTCTGGCTCTCAAAGTGGGACAGCCAGTGAGGGGAGGGCACATCATCTGGTTGAGGAGGGGATAGAGGTGCATGGGTGGACAGCAGGAGGGTCTCTATACCCATCTGGGTAGTTTTAAAAGGGGGGCAGCGCCTACTATGCCAACAAGCCAGAAAATAGGGCTGATAGTACTATAACATGCCCCTCCTCCTCGGTGCTAGTTTTCTAATAGGGTTCATGCTCAGGTCATAAAAACAGTGAAAGATTCAAATCTTACCATTTAACTACGCTTACAAAATAATATTTATAGTTTTTAGATACCACATCAGGTAAACGCTACGAGGGCATTTGTCGACCTGTATTTTTTTAAGGTGGTCGTCCTCGTTGCAACACTAATTCAATGCATAGTTGAATCTTCTGGAAGGTCTGTGGTTTGAACACATAGGGACATGCAGATTGGAATACTACTGTACCAGTACAATGGAATGCCCATTCCCGTGTCCCAAAGCGCTGTGGTGTAGGATCCCATAAGGCTGATCCTATATAGGAATCTTATCATGGCAATCTAGTAAAGTCAAACAAGGATCTACTTTCAGTCTCAGGAAAATAAGGAGTTACAATTATAATCCAACATGAAACATTTTATGGAACATCGTTAAAATATCCACCTGTGAATACATCACTGGGCAAATCCTTGTTATCTGAGCAAAGTTGTTTACGCTCAATCTGTTGTGTCTGAAGTGCATCCAAATGTATTGATTTAACCAAAACACAATCCCCCCTGAACCCCCAGTCTTCCGTATCTGCAAATACTGTTAATACTTGTTTTTTTTTTTTAGAACAGACTTTCCAAAAAAAACAACTGTTTCTAGATAGCTTTCAGAAAAAAAATAAAAATGTCAATGCTGTTCGCTCTTAAACCTTAAACGCATTCCAGATTCAAGAGCCCAAAGACAAACATTCGCAAACATCTCCATATTTCGTGTTATCATATGAGCGTAGCCAATAGAATCCAGACCCTGATTAGAGTAAACGCATTGAGAGGAGACGTAAGGGGTGGGGGGGGGGATTTCAGTCCTCATCGGGTCGGTTTTCTCTTTTCTCATCGTATTTTCCATATCTATCCATCCTCCACCCATCCTACTTCTTCTCCTTCTTGGTGGACTTCTTCTTGGAGGCGGGGGTCTGGGCAGCCTTGGGGGGTTCAGGCTGAGGGGCGGCCTCAGAGGGCTGGGCCTGCAGGGCCTGATGTTGGGCTGCCATCTGCTGCTGCTGCTGCTGCTGCTGGGGGTTGGAGGTCAAGGTGGCGGTGCTGCCAGGGATGTAGACGTTCTGGCGGTAGTCGGGCACGTGCTGCAGGGTGAACTGGGGGCTGTAACGGGTGCTTAGTCCCATGGTGCCCGGCCCCAGGGTTGCGGTCGCCTCGCTCACTTCTGGGGGAAAGAGGGGCAGAGCGGGGAGGAGGAGAGGAGGGGAGAGATGGAACATATGAATAAGGTGTTCTGACATTGCAGTGATGACTTGCAGTATACATTGATGGTCTGTTACATATCCATTATGACTTGTATATATGCTACAGTAAAACTGTTGGCATGCTTATGTAAAGCTAATTGGACTGAAAATAAGAGAGTTGAGAGAGACTGCAAGAGTGTGAGTGAGAAAGAGAGAAAGGCAGAGAGAGAGAGACTGGTGTTACAAAATGGTGAATGTGTGCTGACATTTTGTCGAGGTGGAGAACATTTTGCATTTATGGTGTGCGTCTGTGTTCATTGCTGAATGTGTGTGTGTGTTTTTCCATGATGTGTGCTCTGGCTGTGTGCGGGTGACGTAGCTTCTAGCTCGTAATTCTCTCCCAGCCCCTGCATTGCAGAGCTACAGAGACACACACACACACACACGTCCCCTCCACTATATTCCCTGCTCTCTGGCTCTGCTACACACAGCGCAGGCAGCCGTAAACACACACACACACACACATGCTTATACACACACACACACTTACACACACACACAAGCTCACTCACACACACACACACACAAGCTCACACACAAGCTCACACACACACTCACACACACACTCACACACACGCTCACGCTCACACACACACACTCAAGCTAGTATAATTAGACTTCAGAGAAAAAAAATCTGGGACAATAGCTTCTTCCACAACGTTGTTTCTGCTTTTTAACTGCCTGTGCTATCCTGGTTGTGCAACCGCTGTTTGGTAGTGTCAAGGAAAAGCAGACACTGATGGCACTACTGCATAAACATCTAGCTGCCTTGAATAACATTCTGATCCCTCTGTTTCCAGTTGTCATCGTGACTCGTCTGCTCCGGCTCTGTCTGAGGGAGTGGTTCCTCTACCTCATTGTGATGACCAATAGACATCATCCAGCCAGAGACAGAACGTTCTATCACTCTCCGAATGGAAACCTCAGGCTCATGTCCGGTGTGAGCAGTGTCTAGGAGGAAGGAGTGTGTGTGTGAGAGCAGTGTCTAGGAGGAAGGAGTGTGTGTGTGTGAGCAGTGTCTAGGAGGAAGGAGTGTGTGTGTGTGAGCAGTGTCTAGGAGGAAGGAGTGTGTGTGTGTGAGCAGTGTCTAGGAGGAAGGAGTGTGTGTGTGTGAGCAGTGTCTAGGAGGAAGGAGTGTGTGTGTGTGTGTGTGTGTGTGTGTGTGTGTGTGTGTGTGTGTGTGTCTGAGGGAGAAGATAGCACTCACATCTTTAGCACTCACCCCCTGCAGCACTCACATCTATAGCCATGAAATGCTTTGAAAGGCTGGTCATGGCTCACATCAACGGCATCATCCCAGACACTCTGGACCCACTCTGATTGACATACCGACAAAACAGATCCACAGATGCCGCAATCTCTATTGGACTCTACACTGCCCTCCCCCACCTGGATAAGAGGAACACCTATGTGAGATTGCTATTCATGGACTACAGCTCTGTGTTCAACACCATAGTGTCCTTCAAGCTCATCACTAAGCTCAGGACCCTGGAACTGAACACCTCCCTCTGCAACTGGATCCTGGACCTACTAACGGACCGCCCTCGGACGGTGAGGGTAGGCAACAACACATCCTCCACGCTGACCATCAACAAGTGGGCCGCACTTCAGGGGTGCGTGCTTAGTCCCCTGCTGTACTCCCAGTTCGCCCAGGACTGCATGGACACGCACGACTCCAACACCTTCATCAAGTTTGCTGACTACAAAACAGTGGTAGGACAGATAACCGATGATGATGAGGCAGCCTATAGGGAGGAGGTCAGTGACCTGGCAGTGTGGTGCCAGGACATCAATTTCTTCCTCAATATCAGCAAGACAAAGGAGCTGTTCGTGGACCACAGGAAATGGAGGGGCGAGCACGCCCCCACCCACATTGACGGGGCGATAGTGGAGCGGGTCAAGAGCTTCAAGTTCCTCTGTGTCAACATCACTAAGGAATTAACATGGTCCACAGTTGGGAAGAGGGAACGAAATGCCTTTTCCCACTTAGGAGACAGAAAATATTTAGCATGTGCCCTCAGATCCTCAAGAAGTTCATTTGGACTGGCTGCATCACCGCCTGGTACGGCAACTGCAAGGTATCCGACCGCAAGAGGTGCCACCGAGGGTGGTGAGTACAGCCCACTACATCACTGGGGCTTAGCTCCCTGCCATCCAGGACCTTTATACCAGGTGGTGTCAGGGGAAGGCCCAAGAAGTTGTCAAAGACTTCAGCCACCCCAAGCCACAGACCGTTCTCTCGGCTACAGCATGGCAAGCGGTACCAGTGTACCAAGTCTGGAACCAACAGGACCCTGAACAGCTTCTACCCCCAAAGCCATAAGACTGCTAAAAAGACTGCTACTTAATTACCTCGTACCACTGCACATGGCCTCGGTACTGGTACTCCCTGGATATAGCCATGTTATTGTTATTCATTATAGTTATTCACTGTGTATTTATTCCTTGTGTCCATATTTTTCTATTGTTATTTTTTCTCTCATTAAGTTAAACTCTGCATTGTTGGAAAATGACCCGGAATTAAACATTCCACTGCAAGTCTGCACCTGTTATTTTAGGAAGCATGTGACAAATAAAAATAGGTTTCATTTGATGTGTCAATGGTAATAATAACAATGGAAACAATGACAGGAGTCTGTGTGGTAGGAGGTCTTACCACACAGAGGTGTATGTGTGTGTGTGTGTTGGTGGGCCTTGCTCTCAAGGCCAACCTGATGTGTTTCTGTGCTAGAGCGATTAGAAGGCAATCTGCAGCAACAGCCCAAGAATGAGTCACTCGCTGTGTGTGTGTGTGTGTGTGTGTGTGTGTGTGTGTGTGTGTGCGCGCAGTAACTGCGGCAGAAAAAGCATAGGGGGAAGGGAAGGTCTGATGTCATAGAGCTCTGAATCGTTTGCACTGCACGGGCAAGAGAACATGTGTGTGTGTGCTAACACTGCGTTTGTCTGTGTCGTGTGTGTGTGCTAACACTGTGTGTGTCTGTTGTGTGTGTGTGTGCTAACACTGCGTGTGTCTGTGTCGTGTGTGTGTGCTAACACTGCGTGTGTCTGTGTCGTGTGTGTGTGCTAACACTGCGTGTGTCTGTGTCGTGTGTGTGTGCTAACACTGCGTGTGTCGTGTGTGTGTGCTAACACTGCGTGTGTTGTGTGTGTGTGTGCTAACACTGCGTGTGTCTGTGTCATGTGTGTGTGCTAACACTGTGTGTCGTGTGTGTGTGCTAACACTGCGTGTGTCTGTGTTGTGTGTGTGTGTGCTAACACTGCGTGTGTCTGTGTCGTGTGTGTGCTAACACTGCGTGTGTCTGTGTCATGTGTGTGTGCTAACACTGTGTGTGTCATGTGTGTGTGCTAACACTGTGTGTGTGTCTGTGTCATGTGTGTGTGCTAACACTGTGTGTGTCTGTGTCATGTGTGTGTGCTAACACTGTGTGTGTCTGTGTCACGTGTGTGTGCTAACACTGCGTGCTGCATTCTGTTTGCCAATATATGTTGGCAGGTGTGGGAACTGTATACAGTGCAAACACTCAGGACTGTAATATTATTGCATTAAACAGGTTTCTGTAGTTACTGTATATATGTGGAGTACTGCTGGTAGCATTTGATATAGTCTTTGAACTGGTGTGTGTGTGTGTGTGTGTGAGTGAGTACAATGGGCCATAGAAACATCAATGAGGATAGAGAGGGCTTTATCAATGAGTCTGGCTTCATGCCCTCTAACCAAACAGGAACAAACCCTGACCCCTCCCTACCTTCCCATGTCCCCCCATTATACAACACCACAGAGAGCGAGAGAGAGAGCGGAAATTATTGAATGTCAGAGGCATGTGGTGATGATGAAAAAAGAGGGATAGAGTGTGATATGGGTCTGCAGGTAGACCATAAAAAAAGAGGGCTTGAGAGAGTGGTAGAGGATGGGAACAAGTGATAGAAAAACAGAGAGATGAATGGAGAAGTGTTGGACTCACCGTTGGCTGCGGCCATCAGGGCTTGGAGCTGCTCGGCCTCGGTGGGGGGGTTGGGCCAGGGTCCTGTTCCCATGGCCATCTCAGGGGGACCTCCAGCCCTGCGGGGGGGGGGGGGGGGGGGGGGGGGGAGAGAGAGAGAATACATACGTCAACAACCAGCGGCCATTTTAGAACTGTACTGCTTGTGTTATTGTGTGTTGCTGGTCCCTGGTGTGACGGTTGGTGGTCTTTGATGTCAAGTTACAGGGTCTGATGATTAGCAGCCACAGCCCGCAGGCAACGCAAAGAAACGAAGGTGGCGTGTACACACACACACACGGTCCAGGGGACCTCACGATAAAATATTATGCTGATACCTACAGGACCACTCAAAAGTTTGGACACACCTACTCATTCAAGTTTTTTTTTAACATTTTTACTATTTTCTACATTGTAGTAGAATAGTGAAGACATCAACACTATGAAATGAACCATATGGAATAATGCAGTAACCAAAAAAAGTGTTAAACAAAACGAAATATATTTTAGATTCTTCAAAGTAACCACCCTTTGCCTTGATAACAGCTTTGCACACCCTTGCCATTCTCTCAACCAGCTTCATGAGGAATGCTTTTCCAACAGTCTTGAATGAGTTCCCACATATGCTGAGCACTTGTTGGCTGCTTTTTTTTCACTCTGCTGTCCAATTCATCCCAAACCATCTCAATTGGGTTGAGGTCGGGTGATTGTGGAGGCCAGGTCATCTGATGCAGTACTCCATCACTCTCCTTCTTGGTCAAATAGCCCTTACACAGCCTGGAGGTGTGTTTTGGGTCATTGTCCTGTTGAAAAACAAATGATTGTCCCACTAAGTGCAAACCAGATGGGATGGTGTATCACTGCAGAATGCTGTGGTAGCCATGCTGGTTAAGTGTGCCTTGAATTCTAAATAGATTACAGACAGTGTCACCAGCAAAGCACCATCACACCTCCTCCTCCATGCTTCACGGTGGGAATCACACATGCAGAGATCATCCGTTCACCTACTCTGCTTTTCACAAAGTCACGCGGTTGGAACCAAAAATATCAAATTTGGACTCCACCGGTCCAAATTGTACATTGCTCGTGTTTCTTGGCCCAATCAAGTCGATTCTTATTATTGGTGTCCTTTAGTAATGGTTTCTGTGCAGCAATTCGACCATGTCTCCTCTGGACAGTTTATGTTGAGATGTGTCTGTTGCTTGAACTCTGTGAAGCATTTATTTGGGCTCCAATTTGTGAGGCTGGTAAATCTAATGAACTTCTCTGCAACAGAGGTAACTCTGGGCCTTCCTTTCCTGTGGCGGTCCTCATGAGAGCTAGTTTCATCAAAGCGTTTGATGGTTTTTGCGACTCCACTTGAAGAAATTTTCAAAGTCCTTGAAATTTTCCGGATTGAGTGCTTTTCATGTCTTAAAGTAATGATGGACTGTCGTTTCTCTTTGCTTATTTCAGCTGTTCGTGCTATAATATGGACTTGGTCTTTTACCAAACAGATCTTCTGTATACCACCCCTACCTTGTCACAGCACAACTCATTGGCTCAAACACATTAAGAACGAAAGAAATTCCATAAATGAACATTTAACAAGGCACACCTGTTAATTGAAATAGATTCCAGGTGACTACCTCATGAAGCTGGTTGAGAGAATGCCAAGCGTGTGCAAAACTATCATCAAGGTAAAGGGTGGCTACCTTGAAGAATATCAAATATAAAATGTATTTTGATTTGTTTAACACTTTTTTGGTTACTACGCGATTCCATACAGTTGAAGTCGGAAGTTTACATACACTTAGGTTGGAGTCATTAAAACTCGTTTTTCAACCACTCCACAAATGTCTTGTTAAAAAACTATAGTTTTGGCAAGTTGGTTAGGACATCTACTTTATGCATGACAAATGTAATTTTTCCAACAATTGTTTACTGTTTGCAACTGCACATGGGGACAAAGATCATACTTTTTGGAGAAATGTCCTCTGGTCTGATGAAACAAAAATAGAACTGTTTGGCCATAATGACCATCGTTATGTTTGGAGGAAAAAGGGGGAGGCTTGCAAGCCGAAGAACACCATCCCAACCGTGTAGCACGGGGGTGGCAGCATCATGTTGTGGGGGTGCTTTGCTGCAGGAGGGACTGGTGCACTTCACAAAATAGATGGCATCATGAGGAGGGGAATTATGTGGATATATTGAAGCAACATCTCAAGACATCAGTCAGGAAGTTAAAGCTTGGTATACTTTTTGGAAATGGGTCTTCCAAATGGACAATGACCCCAAGCATACTTCCAATGTTGTGGCAAAATGGCTTAAGGACAACAAAGTCAAGATATTGGAGTGGGCATCACAAAGCCCTGACCTCAATCCCATAGAACATTTGTGGGCAGAACTGAAAAAGTGTGTGTGAGCAAGGAGGCCTACAAACCTGACTCAGTTACACCAGCTCTGTCAGGAGGGATGGGCCACAATTCACCCAACTTATTGTGGGAAGCTTGTGGAAGGCTACCCAAAATGTTTGACCCAAGTTAAACAATTTAAAGGCAATGCTACCAAATACTAATTGAGTGTATGTAGACTTCTGACCCACTGGGAATGTGATGAAAGAAACAAATGCTGAAATAAATCATTCTCTCTACTATTATTCTGACATTTCACATTCTTAAAATAAAGTGGTGGTCTAAACTGTAATTTTTTACTAGGATTAAATGTCAGGAATTGTGAACAATGAGTTTAAATGTATTTGGCTACGGTGTATGTAAACTTCCAACTTCAACTGTGTGTGTTATTTCATAGTGTCGATGTTTCCACTATTATTCTACAATGTAGAAAATAGCCAAAATGAAGAAAAACCCTGGAAGGAGTGTGTGTGTCCAAACTTTTGACTGGTACTGTAGGTGCCGATATACGAAATGTATTGTGATTCGATACTGCGATTTTATGTTACAAACATTTTGCTAAAAATGTCTGCTGGAAATGGAAATAAAAGTGCCTGAAACACATTGGCTCACTATTTAAACAATGGCCACCAGCACAACACAATGTAGTAAATATGATGAAACATAATGGCACCACAGTAAAAGGGAACAGCTGGCTACACAACAACACACACACACACACACGGAGCGTTGAACATTTCCACATGGGCAGCGTAAATCTTCAAAGGGTTGTTTTGTTTAAAGTCTCATTTTGCATGCAGAGGAAGAAAAGGAGTAGACCTGCTCTTGATTACACTCACCAACTCCCATACCTCTTAGACACACACACACACACACACACACACACACACACTTATAGGTCTGGCATTTCTACTGATGGTTTTGATCCACATCAGTCCCTCAGTGATTGGACCATTTCAGTAGCTGTTTGATGGCCTAAAGCAGTAGCACCAGGGGGTTGTGGGTAAAGGCTGTGCCCCTGTTTGAAGAGCCAGAGAAGAAACAGAATGGCACGCGAGGGGTTAAAAGGACGTGAGAGTCTCACATCCAGCTTACTGCCTTCTATGAGCAGCAGTAAAAAATAATGTGTGTGTGTGTGTGTGTGTTATTGGCTGCAGTAAAAAAAAAAATAAGCGACTGCCCTCCCTTTGGTCTCTGCTTGGAACCAATTAAAAACCCACTGGACAAAGGCATATGGACTGGGAAAGTAACCAGGCTGGAGAGGGAGAGATGAGGGGAGAGAGAGAGGGAGAGAGATCAAGATTTTTGTTTTTAAGAAGTGGTGCGGTCCAGCTTGCCAAAATGTTCAGCCACATTTTTTTAAAGGGGGTATTACTTATGTGCCAAAGTGCGAAGGAGTCCTTGACCAGTGCCAGCATCCCAAACGAGAACCAGACCAGGTTAAAGCGTGGTAAGCGGAGCCTGCAGGACCGCCATTTTGATTGGTTTCCTTTTGTGGACTAGAGAGACAAAGAGGACGCCTTGTTTATCACTAATTAGCATCTCCCTGCTCTATGACTTCCTGTGGTCCGAATAATCACTTCCTGCATTCAGGACTATCTCTTCCTGTGGCTGAGATGATGACTGGTCATGTCCAGAGGGATCAATCTAACTGGTCAGTCAGAGCTGCGTCTGTAACCATGCATGAAACAGGCATCTTATCTAGGAGGAAGCCTTTCATTCCGCTTCCTAAACTCTACTGTCCACTTCAACTATGGGAACTCTTGTCCAATCCTTCTATAAAGTCGACTGCATTCCAGTCCTTCTTTAGACGTTCCTGTTCAATGCCCTCTCAGCCAGCTGGGTCCAATCTCTCATCGGACAGTTGTTTCAAAGCCCTCCTTTTCTGGCCACCAGGAAAAGGCATATGAGAAGAAGACCACATAGAGCTATAGGAGATCTACAAGTGGCATTGTGTCTGGGGAAACACAGCAAACTCAACGCACACTCTCTACTTGGGATAAAACACATTTTACACCAAACTAAAAAAAGGACAAATATTCTACAGTCTTTGATTACACAGCCACACCACGCTAAGTAAAACGACCACGAAATACACACAGCGCACAAACTAAAAACCACACTGCACCGAAGTGAACCAATCGGAGGTCCTCATCAAAGTCTGACTTTCACAGAGAGACCAATAGCCCAGCTCGGCACAGGCTAGTGAATCTGCGCTATAGCTAAAGGGTCAGGGGTATCTACACACAGCGCTGCAGAGCTCTACCTACCCACTGTAGCTACTCTCTGCCCTTAACAACTGGTTTTAGATCAGTTTCTCTTACAACAGTTTCAACATGACCTATTTACGGGTGCCTCAACAAAGAAAAAACCCGATCCAGAACAAGTTGTCGAGGCCATAAAGTGACCACACTCTCTATACTAATACACACGTTGATACCTTGTGCCTCGCTTCGGCGTCCATCTTATGTGATCACCGTTGTGGTTGTAGAGACTGGGAAACACAAGAGGAGTGTTACACTATTCCATCTGGATCTACAGGCCAGGAAAAGATCAGGCAACATCAACTCAGCGGAGCTCCGCGTGTCTGTGGGAAGTGTTGAGCCTGTGACATCCACATAATGGTTCAAAAGAAGAAGTCAGGTTCTCCAAATGGATCGTTCCCAATGTACCCATAACCTCAGTGGCTTCCAACATGGAAAGCTCTCATGTTTTTGTTCCTTGTTAAAACTGTGTGTGTGTGTGTGTGTGTGTGTGTGTGTGTGTGTGTGTGTGTCCCAAGTGGTAGGAGAAGCAAGCTAGGACTGGAGAGCCCACCCCGCACCCACTCAGATGGTTCTTGACTCATGGAATGTGTTGTGTAAAAGTTATGTTGTGGAAACTGTTGCGGCGTGATCAGCAGTTTGGCACACAATGTAGGCCAAATAACCGATGGAGAAACAGTCACACACACAAACTGATTTATGTCAGTGGATGCAGTTTCCCCTCTACCACCATGAAACAGCCAATCACTGATGTCCAAACAGTAAATCACAAGTGATCAATCAGATGCTATCACCCAGATGGAAACACAAACGCGATCAATGAGCTAGAATGTGTATATGTTAGTGCACTTATGTTCTCCCTTCCCCCCCTCACTCTGCTCCCCTACTCTCCTCAGCAGTACTGAGTGATGGCACACAGACTCTGTGAGAGTAGAGGGAGGGAGACGAATGGCGGCCATTTTGTGTGTGAGGCAGAGAGCAGCCTGTTCACTCAGAGGAGTCAGGGCTCAGATGGAATCTCAGGAGCTCCAGATTCTCATCTACACAAAGTCTCTGTGCCTCAGTTGCTGATATCACCTCCGCTGCGCACAATGGGCCCGTAAGCAAAGTATGTTCCTACTGCTTCCTAATATAATGTATTTTTAAATTGTATTATTTAACCTTTATTTAACTAGGCCAGTCAGTTAAGAACAAATTCTTATTTACAATGACGGTCTACCCCGGCCATGCCTGGACGATTGCTGGCCCAATTGTGCGCCGCCCTATGGGACTCCCAATCACGGCCGGATGTGACGCAGCCTAGATTCGACCCAGGGACTGCAGTGACTGCCTCTTGCACTCCTGAGTGGCGCAGCGCCTTAGACAGCTCCGCCACTCAGGAGCCCAATGCCATTCAGCAGATGCTAAATAATCCAAAATGGCTGACAGTCATGCTTGCATCCATTTTATGTATGGCTGGCCCATGTGCTCTACCGACTGAGTCTCACAGGACCACAGCTTCTCCTTAATCCCATCTCTCCCTCTCTTTCCTAGCCATCGCTCAATCTATGTCTCCCCATCTCTTGTGTGTGTGTGTGTGTGTGTGTGTGTGTGTGTGTGTGTGTGTGTGTGTGTGTGTGTGTGTGTATAGAAGAGTCTATGTACTCACCCACTGGGTCCAGGTCTCTGTCCTTGTGTGAAGCGCCAGTCAGCGTTCGGAGGCTTTTGCTGTGAAGAGAACACAAAATACAACGTCAAATCTCTGTTTCTACACACCAACAGGACCACGGGACTGCCTGTCTTATGTGTGTATTGTCTCTGTCCATCCGTGTGTGTGTGTGTGTACCAGAGGAGGCTGGCCGGAGGAGCTATAGGAGGACTGTCTCATTGTAATGGCTGGGATGGAATCACTGTAACGGTATCAAACATATGGAAACCAAATGTTTGATTCTGTTCCATTAACTCCATTCCATTACGATGAGCCTGTCCTCCTATAGCTCCTCCGGCCAGCCTCCTCTGGCGTGTAGTCTTTTCGCCTGTGGTCGGGGGGGGCTGAATAAAAGGCATACATCGCTCAGCCTGGATGGGTGGCCATTTTGTTCTGGAATCCATGGAGCAGAAAACGTCAGTGAAGCGCACAGAGACACACACAGGGACACACACACAGGGACACACACACAGGGACAGGGACTCCGCTCCCAATTACAGGCACAAAACAAAAACTCAACTAAATGTATGGGATTCCACAAGATATGGAGTAGAGATCTGTCCTTGTTGATTATTCTATCCTCAATATGGTGCATCCAACTTCATAACGCCTCCACTGAAGCTTTTACATGATCAACGTCTTTGTTTATCAGATTCAGACAAGACGAGGGCTTCATTGATGAGAAGCTCCCTAACATTGACTCACCAGGGTCAATACAAATAGGTGACACATAAACAGTGCTGGTCTAAAATGTGGTCTTGGCTGATTCACAGCGATAAGAACTCTGACATGATGCTAGAATCATTAAAATCCCCAGGGCCATGACTGAGTGCCCCAAGGACTCCTCACGCTCTGCCTGTGTAATTCACAGCCCACTCATAAAGACCTGATTGTGTTTTTCAACAGAAGCCAGAGAGAGAGAAAGAGAGAGAGAGGGGGAAAGAGAAGGAGAGAAAGAGAGAGGGGGGAGAAGAGAGAGAGAGGGGGAGAGAGTGAAAGAGAGAGGAGACAGAGAGAGAGAGAGAGAGAGAGAGAGGGGGGGGGTAGTGAAAGAGAGAGGAGACAGAGAGGGGGAGAGAGTGAAAGAGAGAGGAGACAGAGAGAGAGAGAGAGGGGGGGAGAGAGTGAAAGAGAGAGGAGAGAGAGAGAGCGAGAGAGAGAGAGAGGGGAGAGAGAGAAAGAGAGAGAAAGAGGGGGGGAGAGAGAGAAAGAGAGAGAGAGAGAGAGAGAGAGCAAGAGAGAGAGAGAGAGGGGGGAGAGAGAGAGAGAGAGAGAGAGAGGGGGGGAGAGAGAAAGAGAGAGAGAGAGAGAGAGCAAGAGAGAGAGAGAGAGAGAGAGAAACATGGGAGAGAGCAATCATAGAAAATAAGCGTCAGCTGAATATAGCAGCTGTTTGTTGTTTTAATATGAACAGATACAGTGTGCGAAATTGACCAGTGAGGGAAGATTTGTTTTTTAGAAGAGATAAAAGCCTATCTCTGACCCCCTTCTCTTTATTCCTAAAGTCCCAACCCACATCCATTTCTCTTCCGTCTCTACCTCTTGTCCCATCCCCTCTCTCTCCTCTCTTTCCCTTCCCCTCTCCCTTCCTCTCTCTCCCTCCCTCTGTGGTTTGGCAGTGAGGCGGTGAATAGACCCTTGGCTGTGTTCCAGACTCTGTCTCCTAATCGACAATGGAGGAGAGAACAGGAGAGAAGAGAGAGGCTCCCCAGACAAACTAGCCCGCCCACCTCCCGCCTCCCCTGCATTATTAACACAAGTGTTCTACCACAGAGAGACCAGAGAGGGAGAGGGCGGAAGAGAGAGAAGAAGAGGGTATGGGGAGAGAGCGAGAAACACGCTATCCAATTTCAATAACACCTTCACCACCAACGTGTCATTTGTAAGCTGCGCCAAAATGACCCACTACGGGTTTACATTTCTGTCTACTCCAGAGTCTCTGATTTCATCGCATGTAACACAATAATACACATCACTCGCTCTTTGTGCAAATTCTATCCTGTTAAGGATTCTGTAGATGGATTCAGACGAGCAGATGGACGCGAGGCAGCCATCTTTAATGGTTGGCTATCTGGTTACATATTATTTGCAAGAATGTAAATAAAACAGGAACACCCAGGTCTTTGAACTAGGAATAGGCCTCTAAATTAGAGAATGATGACTGGGAGGGAAGAAACAGGTGGGCGGATGTGTAATCTAATCTTCTCCGCTCGTCCAGTGGGTATTTTGTCTCAATCTGAGAGACAGACTGACAGATGTATATTTCCCCCTTTCGCTCTGCTGGTGTGGCGGCAGTCACCATGGCAGTAAAGGGGAAAAAGAGAACAAGTGATTTTTCATCTGAAAAACGAGTAGGGGACCCAACATTCCAGCTGTGTGACGCTCACTGCAGCCACATTAAAAAAAAAAAAAAAAACCTGTCTCACTCCCAGAGGTCATTCCCAAGGTCAGGTCCCGCCACAGGCATGTAGGGAACAAAAGGATACAGACTCGCGGCTCGGCTGACGTTCCACCGCCACCGGAACGCTCTGAGATCTGAGTAAGCATGTCCTATACTGTTACTGTTACTGAGGTGCGTTCACAGATCACACATGAAAAGGGTCAAGTTACAAGAGCACAACCTTCTGTTAGAACATCAACAGTTCTCAAGTAAATGTGTTCTTACTTTCTGCCCTTAAAAATCCACCCATAATACTCCTGATAGGGATCAGTGCAGTGCTCCAGATAGATGATCCAGAGTCAGTTATTAAGGGTAGAAACCAGAAAGTGACCAGAGTAGATGAAAAACCCACTGAACTCCCTCAGTGAGAAGCTCTGTCTGCTCTGAGGTCAGATAGGGATTATGGTTCTCCTGTTCTGATCCATAGAGACTTACCAGACTGACTGCTTCTAACACAGTTACCACTATCACTGGACAGAGTTACTTTAATAGGTAGAGAACCTACTGCCTTACAACCTGTTCATGTCCCTTAGCTACTACTACACTAAACAGAAATATACACGCAACATGTAAAGTGCTGGTCCCATGTTTCATGAGCTGAAATTACAGATTCCCAAAATGTTCCATATGCACAAAAAGCGTATTTCTCTCAGATTTTATGCACAAATTTGTTTACATCCCTGTTAGTGAGCATTTCTCCTTTTACCAAGATAATATATCCACCTTACCGATGTGGCATATCAAGAAGATGATTAAACAGCATAATCATTACACCTTGTGCTGGGGAAAATAAAAGGCCACTCTAAAATGTGCAGTTTGGTCACACAGCACAATGCCACAAATGTCTCAACTTTTGAGGGAGCGTGCAATTGGCATGCTGACTGCAGGAATGTCCACCAAAGCTGTTGCCAGAGAATTTAATGTTAATTTCTCTACCATAAGCCACCTCCAATGTTGTTTTAGAGAATTTCGCAGTGCGTCCAACCAGCCTCACAACCGCAGACCACGTGTATGGCGTTGTGTGGGCAAGCAGTTTGCCGATGTCAACATGGTGGCGGTGGGGTTACGATATGAGCAGGCATAAGCTACGGACAACGAACACCATTGCATTTTATCGATGGCAATTTGAATGCACAGAGATACCGCAACAAGGTCCTAAGGCCCATTGTCGTGCCATTCATCTGCTGCCGTCATCTCATGTTTCAGCATGATAATGCACAGCCCCATGTCGCAAGGATCTGTACACAATTCCTGGAAGCTGAAAATGTCCCAGTTCTTCCATGGCCAGCATATTCCCCAGACATATCACCCATTGAGCATGTTTGGGATGCTCTGGATTGATATGTACGACAGCGTGTTCCAGTTCCCACCAATAACCAGCAACTTTGCAGAGCCATCGAAGAGGAGTGGGACAATGCTCCACTGGCCACAATCAATAGCCTGATCAACTCTATGTGAATGAGATATGTCATGCTGCATGAGACAAATGGTGGTCACACCAGATACCCACTGGTTTCCTGATCCACGCCCCTACCTTTAAAAAAAAAAGGTCTGTGACCAACAGATGCATATCTGCATCCTAGTCATGTGAAATCCATAGATTAGGGCCTAATTAATGTATTACAGTTGACTAATTTACTTGGTCATGTATACTGACCTTCCTGGCCAGGTCTCCCTTGAAAAAGAGACTCTGGGACACAATGGGCTTTTCCTGGTTAAATAAAGGTTAAATAAAAAATATTTTTTTAAATAACTCAGTATACATGTCGCCTTTATATTTTTGTTCAGTTTACATGAAAACAGTATTATTTGTACAGACAACGGCAGAGAATTGTATGGACTGAGGATTTATCTCAGTCCATATCTGATCTTTATCTGATAAAGAAGGACGATCACAGAGTGAAAGCTCTGGACACACACAAGAGAAAAAGGCGCTAATCGCTGGGACATGAACATCTGGGCTCCATCCCAGTGTGCGTCCCGAGTCCGACCCGGAAAAGAAAGCACATCTGGTTCAGTGGATGAATGAGAGGATAACTCTGAGCACTGGCCATAATCTGATGAATGGGAGGACATTCATCGGCAGGATTCTTCCCGCTGAAAAACACACACACACACACACTTCACACACAAACCTTCCACTGGCATGGTTCTCACACAGGCCGGGCCCCACCTGGTGCTGTGTGTCGTGTGAGGAAGTTACGGTTTCCAAACGCAAACACACACCCATGCACACCAAAAATACACACGCTCACACCTCTTGGCATTGACAGAACTGTGGCTAGACTGCACCTGGTGCTCTGTCTGAAAGAGGAAGTCCTAACAGACTCCCAACCCACATCCCCACACACCAACTCCCACACAATATTCTCCCGGCTATCACAATAAATGCTTTTCAGTTCCATTGTCCTTCTAAGCCATTCAGATGATGACACTGGGGGGGAAACAGATTATCATGAATCCTAATACTGAAAGCTATACGGATCCTAGAGACAGAGTCGACAATGCAGGACCCGCAAGGAGGATAAGTCCAGGACTGGAGACAACATGAGAGACGAAAACAAGGGGAAAGGCTTTTGGTGAGATTTATACTGACACACTGGACCACACTGAGTCACAGTCACACGCCATATGATCCTGTAGATGACTCCGGGACGGGTTCACCGAGCCACGCGGGCCGATTGGCAGCGTGTGCTGCTTCTTCATCCGCGAGAACAGAGTATTTACAAAACGCTCCCACATCTAGTTGTTGCACGTGACCAGGCGCCATGTAACCTGATTTCATAGTTCCATTTCGGGAATTTGCCGCAATTGGATGATAACTCTGTAACCACACAGAATGAATGGGTTAACTCCGAAAGGTTACAGGGTTCAGACAGAAACGACTCGAAGGGTTAAGTTTGGGAATTCACTCCAAGTGGTTAAGGTAAAGGGCTATGGCTTGGCGAAGGCTTAAAACTAAACAATACGCGGCTTCCATTAAGTATCATTCCGGTACTCTCCTTGCTCGCTGGAGAACTGAAGCAGCGCGCTCTGGCTCTGAGCCTGCCGAGTTTGAGCCAAGAGCTTGTGCGGTCTTTTGTTTTTGGGGAGTGGCCGACGAAGGCACCTGTCGACGTCCTCAGGACCTTTACAAACGTCCAAAATCGACGTCTCTTTCTTGCGACCAGGGTGTGCGCAGACCCTGACATACAGATCTAGCCACATAATGTAAATGCGACCGCACACACATACGCTCAATGTGGGGGTTTGTACTACACACTCAGTACTACACGCTCACAACTACACACTCCGACGGTTCTATATACAAAAGGCCTTTGAGGAGGAACTACACACTGCTATTGAAATGAGAGGAGAAGTCACTCTGTTTGCCACAATGGGACCCTGGGGACATAGGGCCTTGCTAAGATTACATCTTGCTGTAGGGCTTGGAGCGCCTGACTATACACTGTATACACACACGCTGATTGTGTCCCCTCTGTGGCGCTAGTCCATTAGAGGCCAATCTGTCTGTCACTGCGGCACACGTGCGTAATGTGATTCCCTCACTGTCTTTCTCGCTTTCCCTCCATCCTTCTCGCCCTCCCTCTATCGTTGCTGTACTACACGTGTCACTGGAGCAGGGAGACAGATGGTACCCTAACGACCCCGGTGTAGAGAGAGAGAGCGAGAGAGAGAGAGAAAGAAAGAGACACAGAGAGAGAGATAGACAGAGAGAGGGAGAGTCATGATGACCATGACAGTCACGAAAGGAAAAACAGACCAATAGAAAATCAGATAACCAGGAAAACACCCGTGCTCTCCCATCATGAGATATAAGCTGTGTAATTCACCAGAGACACATAGCCTAGACAACAGGCATTATGACAAACTAAACCAGCACACTACCCACTGCCCTCTTCCTGTAGGGACTTTACCAAAACTATAATCACTAGCTAGGCTAAATGAAAAAGGGATTAAACAAATGAAAAAGGAGAAAGAGGCCACTGAGTCTCTCTACATGAATCATCAAAACTAGAGCTCTGGCAGCCATCTTGGAAATGAAGATATACACAGTTAGTCAGTGAACAGGGAGGGGTCCTCTGCATGTACTGCATGTGGACAGTCAGAACATGACTTTTCATCCACACCCCGGAAAACAGAGTGAAATGGTATTTCCTAACAAGTGCTCTGGGAATGAGGTTTGGGAATGTTTGACTAGAGCTGCAGCCACAGGCACACAGACAGCCACACAGGGTGAGGTCACGGTTGGCCATGTGACTCAGACATGGCATGGAACCAATCAAGGTTCAGAGGACAACAGGAAGTGAGGTCGCGTGCTGACCCCTGGAATTCCCTTTTTTTTTCAGCCACCGCTTTACTCTTTGACCCATTCCCCCTTTTCTCTCTTTCCCTCCCTCTGTTCCATCCTCCCCCTTCCTCACACCCCCTCCTCTTTTCCACCCCCCTCTCTCTTCCTCGCTCTCTGTCATCCGGTCCCCCTCCACTTCCTATCTCACTATGCTATTACTCTAAGCTCTGGTATCTTTTTTCATCTGTCGTTACTCTCCTCCTCTCCATCTGTCAAAACCAACCCATCCCCTCTTCCCCTCTATCCCTCTCTGCACTCCAATCCATCCATTCCCTCTCTCCCTCTTTCTCTTGTAGAACAGTGCTTCCCTGCTGATCTCGTTTAGTAATTGGAAGTCCGAGAGAGCGAGGGAGACTGCATCTCCTATGAAATATTAAAGCAATTCTCCCCTCCTTCATTTCCTCCCCTCACTGGCTAGCAGGGTGACAGTTATATGAGCTATCTACTATACCACACACATCATGAAGAGAGGGTTGAGGGTCAACAACACTAGGCTTTAGGATAAATACTGCATTGCTACGTGACTTAGTCAGTCTAGGTCAGCAGGCTCAATTGGGTAAGCTAAGTCAATAAAGACCAGGATCTTAGGATAAAACCTTCAATGTCAATGCTTATAACCTAGTACTTACAGACCTATGTCATTGGTCAAGTGATTTTCACAATACTCGATTGGCCAGTATCCCGCCTCCTCCCCCCAGGGCCCTCACCTCAATGGCTGAGTTCATTAGGTGCTTCCTGTTGAGCGTCATGCTGAGGGTGTTGTTGTGACTCATCATGGGCGTCTTGACAAACACAAAGTCACTTCGGCTGGAGATGGTGGAGTAGCAGGGTCTGTAGGTCCGTGTTCCTGGGGGGTCCTGAGCTCCTCCCACCACCTCCATGTAACGGATGGGTCCGTCTGTGTTGAGCTGCAGGTGGAGGTCCTTGCTGGGTCTCTGATGGTGGGCCCTGCTGGGCCGGTGGCGGCTGTAGCAGCAGCCTGTCCCTCCGAGGTCGCTGCGGTGGCGGAGGCATCGCACCATGAGGATGAGGAAGGTGAGGAAGAACACGGCCGAGACACAGGCCAGCGAGATGATGAGGTACAGGGTGATGTCAGGCATGCCGGTGCGACGCATCCCAGACGTCTTCCGGTTGTCCGTAGCGGCGTCGCTGGCACCCTTCTCCTCCACGGTTACTGTGATGGCCACAGTGGTGGAGAGAGTGGGCTCGCCGTTGTCCTGGACGACCACGATGATGTCATAGGCGGAGCCGCCCTCCTCCTCGGCTAGTTTGCGGGCGGTGCGGAGCTCCCCTGTGTGGAGGGCGATGCGGAAGAGACCAGCGTGTGGCCCTGGGGCGATGGAGTAGAACAGCCAAGCATTATGTCCACTATCAGGGTCCACCCCTACTAGTTTATTAATGAGATGACCCGGCCCAGCCGACTGGGGTACACTCAGCAGCAGCCCCGTGTCCTGGGGGAAGGGGGGATATACGATGAGGGGCGCGTTGTCGTTAAGATCCACTACGAACACATGCACGGTGACGTTGGCAGTCCGGGGTGGCGCCCCGGCGTCTCGGGCCTGCACCTCGATACGGAAGGCATTGAGGGTCTCATAGTCTAGGGAACGCATGCTGTAGATATGTCCAGTCTCTGGGTTGATGTAGACATAGGAGGAAATGGGGGAGCCCTGAACCATGCTGGGCAGGATGGAGAAGGAGACACGGGCGTTGTCCCCTGTGTCCGGGTCAGAGGCCGTCACCATGGTGATGGGGGTGCTGAGATCGTTGTTCTCAGGGACGTCCACTGAGTAGGAGGGCTGGGAGAAAGAAGGAGCGTTGTCGTTCACATCTGATAGCTTGACCACGAAGGTCGTCCGCGAAGACAGGGGAGGGGAGCCCGCGTCGGTCGCCATGATGACCACAGTGTACTCTGCGATGGTCTCTTGGTCCAGGTTGCCATCCGTGACGAGATTGTAGTGCTCACCAAAGGCAGAGTTGAGTTTGAAGGGCAGGCCGGACTGGACCTTTAATGTCACCTCCCCATTCTTACCAGAGTCCAGGTCCCTTGCACTGATGAGGGCAATGACTGTACCAGGAGCTGCGTCCTCTCTGATGGGACTGGTCAGTGACGTCAACGTTACCTCTGGAGAATTGTCATTCACATCAGTGACGTCAACTATAATGTTACAGGAACCCTCCATGGCGGGGGTTCCCCCATCCCTGGCCTGCACGGTGATGTGATATTCATTCGCTGTCTCATAGTCCACCTGGCCATTTACACGGATCTCCCCGGTTTTAGAATCCACACTGAATAGCTTGAGCACCCGGTCCTGCGTGTATTTACTAAACAGGAAGGAGATCTGCCCATTCTGACCGTAATCCGCATCGGTCGCGTTCAGTTTCGTTACTAAAGTGCCCGGTTCAACATTCTCCAAAATGCTAACTTTTTTCACCGGCTCTTCAAAGACGGGCGCATTGTCATTGACATCCAGAATTTTTATGAGTAAAAGAGTGGATCCAGACTTCTCCGGCTTTCCCCCGTCTACCGCGGTGAGCAACAGGCGAAACGAGGCCTGCGTCTCCCTATCCAAAGCCTTCTCTAAAACTAATTCCGGGAACTTACTCCCGTCACTTTTCGTTTCCACATTCAAAACAAAGCAGTCGTTGGGTGCGAGGTGATAAGTGCGCAGAGAGTTGATACCCACATCTGGGTCGTGCGCACTCTCCAGTCGGAACCGAGTGCCCGGCGCGGCCGCCTCTGATATCTCCAAGGAAATATTCTTAGTGGAAAACTGCGGCGCATTGTCATTCGCATCCACAATATCCACAAGAACCCGATGTATTGCTAAAGGGTTCTCAAGTACAATCTCAAGATGTAGTGAACACGTTGAACTTAATTCGCACATGTGTTCCCTGTCAATTGTCTGTCTAATAACCAAATCCCCAGTCGCATGGTTTACCTCGAAGTACTGCGCGTTAGATTCCGAGATCACCCGCAATTTTCTCTGAATTATCCTCTGAACCGTGAGGCCCAAATCCTTAGCGATATTCCCGACCACAGCCCCGGGTCTTAGCTCCTCCAAAATAGAGTAGCTGAGTTGCGCGGTCGCGCCTGTAAAGCACGCCAGAGAAAACCATAGACTCAGCACTGGCCACCCTCCGTAGCCTTTCCTCTGTCTGGATTCCATTATGAGGGATCCGCGGGGTCCGGGGGATGGAAAATGTTCAAAGTTAATATTTTACCGTAACTCATCTATAGTCTCGGGAAAACGACGCTACCAGGCTGTCGGTAAACACTTCCGTTTAAGAAAAAGTGCGGTGGGAAGTTTAGAAGTTATCATGACGCCCTAATTCTATACGGAAAATAAAAAAAGAGGAAAAGTAAAACTCCATGAAGGATCGGCTAAAACTCTCCACACTCGTCTCCTCTGCTCTGCTCCTCTCTGGGGCGGGGACACAGACACCCGTTTCCTATTGGCCGAGAAGCCGGGACTCGCTCCCCACACAGAACTCTCTCACAAAGCAGAGAGTGAGTGAAAACTTAGAGGGCACTCATTTTGGATTTACCATCAAGGTAGACACATGTTACACGCTAAAGACATTACCTTTAGAGCAAAACAACTCAGAATTCACGACGACGAGGCCATGGAACTTATAAAATAATATCATTTAAAAAAAGCGACTTATGCCATTTCCAAGCGCTTAAAGCACAGACCGGCACGAAGGGTGGGTATAAAACCACAAGAGTAAGTATGAACTTGTTACTATGTTTTGTCAATGAACATAACTACTTACATTGCTTATATTCAAAGTTACGCAAAGTAACTGATGGACTCATGATCAAATTGCAATGATGGACGTAGCCGCAAGGCGGCATGGTTATCAAATGATTTACTTTCCAGAGGTGTTGATACCGTTTGAACCATGTGCCATGATGTAAACCACAGATTGGGTCTTGGCAAGGAGGCAGCAATGCCATTGATAACTAACATAACAACCTTTGGCCTACTTACATCTCTTTGTATGTATTAGGCCTGCTTAAACAGATAATGAATGACATATGAACTTATCACGTTTGATCCCGTGCAATTTCTACTGTAGGCCTATTGACAAAATACTTTAATGAGAAAGTATAACGCTATGATATAGGCCTAAAGAAATCCGTATTGTTCACTGGTAAGCTAACGAAGTAATCATTTGACTGATGTAAATTCCATATTTGGATAAACCTACATGTAATTACTGTTATGAATAGCCAAAAATATTTCACATTTAAAAGAAATCATGAGCTGTTGATAAGTGTGAACCGTAAAACCTTTTTCTGAACTACTTTGCAAACATTTATTAACCTGCAGATCCAGATATCATCCATTCTCATAGGCTACAACATTAAGGTGAATGTAGATACGGGTAAGAATGTTTTGGTGCTAATATTAGGCTGACATTCTATCTAATACCACAGCATTGTTGAATACTCATTTCTGATTGGCTAGAAGGGCATTCCAGAATGGACATTATAACCAGACAACGGGACAGTTGGAAAAGATATCTGGACAGTTGGAAAATATATCGGGACACCTTGCAATCATGACGCAATATGTGCCGACACGTGCCAAACGCTCTTGCTACAAAACAACACAAACCGAAATTGGATACATTGTAAACCCAGGTCCAACAAGGAAAAATGTAGTTAGTTAAATAGCATTGATTTGTTTTTTGCAGAAAAAATATATTTTTTGGTACATCTGATGAACTAATGTGGTGAGTGATGAACATGAATTTCTCCGGCCCCCTGCCACAGATATCTGAAGTGTTGAGGGTAGTGTGCAATTGGCATGCGGACTGCAGGAATGTCCACCAGAGATGTTGCCAGAGAATTGAATGTTCATTTCTCTACCATAATCCAATAATCACCTCTAATGTTGTTATAGAGAATTTGGCAGTACGTCCAACCGGGTCTCACAACCTCAGACCACGTGTAACCATTTCCAGCCCAGGACCTCCACATCCGGCTTCTTCACCTGCGGAATCATCTGAGACCCGCCACCCTGACAGCTGATGAAACTGTGGGTTTGCACAACTGAAGAACTTCTGCACAAACGGTCAGAAACCGTCTCAGGGAAGCTCATCTGCATACTCGTCATTCTCACCGGGGTCTTAACCAGACTGCAGTTCGGCGTTGTAACCGACTATAGTGGGTAAATGCTCACCTCCGATGGCATGCTGGAGATGTGTGCTCTTCACGGAATAAATCCCAGGTTCAACTGGCAGACAGCGTGTATGGTGTTGTATGGGTGAGCAGTTTGCTGATGTCAATGTTGTGAACAGAGTACCCCATGGTGCTGGTGGGGTTATGGAATGGGCAAGCATAAGCTATTGACAATGAACACAATTGTATTTTATTGGTGGCAATTTGAATGCACAGAGCTACTGTGACGAGATCCTGTACTCTACAAATGAAGGATTCAACAAGGGTTCCTCTAAGATCCTCACAGTTCTTTGAATAACCTATGTTCAGTACTTGGCACAGAAAATAGCCCCCAAAAAGGTTATTCCAAGACCACCATGGGAGGTGGGGTTCATCGAGGGAATCTCTTTAGTTGGTGGGGTTTCTTGCAAGAACCTAACTGCCCAACTGAAACATTTGGATTTGAATTTGAAAGGACAGCAGGTGCAGGCAATTAACCGAAAAAATGTAAAGATCCCCTCAATTAAAGGTAAGTTTTGGTCCCTTGTGTGAAATCTATCAATATTGTTTTATGATGATACCGTCTATCGTTTCATATTTGTGCAAATCTTTCTAAAAAACAGAAAATGGACACAATTCATTGGATATCAAATCAACAAAGAGGTGAGAATATGTAGGCTTTAAGAATAATGTTTGAATACTAGCTGTATTGGGTGCAGGTGACTGAACGGTTCACTCTTGTGTCTACAGGTATACCGACGAGGAGGCATACAAAGGTATATAAATTGCTATTGGTGTGTTATGCAGAGCCCACTTACCACCCGCCTCCCTTACCTCTTCAATGAATACCCCATAGGCTTCTACATTATGGACAAGGTGTAAGAATACTGTTGTGTGCATGTTTTGTTAGTCATCTGTATAATGACTATTTTGGGGATTCACAGACTTGACCCTCTCTACACTGATGAATATAACAGGAAACCCTGTTCGATCACCATTCACTGGAAAAATCATTCTGCCGATGGATACTGTCACGTTCTGACCTTAGTTCCTCTTAGTCTCTATTTTTTGGTTTGGTCAGGGCGTGAGTTGGGGTGGGCATTCTATGTTTTTGTTCTATGTTTTGTACTTCTGTGTTTGGCCTGGTATGGTTCCCAATCAGAGGCAGCTGTCTATCATCGTCTCTGATTGAGAACCATACTTAGGTAACCTGTGTTTGTGGGTAGTTGTTTCCTGTTTTGTGTTTTGTCACCTGATAGGACTGTTTTGTTTTTTCACCTTTGTTATTTTGTGTTCAGGTTAACAAAGTTAACATGGACACGTACCACGCTGCATTTTGGTCCGATCCTTCATATTCCTCATCAGACGAGGACGAGAATCGTTACAGATACGGAGAACACTAACACCAACACGCCAGAGGATATACCCATTATACTTGGGGCTCTGCTGGGAGTTTCTCATATTTGGATGTTTTAATTCTGCTTTGCCACTAAAATCATAATAAACACTGACAACTAAAATATTGGATCATTGTTGTTATTGTTATGCGTATAATAATATTGGAGGGGGGGGGGGTAGTTAAAACATTTACCCCAAAAGCTTATTCAAAAGGTTATTTGAGGAACCATTAAAAGGGGTTATTCAAAGAACTTATAGGGGATCCCCCACAGTTTAAATTTATCAAAAAACGTTTGATTTTTACAGTGTAAGGCTCACTGTCGTGTCATTCATCTGCCGCCGTAACCTCATGTTTCTGCATGATAATGCACGGCCCCATGTCGCAAGGATCTGTACACATTTCCTAGTAGCTGAAAATGTCCCACTTCTCCCATGGCCTGCATGCTCACCAGATATGTCACCCATTGAGCATGTTTGGGATGCTCTGGATTGACATGTTCGACAGTGTGTTCCAGTTCCCGCCAATATCCAGCAGCTTCACACAGACATTGAAGAGGAGTGGGACAACACTCCACAGGCCACAATCAACAGCCTGATAAACTCAATGTGAAGGAGATGTGTCACGCTGGATGGGGCAAATGGTGGTCACCCCAGATACTGACTGGTTTTCTGATCCACGCCCCTACCTTTTTTTAAGTTTATTATTTCCAAGGCAGTATAGGCTACAGAGCGATTATCTTGTACATAAGCTGCACCCTGATACTTTAAACGTCTCGAGGTGGGTTGGTCTCCACTCACTGATGATGACATCATAGCCTATAGGAAAACTAAACTCTGAATCCTCATGATAGGACATCATATTAAAGGCACTAGAGTCAGGAATCATAATCGTGACAATGGTACAGCTCACCGCTCACCTGCTGGCTCTCAAAGGTCCAGGCGCTGTCGGGTAAAGACGCGTCTAGGACGTTGATCATCTCCTTAAAGTCAGTGGTGCTGCTGGGCTTAACGAAGGTGAAATCACTGAACTCTGACATGGGAGAGAGACAGGACCTGAAGGACTGACTCTGAGACATCATATCCCCTCCCAGGACCTCCACGTACTTAATCGGCCCGTCAGTGTTGAGCTGAATCTGCAGGTTTCTGTTGGGGTTCTTGTAGCCGTCCAAGTCGTCCCGTCTCATGCAGCAACTACCGCTGCTCCTGCTGTTTCTAACGCACTTGACTGCTAAGATGATGAAGGTCACCATAGACAGGACGGACACCGAGGCCAGAGAGAGGACTAAATACAGGGTGATTCTCCCGCTTTTCTTGCTAGGCTCTGGCGCTTTCTGCCGAGGATCCAAGATGGGTTCGTGGAGCCCGTCCTCTACCTGTATGGACAATGTGACCGTGGCGGACTGGACTGGCTCCCCGTCATCTTGCATCTCTATAAGCAGCCTCTGAGAGGAATCGTCCTGCTCGGACACAGCACGTTTAGTCCTCACCTCCCCCGTGTAAAGATTGACACTGAACAGAGACGTGTCTGTGGCCTCAGCCAGTTTATATGAGATCCAGGCGTTATGGCCCGAGTCTGCGTCCACAGCCGTTACCTTAGTAACCAGGTGGCCTGCTTTAGCGGAGCGGGGCATGTTCTGGTGAGAGAGCGAGCCCAGGGCAGCAGAGGGGTAAATAACAGCGGGGGCGTTGTCGTTCTGGTCCAGGATAAAAACATGGACAGTGGCGTTGCTGCTCAGAGAGGGAGAGCCGTGGTCCTTGGCCTGCACCAGAATCTGAAACACCTTTAGTTTCTCATAGTCAAACGAGTGCATACTGTAGATACTGCCGTTGTCAGAGTTAATGTACACATAGGAGGATAGAGACACATCCTGCACTTTGGACTCTAGGATGGAGTAGGAAATCTTGGCATTATCTCCGAAATCCAGGTCAGATGCAGATACTGAGGATAGCAAGGATCCTGGTGGTCCATTCTCTTTTAAAAATACATTGTAGGAAGGCTGAGTGAATTTAGGGGGGTTGTCGTTGATATCAATGATGCTGACTGGTATAGTTTTCTTGGTAGTCAGGGGAGGGGAGCCTGAATCAGTGGCTGTTATCTCAATATTATACTCTGAGAAACTCTCTCTGTCTAAAACTCCACTTGTGACCAGTGCGTAATTATTAGAAAAGGAAGGTTTCAGACTGAAAGGATAACCTCGTGGGAGCTGTAACGTCACTTTACCGTTATTACCGGAGTCTAGGTCCCGGGCACCGATCAAAGCTACTACCGTGCCACTCGGTGCATCCTCACGCAGAGGACTTGGTTTGGAGGTTAAAATTATTTCGGGAGAGTTGTCATTTACATCTGCTACATCTACCTGCACACTACAATGTCCCTCCATTCTAGGGCTACCTTTGTCTTTCGCACTGATGTCAATTTCATAATTTGCAGCGCTCTCAAAATCTAATTGCCCTTTTAAAATGATTTTTCCTGTTAGAAAATCAATCTCAAAAACAGATAGCACCGAGTCTGACGTATGGACACCGAACGAATATTCTATCTGTCCATTCTGTCCGTCATCGGCGTCTGTTGCTCTAGGATTAACTATGAAAGTGCCCTCTGCGCTTTTTTCACTTACAGAAACTTTATACACTGCATTTTCAAAAACGGGCACATTATCATTTACATCGAGAACTGTAATAGTTATCTGCGAGGTTCCGGATCTCACTGGGTTGCCCCCGTCTACAACTGTCAACAATAGATTATGGACCGTTTTTTTTTCTCGGTCCAGAGCTTTGGTCAAGACTAGTTCTGGTACCTTTCTGCCGCCAGAGAGTTCTTTTACCTTTAAAGTAAAACATTCATCTTTACTAAGAATGTATGACTTTAGAGAATTACTTCCCACATCTGGGTCTTGTGCGCTTTCCAAGGGAAAACGTACACCTGCCGCAGTTGTTTCAGCTATCTCTAACGGGTGTTGTTTGGAAGGGAAACTTGGAGAATTATCATTTATATCTTGTATTTCAACCTCAACACGATACAGTTGTAACGGGTTCTCAATGACAACCTGCAGAGGTAAAACGCAGCTGGCGCTTTGTCCGCATAAAGTCTCTCTGTCTATTCTCTCATTCACGACCAGCTCGCCCTTCCCCGCATCCACGCTGAAATACTGCTTACCAGCCTCAGAGGCGACACGCAGCTTACGGTCAAAAAACTCAGATAGTCCCAAACCCAGATCTTTGGCTAGATTTCCTACCACAGAGCCCTGTTTCAGTTCCTCCGAGATGGTGTAGCGAGTCTGTCCGTCTATTGTACTCCACAAAAGAAAGAAATAATGCCACCAAAGAGCCAGCCATCTCCAGTCTCGGTATCCCATTCTCTTTGTCATTCCTGATCCGTTATAACACAATTCCAAAACTACTGTCCAGAACAAAGACGTTCATATCAAAATGAATCTCCAGAACGCATATTCCATGTAGCATGTTTCTATAAATGTTGTATCACGGTAATGTTAAAGTGTTTAGATGATATTGTGTCTCCGTGTGTGTGAGCGCATCCCTTTCTCTTCTCCAGCTCTGAGTATTGTAAGGGTAACTGTGCTGAGGCTGGGGGGAGGGAGTAGATCTCTTTGTACAGTTCTGCGCACTATTGGTGCACAGCGTGCAGCTCTAGCATCCAATAAGGGGCCAACAGAATAGACTTCTTAAAGCCACAGCAGCCAGGCTCTGCTTAAAGCACTTTAACTGGCATAGAGAGAGGGAGTGGATAAAGTGACTGTATTTTTCATTTAAACAATAAAGCCCGAGTTGGTGTGGTATATGGCCAATATACCATGGCTAAGAATAGTTCTTATGTACGACGCAAAGGAGAGTACCTGGATACAGGTCTTAGCCGTGGCATATTGGCCATATATCACAAACTCCTGAGAAGCCTTAGTGCTATTATAAACTGCTTACCAACGTAACTAGAGCAGTAAAAATAAATGTTTTGTCATATCCATAGTCCACGGTCTGATATACCACGGCTGTCAGCCAATCAGCATTGAGGGGTCGAACCACCCAGTCTATAATATACAATATAGCATAGGGGAGAGTGGGGTAAGTTGAGCTGCCCTTGTTTCTAGGAAACCATACACAAAATGCATAATTCGACCAAATGCTTAAGAAAAGGTCATCATTTCATGGAGTATGTGAAGGAAGAAACCACATAGATAAAGTGGTAAGCATTGTATGTCCAATAAACGGATTTTCACAAATTCAAATTAATTTGTTGTGTTAGAGGTTCATGATACTTGTATCTAAACAAAAGTAGATACTTTTAAAATTGTTCTATACATCAGTTGGGTCTCAGCTGCAATATGAGGTCCTAAACTTAACATGAAAGTGCATCCTTTTACAGTAGCTGTGTAGGCTAATATAGTCCAAAATGTTTGCCTTGGGGTAAGTTGAGGGGTAATGCACAGCATTATTGCTGGGGTAAGAGGTAACAACAGGACCTGGGGCCTCATTTTTAAAACGGACTTACGATCCATTTTGATCTTAAGTATGACTTACGCAGAAAACCACATATACGTAGTTATTTATAAAACCTTACTTTGACGTGGAAAGGATCTCAAAGTCTGGACTTGCCGTAAGTGATTTTCCTGCTGGTTATGTAGGGGGATTGCAGCTTGGGACACATATGCCTCCAAGCCTGTGGTGAACTTTGCATTAGCTTTATAAACAATAAACAGACGCAAGGTGTTTTGAATTAAAAACAGGATGCGGTGTTCTATAAATAGCGTGTAAATGTTTTTTTTTAAAGTAACCGTGGCTGTTCTTGTGTTATTGGAAGACATCGAAAACTGCTTTTAGAAGGGAGAGAGTTATGATCCATGGCTATTCCTGACTAAACCCTCATTTGTGCTGGCATTCTATAAGGGGAAATCGCTGATTGTAAGGCGCGTTCATGTGCCGTCAATTTTAAGTTCATTTGAGATTTATAGATCACAGGTGCGTACGTTACAAACGGGCTTCTTAGAACCTGCGCAAGCAAGTTTTTTTATGCTCAGTATCTTTTATGAATTGAACGCAAGCACACCGTCGGAAATGATATTACGACTAAGTTCAAGTATACATCTAAGAACATTTTTATAAACGAGGCCCCTGGCCTACGCAAAAAAAAAAAAAAAAAAGTACATAAAAAGTGTTTATTAGGTGTTAAAAGATGCTTAAAAATGTTCAAAAGACAAAAAAAAGCAATTGTGATTTTATTGAATTGTGTTTTGGGAAAAAAATATATCAAACCAAATCACATTTTGTTGGTCACATACACATGGCTGTTAGCAGATGTTATTGCGAGTGTAGTGAAATGCTTGTGCTTTTAGTTCCGACAGTGCAGCCATATCAACAAGTAATCTAACAATTCCACAACAACTACCTAATACACACAAATCTAAGTAAAGGGATTGAATAAGAATATGTATATATAAATATATGGATGAGCAATGACCGAGCAGCATAGGCAAGATGCAATAAATGGTATGAAATACAGTGTATACAAATGGGATGAGTAGTGCAAGATATGCAAACATTATTAAAGTGGCATTAATAAAGTGACTAGAGATCCATTTGTTAGAGTGGCCAATGATTTCAAGTCTGTAAGTAGGCAGCAGCCTCTCTGTGTTAGTGATGGCTGTTTAACAGTCTGATGGCCTTGAGATAGAATCTATTTTTCAGTCTCTCGGTCCCAGCTTTGATGTACCTGTACTGACCTCGACTTCTGGGTGGTAGCGGGGTGAACAGGCAGTGGCTCGGGTGGTTGTTGTCCTTGATGATCTTTTTGGCCTTCCTGTGACATCGGGTGCTGTAGGTGTCTTGGAGGGCAGGTAGTTTCCCCCCTGTGATGCGTTGTGCAGACCACACCACCCTCTGAGAACCCTGCGGTTGCAGTTGCCATACAAGGCGGTGATACAGCCAGACAGGATGCTCTCAATTATGCATCTGTTAATATTTGTGAGGGTTTTAGGTGAAAAGCCACATTTCTTCAGCCTCCTGAGGTTGAAGAGGCGCTGTTGCGCCTTCTTCATCACACTGTCTGTGTGGGTGGACTATTTCAGTTTGTCCATGTTGTTTTCTACCTTCACCACCCGGGGGTGGCCCGTCAGGAAGTCCAGGACCCAATAGCACAGGGCATTGCTGAGACCCAGGGCCTCAAGCTTAATGATGAGCTTGGACGGTACTGTGGTGTTGAATGCTGAGCTACAGTCAATGAACAGCATTCTTACGTAGGTATTCCTCTTGTCCAGATGGAATAGGGCAGTGTTCATGGTGATGGCGATTGCATCGTCTGTGGATTTGGTTTTAAAAAGGTAGTGGTAGTGGTAATATTTCATTCAGTACAGAAATGTGTATCGGCGCCTTAACATACCCTGTCCAGCTGCTCAACTTACACAACTAAGTTTTGCCAAGAGACCAACATTTTTGGACAAGCTATGTTTTAAAAGTTGTAATATTTACATGAATGCTGATGATTTCCAGCGATACACAGCATCCTGAAATATGTGTAGATACCGTATCGTCGTTAGAAATAATACTATTTTTTATTTTTATTTACGGAGTGATGCTGAAATATAAAAATGGCTCAATTTACCCCACTCTCCCCTACTGTCAATATTGGTGGTAAAATAAATACATTAGTAAGGACAGAATTTAGTTCGGCCTAAAGAATGAGTAAAGATGTAAAACAAGATAAAACAAATATACAAAAAATATTTACGTGAACATTATATATGCAGAGTTTATATAAATATTAACTGAGCAGCACTTATTTCTGAAAAAATAAATGTCTCTGTCTACCTTCTCTGTTTCTACCTCTCAAACTGTTTGCAATTGCTTCCACAAAACCGCACAGCTGATTCAGCAACCAGGGTGTGTCGCTGTCCACAACAATGGTGCTGAAATGCTGAGCCTTGTAGATAACGGATGACTGATAGAGCAAACGTCATGCACAACATGTAAGTAGTTTGATATTTTGTATGTACCCAACAGGCCCAATATAAACTCGGCCATATGTCAGCTTCTAAATAATACACATGCGAACTTGGATTCATCTAAAAAAAAAACACAATTTGAGCATTTTTTATTCTGTGCTGAGCTCACGATACTAGAATAAATACATGTTTTCAATTATAACTTTGTAGCCAATTACTGTCAAGATATAATTCGTATAAATCAGAAAGACCAGAACCAAATATCACGGGAAAGGCAAACTTTGACTTATGAAATAGAAAACTTTTCATGGTTGGATAGCACAGATATCTGATTTAAATTACAATACTATGGCTTCAGTAAAGATATCCTAGTTTTCTAATTCCTAATTATAAGGCTGATAGCCTATCCGTCACAAATTAACAAGCATCACAGAGCAGAATACAAAAAATAGGTTGTTATCAATATCCAAGTGTCACAATTAAACTACACGTCACTACAGCGCTCACCTGCTGGCTCTCAAAGGTCCAGGCGCTGTCGGGTAAAGACGCGTCTAGGACGTTGATCATCTCCTTAAAGTCGGTGTTGCTGCTGGGCTTAACGAAGGTGAAATCACTGAACTCTGACATGGGAGAGAGACATGACCTGAAGGACTGACTCTGAGACAACATGTCCCCTCCTAGGACCTCCACGTACTTAATCGGTCCGTCAGTGTTGAGCTGAATCTGCAGGTTTCTGTTGGGGTTCTTGTAGCCGTCCAAGTCGTCCCGTCTCATGCAGCAACTACCGCTGCTCCTGCTGTTTCTAACGCACTTGACTGCTAAGATGACAAAAGTCACCAGAGACAGCACGGACACCGAGGCCAGAGAGAGAATCAAATACAGGGTGATTCTCCCGCTTTTCTTACTAGGCTCTGGCGCTTTCTGCCGAAGGTCCGAGATGAGTTCGTGGAGCCCGTCCTCTACCTGTATGGTCAATGTGACCGTGGCAGACTGGACCGGCTCCCCGTCATCTTGTATCTCTATAAGCAGCCTCTGAGAGGAGTCGTCCTGTTCGGACACAGCGCGTTTAGTCCTCACCTCCCCTGTGTAAAGATTGACACTGAACAGAGACGTGTCTGTGGCCTCAGCCAGCTTATACGAGACCCAGGCGTTATGGCCCGAGTCTGCGTCCACGGCCGTTACCTTAGTAACGAGGTGGCCTGCTTTAGCGAAGCGGGGCATCTTCTGGTGAGAGAGCGAGCCCAGGGCAGCGGAGGGGTAAATAACAGCGGGGGCGTTGTCGTTCTGGTCCAGGATAAAAACATGGACAGTGACGTTGCTGCTCAGAGAGGGAGAGCCGTGGTCCTTTGCCTGCACCAGAATCTGAAACACCTTTAGTTTCTCATAGTCAAACGAGTGCATACTGTAGATACTGCCGTTATCAGTGTTCATGTACACATAGGAAGACACAGAAACGTCCTGAGCTTTGGAGTCTAGGATGGAGTAGGAGATCTTGGCATTATCTCCGAAATCCAGGTCAGATGCAGATACTGAGGATAGCATGGATCCTGGTAGTCCATTCTCTTTTAAATATACATTATAGAAGGGCTGAGAGAATTTAGGGGGGTTGTCGTTGACATCAATGATAGTGACTGGTATAGTTTTCTTGGTAGTCAGGGGAGGGGAGCCCGAATCAGTGGCTGTTATCTCAATATTATACTCTGAGAAACTCTCTCTGTCTAAAACATCACTTGTGACCAGTGCGTAATTATTAGAATAGGACGGTTTCAGACTAAAAGGATAACCTCGTGGGAGCTGTAACGTCACTTTACCGTTATTACCGGAGTCAAGGTCCCGGGCACTGATCAAAGCTACTACCGTGCCACTGGGCGCGTTCTCGCGCACCGGGTTTGGTTGGGAAGTGAGGACAATTTCAGGCGAATTGTCGTTAACGTCTATTACCTCTACCTGCACGCGACAGTGTCCTTCCATTTCAGGAGTGCCTTCATCTCTCGCCGTGATGTCAATGTCATATGTTGTAGCTCTTTCGAAATCTAAATCCCCCTTCAAAAAAATATCCCCTGTGTCTGGATCCATATTAAATGTAGAAAGCACAGACTCAGGGGTGCGCTCACCAAACGAATAGTTTATCTCCCCATTTTGACCCTCGTCAATATCTGTCGCTTTAAGTTTAATCATAAATGTCCCCTTTGCACTATTTTCGTGGATAGAAACTTTGTACACAGACTTTTCAAATACTGGAAAATTATCGTTTACGTCAAGCACAGTAATAGTTATCTCTGCCGTCCCGGATCTGACAGGATTGCCTCCATCTAGGGCTGTTAACAGTAGCTTGTGGACAGATTTTTTCTCTCGGTCTAAGGGCTTCTCTAAAACTAGTTCTGGTATTTTCTTTCCATTACCAAGCTCCTTTACCTTCAACGTAAAACACTCATCTTTACTAATAGTATAGGATTTAAGGGAATTGCTGCCCACGTCAGGGTCCTCTGCACTCTCCAAAGGAAAACGTGCGCCCGCAACTGTCGATTCTGCTATTTTCAATGTGAGCTCCTTTGTAAGAAAACTAGGCGAATTGTCATTTATGTCTCGTATTTCCACCTCAATTCGGTGCAACTGTAACGGGTTTTCAATGACAACCTGCAGAGGTAAAACGCAGCTGGCGCTTTGTCCGCATAAGGTCTCTCTGTCTATTCTCTCATTGACGACCAGCTCGCCCTTCCCCGCATCCACATTGAAATACTGCTTACCAGCCTCAGAAGCGACACGCAGCTTACGGTCAAAAAAATCAGATAGTCCCAAACCCAGATCTTTGGCTAGATTTCCTACCACAGAGCCCTGTTTCAGTTCCTCCGAGATGGTGTAGCGAGTCTGTCCGTCTATTGTACTCCACAAGAGAAAGAAATTATGCCACCAAAGAGCCAGCCATCTCCAGTCTCGGTATCCCATTCTCTTTGTCATCCCTGATCCGTTATAATACAATTCCAAAAATACTGTCCAGAACGAAGAGCTTTATATCAAAATGCATCTCCAGAACGCATATTCCATTTAGCATGTTTCTAAAGTTTGGATATCGGAAAGGATACTGTGTTTAAATGACATTATACATTCGTCTGTGTGAACGCCTCCCTCTCTCTCCTCCAGCTCTGAGTATTGTGAGGGTTACGATGCTGAGGTTGGGGGGAGGGAGTAGATCTTTTTGTACAGTTCTGCACACTATTGGTGCACAGTCTGCATGTAACATCCAATGAGGGGCCAACAGAACAGTCTTCTTTCTTAAAGCCACAGTAGCTAGGCCTATAGGCACTGTGACACAGCGCACACAGAGAGAGAGAGAGAGACAGCGAGAGACAGAGAGAGAGAGAGAGAGAGAGAGAGAGAGAGAGAGAGAGAGAGAGAGAGAGAGAGATGATAACATGACTATTTTCGATTACACAACAATAATAATGTGAAATATATTATGGACATGGCAGCCGATAGCCAACAGATAGGACTGCGTGAAAGTGTAAACAATGATCAGAAATATAATCTCCCATTACGCACAGGTATCATCCAAAACACTGCTATTCTCAAAGAGCCCACTGGGAGGACACACCTGTTTTCCCTATTATACATTAAATATTGATTGAGCTGCAATCTATTTGAAAATCTTACAGGCCTGGTCAAAAGAAGGGCACTGTATAGGGCATAGGGTGCCAATTTGGGACGCAGAGTCTGTCTGCAACAGGACCACAAGAAGCACAGTTGATTCCGTGGTAGTGTCGCTGTCCACGGGGCTGAAACTCTCAGGCCTATGGCCAAATAGAAACAGAATCACGGAAATCACCCAATACAGTAATAATATATATTACACTGTATCTGTGACTGTGGATTACAACCAACAGAGCAAAATCATTCATATGATATTTTGACATCATTCAAGTATTGGCAATATGTCCACTGCTGAAATGATTCCAAGATCATTTGGTCACACCTCATTTTAAGGGTTCCTTATTACATTGTAGTTACATGTGTAACTACACTGTAACAAGTACTGTAGTTAACTGTAACAACTCAGGGTTAGTGTAATAACAACATGTAACTGGTAGTAATTGCTTTGTGTAATTACAAAGGTGTAACAATGAATGCTTGTTACCATGCTTGCCCATTATTGTGCAATATTGAAAATACATCTCCACCCAACGTTATTTCTAGCACTTGCCACCAAAATAAAGTGTTCCATCTGGGTTAACTTGGTCATCCCAGCTGAGGAATAAGACACTGTTCCAAAACACATGTAATGTTTGCTTAAGTGCCACGCAATTGCTTGTTGTCACACTGGATCTAGCTAGTTAAAAGGAAGTGTATATTGAGGGGTACTGACTTTTAACTAATGTGTATTTATACAGTTCATTACCCATCCCGAAAACCTGGCCCTCATTTTAAAGCTTCTGGGCGTTTCACTTCCTTTCTGTACCTTATTGGGAAATGAAGTGAAAGGTCCTGAAGCTTTAAAATGAGGGCCAGGTTGTCAGAATGGGTAATGTACTGTATAAGTACACATTCATTACAAATAAGTACTCCTCGCGACACACTTTGTTTTAATGAGCTAAATCTAGTGTAACAACGTGTTTGCACGTACATTGCACTTAGGCAAACAATGCATGCACGATGCTTTGAAAAAGTGCATTTTTCCAAATCTGGGATTCCACCCATATTAGATCCCCAGTCAGTGAGGTTGACCTACTGATCTGTTTTTACCTGCTCAACCGAGTCAACCCAGATGCTGCACTTGATTTTGGGAGCAAGCACAAGCAACAACCCAGAGAGAGAACGTTTGAACAGTGCACATTCAAGGGTAAGTAATGAGAGCCCATTGAGCACAGGCTATAATGCCTCAGGCGCCCAGTGCATCCACGAGGGATCACAACCTTGGTGACAGTTGTAACTGTCTGCAGCTGAGAAGAAGCAAAACACAAAGTCGGTGAATTTAGTGGAAACCTGCCCGTTTGTAACAAGCATGGTAATAAGCACTCATTGTTTCACCTCTGTAATAGCATACCGCAATTACTGCCAGTTACATGTTGTTATTACACTGTGACTATGCGATGTTACAGTTCACGACAATCCTTGTTAGTTGTAAACTACACATGTTACTACACTGTACTTAGGACCCCTTAAAATGAAGCGTTACGATCATTTTTTATGAATCTGAATGGAAGCACTGTTGCATCGTTTTGTTGATTGCTGAAATCATTTTAACCCAAGGTTGCAAAATTCCAGTACATTTCCCCAAATTCCCTGGTTTTCCAGAAATCCCAGTTGGAAGATTGCCGGAATTAAGAGGGAATACGCAGGGAATCTGAGAATCATTCAACCAGGATCTTTTTGGAAGACAATGGGGAAAATTAACCATTATTTTGCGACCCTATTTCAATATGACAAAATACTGCTTGAATTATAAATTGCACTTCAACGTCAGTTGCATATCGTTAATCGCTAGCCTTTTTATTTATGTCACATACTGAGTCTCAACATGAACCTGCAGTAATATCCCTATGTCATAATGCATCAATGAAAAATACTGCCAAAAGGACAAGTTTCCATTCGTTGAATGTTGAAGCCCAAAACACGCATCCCACTGGGCACAGACATACAATTCAACGTCTAACCCACGTTGGTTCAACATCATTTCATTGAATCGACGTTGATTCAAGCAGTGTGTTCCAAGCAGGATGTTTGGTAGGCCTGTATGTTGATACTCTACACCACAGAACAGTCCACAGTAAATTATAGACCGACGTCACTTCTCACCTGCTGGCTCTCAAAGGTCCAGGCGCTGTCGGGTAAAGACGCGTCTAGGACGTTGATCATCTCCTTAAAGTCAGTGGTGCTGCTGGGCTTAACGAAGGTGAAATCACTGAACTCTGACATGGGAGAGAGACAGGACCTGAAGGACTGACTCTGAGACAACATGTCCCCTCCTAGGACCTCCACGTACTTAATCGGCCCGTCAGTGTTGAGCTGAATCTGCAGGTTTCTGTTGGGATTCTTGTAGCCGTCCAAATCGTCCCGTCTCATGCAGCAACTACCGCTGCTCCTGCTGTTTCTAACGCACTTGACTGCTAAGATGATGAAGGTCACCATGGACAGGACGGACACCGAGGCCAGAGAGAGAATCAAATACAGGGTGATTCTCGGGTTTTTCTTGCTAGCCTCTGGCGCTTTCTGCCGGAGGTCCAAGATGGGTTCATGGAGCCCGTCCTCTACCAGTATGGCCAAAGTGACCGTGGTGGACTGGACCGGCTCCCCGTCATCGTGTATCTCTATAAGCAGCCTCTGAGAGGAGTCGTCCTGCTCGGACACAGCGCGTTTAGTCCTCACCTCCCCTGTGTAAAGATTGACACTGAACAGAGACGTGTCTGTGGCCTCCACCAGTTTATATGAGATCCAGGCGTTATGGCCCGAGTCTGCGTCCACAGCCGTTACCTTAGTAACCAAGTGGCCTGCTTTAGCGGAGCGGGGCATGTTCTGGTGAGAGAGCGAGCCCAGGGCAGCAGAGGGGTAAATAACAGCGGGGGCGTTGTCGTTCTGGTCCAGGATAAAAACATGGACAGTGGCGTTGCTGCTCAGAGAGGGAGAGCCGTGGTCCTTTGCCTGCACATGAATCTGAAACACCTTTAGTTTCTCATAGTCGTATGAGTGCATGCTGTAGATGCTGCCGTTGTCAGAGTTTATGTACACATAGGAGGATACAGACACGTCCTGCACTTTGGAGTCTAAGATGGAGTAGGAAATCTTGGCATTATCCCCGAAATCCAGGTCAGATGTAGATACTGAGGAGAGCATTGAGCCTGGTGGTCCATTCTCTTTTAAATAGACATTATATGAGGACTGGCTGAATTTAGGGGGGTTGTCGTTGACATCAATGATGCTGACTGGTATAGTTTTCTTGGTAGTCAGGGGAGGGGAACCTGAATCAGTGGCTGTTATCTCAATATTATACTCTGAGAAACTCTCTCTGTCTAAAACACCACTGGTGACCAGTGCATAATTATCAGAAAATGACGGTTTCAAACTGAAAGGATGGCCTTTTGTAAGTTGTAACGTTACTTTACCGTTATTCCCGGAGTCTAGGTCACGGGCACTGATCAAAGCCACTACCGTGCCACTCGGTGCGTCCTCGCGCACTGGACTAGGTTTGGAGGTGAGGACAATTTCGGGAGCATTGTCATTAACGTCTGTTACTTCGACCTGTACCCGACAGTGTCCCTCCATTTCTGGGATGCCTTTATCTACTGCAGTAATGTCTATACGATAATAAGCTGCACTCTCATAATCTAATTCCCCCTTTAGAAACATTTCCCCCGTTACTGCATCAATATCAAACACAGATAACACTGACTCTAGTGTATGCTCGCCGAATGAATATTCTATCTCCCCGTTGACACCCTCGTCTGAGTCAGTAGCCTCAAGCTTGAGCAAGGAAGTGCCCTTTTCGCTATTTTCATTAACCCTTACATTATATACAGCTTTCTGAAATACGGGATTATTGTCATTATTATCAAGGACAATGACCGTGATCTGTGAAGTTCCAGACCTAGCCGGAGTGCCTCCATCTAGAGCCGTCAATAATAGCTCATGGACAGCTTTTTTCTCTCTGTCCAGTGGCTTCTCTAACACTAACTCTGGGATTTTTCGTCCTCCTTCAATGTCTTTAACTTTTACACTGAAACATTCGTCTTTACTAAGAATGTAGGATTTAAGTGAATTGCTTCCCACGTCGGGGTCCTCTGCACTTTTCAACGGAAAACGCGCGCCTACAGCTGTCAATTCAGCCATTTTCAGAACACGATATTTTGTTAAGAAATTAGGAGAATTGTCATTTATGTCTCGTATTTCCACCTCAATACGGTGCAACTGTAACGGGTTCTCAATGACAACCTGCAGAGGTAAAACGCATCTGGCACTTGGTCCGCATAACGTCTCTCTGTCTATTCTCTCATTGACGACCAGCTCGCCCTTCCCCGCATCCACATTGAAATACTGCTTACCAGCCTCAGAGGCGACATGCAGTTTACGGTCAAAAATCTCAGAGAGTCCCAAACCCAGATCTTTGGCTAGATTTCCTACCACAGAGCCCTGTTTCAGTTCCTCCGGGATGGTGTAGCGAGTCTGTCCGTCTATTGTAGTCCATAAGAGAATGAAATGACGCCACCAAAGAGCCAACCATCTCCAGTTTCGGTATCCCATTCTCTTTGTCATCCCTGATCCGTTACAACACAATTCCGTTTGAAATGTTGTCCATAAAAAAGAGCTTCATACCAAAATACATATCCAGAATGTATATTCCATTTAGCATTTTCGATTAATTTTGTATAGCAGAAAGTATGTTGTTTTTAGATTCTAGTGTGTCTCCGTGAATGTGAGCGCATCCCTCTCTCTCCTCCAGCTCGGAGTATTCTAAGGGTTAAGGTGCTGAGGCTGGGGGGAGGGAGTAGATCTCTTTGTACAGTTCTGCATGCTATTGGTGCACAGAGCACATATCTACCATCCAATAACAGACCAACAGAACAGACTCCTTAAAGCCACAGCAGCCTGCCCCTATAAGCACTCTATCTCTCACTAAAAAAAAAAACAGGGAGAGGGGAGAATGTAACTGTATTTTCCCATATATCATACTGTCTATTTTGATGTGAAAATATATTAACGGCAGCCAGAAGTATAGAGAATTATGCGTAAACAAGGATAAAAAAATATATAAGCCCATTCTTCCATTGCACATAGACATTCTAACATTCAAAACATTTCAATTCTAATAGAGCCCCGTGGATCGAGACACTTTATTTATGCATTTATACATGTTTTGCTTCACATAAAATATTGAATGAGCTTCAATTAGTCTGAAATATATATATATATATATATATACAGTGGGGCAAAAACGTATTTAGTCAGCCACCAATTGTGTAAGTTCTACCACTTAAAAGGATGAGAGAGGCCTGTAATTTTCATCATAGGTAGTCTTCAACTATGACAGACAAAATGAGAAAAAAAATCCAGAAAATTACATTGTAGGATTTTTTTATGAATTTATTTGCAAATTATGGTGGAAAATAAGTATTTGGTCACCTACAAACAAGCAAGATTTCTGGCTCTCACAGACCTGTAACTTCTTCTTTAAGAGGCTCCTCTGTCCTCCACTCGTTACCTGTATTAATGGCACCTGTTTGAATTTGTTATCAGTATAAAAGACACCTGTCCACAACTTCAAACAGTCACACCTCAAACTCCGCTATGGCCAAGACCAAAGAGCTGTCAAAGGACACCAGAAACAAAATTGTAGACCTGCACCAGGCTGGGAAGACTGAATCTGCAATAGGTAAGCATCTTGGTTTGAAGAAATCAACTGTGGGAGCAATTATTAGGAAATGGAAGACATACAAGACCACTGATAATCTCCCTCGATCTGGGGCTCCACGCAAGATCTCACCCCGTGGGGTCAAAATGATCACAAGAACAGTGTACAAAAATCCCAGAACCACACGGGGGGACCTAGTGAATGACCTGCAGAGAGCTGGGACCAAAGTAACAAAGCCTACCATCAGTAACACACTACGCCGCCAGGGACTCAAATCCTGCAGTGCCAGACGTGTCCCCCTGCTTAGGCCAGTACATGTCCCGTCTGAAGTTTGCTAGAGAACATTTTGATGATTCAGAAGAAGATTGGGAGAATGGCATATGGTCAGATGAAACCAAAATATAACTTTTTGGTAAAAACTCAACTCGTCGTGTTTGGAGGACAAAGCATGCTGAGTTGCATCCAAAGAACACCATACCTACTGTGAATCATGGGGGTGGAAACATCATGCTTTGGGGCTGTTTTTCTGCAAAGGGACCAGGACGACTGATCCGTGTAAAGGAAATGAATGGGGCCATGTATCGTGAGATTTTGAGTGAAAACCTCCTTCCATCAGCAAGGGCATTGAAGATGAAACGTGGCTGGGTCTTTCAGCATGACAATGATCCCAAACACACCGCCCGGGCAACAAAGGAGTGGCGTCGTGAAAAGCATTTCAAGGTCCTGGAGTGGCCTAGCCAGTCTCCAGATCTCAACCCCATAGAAAATATTTGGAGGGAGTTGAAAGTCTGTGTTGCCCAGCAACAGCCCCAAAACATCACTGCTCTAGAGGAGATCTGCATGGAGGAATGGGCCAAAATACCAGAAACAGTGTCTGAAAACCTTGTGAATGACCTCTGTCATTACCAACAAAGGGTATATAACAAAGTATTGAGATAAACTTTTGCTATTGACCAAATACTTATTTTCCACCATAATTTGCAAATAAATAAATTAAAAATCCTACAATGTGATTTTCTGGATTTTTTTCCCTAATTTTGTCTGTCATAGTTGAAGTGTACCTTTGATGAAAATTACAGGCCTCTCTCATCTTTTTAAGTGGGAGAACTTGCACAATTGGTGGCTGACTAAATACTTTTTTGCCCCACTGTATACACAGTCCCAGCCAAAAGTCGACACACCTATTCATTCAAGGGTTTTCCTTTATTTTTAAAAACTTTTTTCCACGTTGTATAATAAAAGTGTTAAACAAATCAAAATATATTTGACATTTTAGATTCTTCAAAGTAGCCACCCTTTGCCTTGATGACAGCTTTGCACCCTCTTGCCATTCTCTGAGCCAGCTTCATGAGGAATGCTTTTCCAACAGTCTTGAAGGAGTTCCCACATATGCTGAGCACTTGTTGGCAGCTTTTCCTTCACTCTGCAGTCCAACTCATCCCAAACCATCTCAATTGGGTTGAGGTCGGATGATTGTGGAGGCCAGGTCATCTGATGCAGCACTCCATCACTCTCCTTGGTCAAATAGCCCTTACACAGCCTGGAGGTGTGTTTTGGGTCATTGACCTGTTTAAAAAGAAATGATAGTCCCACTTGCGCAAAACAGATGGGATGGCGTATCGCTGCAGAATGCTGTGGTAGCCCTGCTGGTTAAGTGTGCCTTGAATTCTAAATAAATCACTGACAGTGTCATCAGAAAAACATCCCCAAACCATCACAGCTCCTCCTCCATGCTTCACGGTGGGAACCACACATTCGTTCACCTACTCCCCACCCCCCAATTTCGTGGTATTCAATTGATAGTTAGGGACAAGAACATCCCTGCCGGCCAAACCCTCCCTTATCCCGGATGACGCTGGGGCGATTGTGAGCCGCTCCATGGGTCTCCAGGATCTCTAGCGGCACAGCTAGCACTGCACCACTCGGGAGGCCCCTCGTCACCTACTCTGGGTCTCACAAAGACACGGTGGTTGGAACCAAAATCAAAAATTTGGACTCATCAGACCAAAGGACAGATTTCCACCGTTCTAATGTTCATTGCTCTTGTTTCTTGGCCCAAGCAAGTCTCTTCTTCTTATTGATGTCCTTTAGTAGTGGTTTCTTTGCAGCAATTCGACTATGAAGGCCTGATTCATGCAGTCTCTTCTGAACAGTTGATGTTGAGATATCTGTTACTCAAACTCTGTGAAGCATTTATTTCAGCTGCAATCTGAGGTGCAGTTAACTCTAATTAATGTATCCTGTGCAGCAGAGGATACCTGCAGCAGAGGATACCTGCTGCAGAGTGGCGGTCCTCATAAGAGCCAGTTTCATCATAGCGCTTGATGGTTTTTGCTACAGCACTTGAAGAAACTTTCAACATTCTTGACATTTTCCGGATTGACTGACGTTCATGTCTTAATGTAATAATGGACTGTCATTTATCTTTGCGTATTTCAGTGGTTCTTGCCATAATAGGGACTTGGTCTTATACCAAATAAGGCTATCTTCTGTATACCTCCCCAAAACACAACTGATTGGCTCAAACACATTAAGTAGGAAGGAAAGAAATTCCACAAATTAACTTTTAACAAGATACACCTGTTAATTGAAATGCATTCCAGGTGACTACCTCATGAAGCTGGTTGAGAGAATGCCAAGCGCGTGATAAGTTGTCATCAAGGCAAAGGGTGGCTACTTTGAATAAATCTAAAATCTAAAACATATTTTGACTTGTTTAACACTTTTTTGGTTACTACATGATTCCATATGTGTTTTTTCATAGTTTTGATGTCTTTGCTATTATTCTACAATATAGAAAATAGTAAAAATAAAGACAAAGCCTTGAGTAGATTTGTCCAAACCTTTGACTGGTACTGTGCATATATATTATATCAAAGGTAAAATATGCTGTCTGTCATCGCGCACACAAAACCACACAGTTGATTCAGAGTGTTGTTGTCAATGGTGCTAAAACCCTCAGGCGTCCACTAGCCAGTCAGATAGTCACAGAATCACGCAAAAAGACCCACTAAAGTAACAATAGAGATTACAAGGTCTCTGAGGATTTTTGAAATCATTCAAACCGCATGAGTATGGATTTTAGTAATTACCAGTAGCCTATGTTGAATGATACATGATTACAAGATAATATGATTTGTACTGATTTGTACATTGCACCATTTTGATGAATACTGACAATTCTTTATTTTAAATTGAATAAATAACCTATTGTTTAAATGCTAACAACTGAATACAAACGTCAGTGGCACATTTATTCACAGATTGGAGTCTGTTAAATACCGAGTCATGAAAATACTGCCAAAACATCTAGCTTTGATTTGTTTAATGTTACAACACAAAACTGTATGTTGACGTCATAAAACAGCCTACATTCGATAATCTTAATCATCACAATAAATCATACGTCACTTCTCACCTGCTGGCTCTCAAAGGTCCAGGCGCTGTCGGGTAAAGACGCGTCTAGAACGTTGATCATCTCCTTAAAGTCGGTGGTGCTGCTGGGCTTAATGAAGGTGAAATCACTGAACTCTGACATGGGAGAGAGACATGACCTGAAGGACTGACTCTGAGACAACATATCCCCTCCCAGGACCTCCACGTACTTAATCGGCCCGTCAGTGTTGAGCTGAATCTGCAGGTTTCTGTTGGGGTTCTTGTAGCCGTCCAAGTCGTCCCGTCTCATGCAGCAACTACCGCTGCTCCTGCTGTTTCTAACGCACTTGACTGCTAAGATTACAAAAGTCACCAGCGACAGCACGGACACCGAGGCCAGAGAGAGAATCAAATACAGGGTGATTCTCCCGCTTTTCTTACTGGGTTCTGGAGTTTTCTGCCGGAGATCCAAGATGGGTTCGTGGAGCCCGTCCTCTACCTGTATGGTCAGTGTGACCGTGGCGGACTGGACCGGCACCCCGTCATCCTGTATCTCTATAAGCAGCCTCTGAGAGGAGTCGTCCTGCTCGGACACAGCACGTTTAGTCCTCACCTCCCCCGTGTAAAGATTGACACTGAACAGAAACGCGTCTGTGGCCTCCACCAGCTTATACGAGACCCAGGCGTTATGGCCCGAGTCTGCGTCCACGGCCGTTACCTTAGTAACGAGGTGGCCTGCTTTAGCGGAGCGGGGCATCTTCTGGTGAGAGAGCGAGCCCAGGGCAGCGGAGGGGTAAATAACAGCGGGGGCGTTGTCGTTCTGGTCCAGGATAAAAACGTGGACAGTGGCGTTGCTGCTCAGAGAGGGAGAGCCGTGGTCCTTGGCCTGCACCAGAATCTGAAACACCTTTAGTTTCTCATAGTCATATGAGTGCATGCTGTAGATGCTGCCGTTGTCAGAGTTAATGTACACATAGGAGGATACAGAGACGTCCTGCACTTTGGAGTCTAAGATGGAGAAGGAGGTTTTTGCGTTGTCCCCCAGGTCTGAATCCGTGGCGGAGACTGAACACAGTAGTTTCCCTGGTGCGTAATTCTCTTTGACGTACACTGTGTACGAGGGCTGAGAGAATAGCGGTGGATTGTCATTCACATCCAACACATCAACAACGATTGTTTTCTTGCTGGATAAAGGGGGTTTCCCTGAATCACTGGCACTGATATCTATACTATACTGAGAGTAACGCTCGCGGTCAAGAGGAGCATTAGTTACCAGGGTGTAATGCTTGGATACCGACGGGTTCAACTTGAACGGAGACTTTGGTGACACGCTTAACCGCACCTTCCCATTGTCCCCGGAGTCGGAGTCTTTGGCGCCTATCAAAGCTATCACGGTTCCGATAGGCGAATCTTCTGGAACAGGTGTCGTTAGAGACGTCACAATTATCTCTGGGATGTTGTCATTGACGTCAATCATTTTAAATTCAACATCACAATGTCCGTCCATCTCCGGGTTGCCTTTATCTTTAGCGACTATGTCAAATTTATATAAGCTCGTCTGCTCATAGTTGAGTTGTCTTTTTATTACAATCACTCCTGTCGAAGAATCTATATCAAACAATGCAGTCACTGAGTCTGGCGTCTGTTCTCCAAATACATACTCTATCTCCCCATTTAATCCCTCGTCCGGGTCTGTCGCTTTTACTCGTAAAATCTGAGTGCCAGGTGCAGCATTTTCGTTAACATTAGCCTCATAAAGTTGTCTCTCAAACTGCGGTGCGTTATCATTAATGTCAAGTACCATGATACTAATCTCAGAGGTTCCTGAACGCACTGGATCACCCCCATCTACAGCGGTGAGAATAAGCTTATGAACAGGTTGCTTCTCCCGGTCGAGAGACCTTTCAAGGACCAGTTCTGGATTTTTGCTACCATCCTTGTGATTTTTGACATTCAATTTGAAATGGTCGTTTTTGTTAATGCTGTATGAGCGTATAGTGTTCGCAGCGACATCGGGATCCAGTGCGCTTTCGAGTGGAAATCTTGCGCCTGGGTTTATTGACTCTGCAATCTTTAATACTTTTTCTTTGGTGAGAAAGCTGGGAGAATTATCATTGATATCCTGTATTTCAATATCAACTCGGTGCAGCTGCAAGGGCTTTTCAATCACTACCTCCAAAGGCAAAATACACGGAACTCTTTGTCCACACAGTTCCTCTCTGTCTATCCTTTCACTGACGACCAGCTCTCCTTTCCCCAGATCCACACTGAAATACTGCTTACCAGCTTCCGAGGTTATTCGTAATTTACGACGATAAATCTCAGATAGTCCCAAAACCAGATCTTTGGCTAGATTTCCTACCACAGAGCCCTGTTTCAGTTCCTCCGGGATGGTGTATCGAGTCTGTCCGTCTATTGTAGTCCACAAGAGAAAGAAATGATGCCACCATAGCAGAACCTGCCACACGGGCAGTCTATTCCACATTGTTCCACGACACATCAAAACGAATATATTATTTCACCCAAAATTCGCCCTTTCGCAGGAGTGGTGATACTCAATCTGTAATCGAATGTCAACGTCGCTCATATTTTACAGTGATGGAGACGCTTTGTGTCTCGGCACATCCCTCTTTCTCCTCCAGCTCTGAGCATTGTAAGGGTTACGGTGCTGAGGCTGAGGCTGGGGGGGAGGGAGTAGATCTCTTTGTACAGTTCGGCATGCTATTGGTGCACAGCGCCTAACACAAGCTACCAATCAGGATTTTCCAGTCATTTAAAGCTATACAGTGAAAATACGAGCTCTTGGGAAACATATGAAGCACCATAACAATTCAACATGAGAGAAAAACAGTACTCCATTTAATGTGTAATACTATGAGTACTGCTACTATACTATTCATATCACTTAGTATTAGTAGCCTTTCAGACACCCATCTATACCCCACAATACATGCCACCAGGGGTCTCGTCAGAGTCCCCAAGTCCAAAACGAATTCACGGCAACGCACAGATTTATACAGAGCCACGATCACATGGAACTCCCTTCCATCTCCTCTAGCAAACCGCAAAATTACCTTTTAAAAACGGATTAAGCAACAACTCATGGAACCGCGGGGACTGTAAGGACAAACACACAACAGACACACAACACAACATTATTCTCGAAGTATTCTATATCCATTCCCACCGTTTCAATTCTTCCTGATATCTGTGTGAGTGACAAAGGCTCTCCGTTGCCGTCCTGTGGTAAAAGAAAGCAAGCGCAGCAGGAGTATGTCGTCAAAGCAACCCACGTGGCTCAGAATAATAATACATCGCACAGCCAGTTTAAAAAATACCCGTATGGAGGTCTGGAGAGCAAAGGAAAAAGGTTGCTCTGATGACATGCTCCCCTCTCTCTCTCTCTCTCTCACACACAGAACCTGGGACCCAGGAACTGGTAAATCATATCTGATATGTTAGTTTTGTTAGACCCTGGGACCCTGGAACTCACTCACTCCACTGTAATATGTCCATGACATGAACTAATTACCTGAGAGCTGAATCGAGATGACATATATAAATAAACTCGATACCATTTTCCATTATACACAATCACAAGCTGTAACCTACATCATATCCCAATACTACAACGAATATGAAGACAATAATGCATCAGCTTTGCTATTGGTTAACAAAGGTGAAAGAATAAATAAAATCCGTGCTCGTCAAGGCGACGGATGTAGATGGGGAGAGGGGGGGTGGGCACGCTGCCACTGAGCTCTAGAGCGTGTTTCAGAACCACGCGGGTGGACAGCGCCACACAGGCGGCCAGCTCGTGCTGCTGCATACTGGTGGAATGAGCGGCGACCGCGTGGTGGCTGCTAAACAAGAACTCACATCTCTATCTCTCTCTCTCTCGTTTTATTTATTACAGTCAACTCTACCAGATGCATCAGCCCACATATCAAACCTCATCCACAAACAAAATGTTACCCAGATTCATTAAGAGCTCCAGCCTTATATTCTGTTTCTTGACTGTGTGTGACTTCAAATACATAGTTTATTATGTCATTATGCATATTATGTTAACCCTCCTGCTGTGTTCTGGTCGAATTGAACCGATTTACAAGTTCATGTAATCTGATTGTCATAAGGTTCCATGACTTTGTTCACACAGGGCATCTGAACATAAAAAATACATTTGATGATTTTCATTACATTTTGGGTGTTTTATTTAACTTTTGTACACCTGGGGTGTTCCCGGTCATGACCAGTCATGAATGGGTGAGACTACAATTAGTGTATAAAATTGAGTTCAGGCACATGCCCATTCATCAGATGGACACACTTCTTCTCCCAGACCCCCACATGCATGTGTGTTTGAGCGCGCACACACACACACACACACACACACACACACACACACACACACACACACACACACACACACACACACACACACACACACACACACACACACACACACACACACACACACACACACACACACACACACACACACACACACACACACACACACCTCACTCCCCTTCTTGGCTTCCATGGCAACCCCCAAGGGAACATTTCCCCAATATAATCTTTTCCCCACGGGAACCACACTTCTTGGCAGTCTCACAAACAATTGCAACATTGTTTCAACTTTTCTCCCAGTTCTGGTATATAAAGTTTTTTTGAGGCCTTGCTCACAATTCCTTCTGTGGCAGCACAATGACCAAACGATATACTGTATGTGAGGCTCTTGATCATACCTTTGATCATGACTGGTGAGGAGGAGAGAGTCCTTTTAAACTTTGACACAAAGTAGTCTGGGATAAATAGCACAATATGCTTCATCTGAGTATTTGTTACAGTCAAAATAATCCATGCTTCTTTTTTTTTTACTCAAAAATGAGTTGTATGAGCTCAGGTCAATGAGGCCTACAGGCCATAAATAGCAAATAGAAGTTCAAAACTTGTAATGTTGACAAGAACTTAAGTTGATAAAAGGATCTAACACAACATTAGGTGATAATATATGTATTATCATGGATTCATAATCAGCCATAATGGGGCGGTCATTTTGGACCGGGAACACAGAATTAAGTAACATGAAACGAACACAACAGGAGGGTTAAGTCAGATGCCTCCCCCAAATGTGAGTGGAATAACACTCAGTCACTCCGGGCTGAGAGCTTGTGTCTACGGATCACAGCGGTTGTCTTTTTGATTGGCTTACTTCCAGTCAGAATCGGTAAGGTCATGGACGTGTTTACAGTCTATTGTCTTGTGGCGGTGGAGTCGTTATTACAGAAAGTATTTCTTACCTTATTTGGAGAGACGGAGGATGACAGGAGACACGTCAGCAACAGCAGTGAAGGGAAGACATGGAAGAGAAGAACAGAGAGACAAACGAGACACGGGTTTAGAGGGATGGTCAGCAGACAAACGAGAGTCCTGGGACAGAGACATCCCCGATACTCACCGTTCACCTTGCATTGATAATGTAGCCTTGATTGGTTCCGGAGGTGGGGACTGTGTTGATTTGCGTTGCGATACCTGCGATATGTGCCCTAATGATGACGTCCCAGAATGCTGTCGCCGGAGCTCGTTATGTGTCATAGGTGTGTCTCGTTAGGTGTCTGTTTGCGTGTGTGGCACAGAAAGGTGGGTCGAACGTAAACGCAACAGCAAACAACAACACAGTTATTCAGGCAAATCCCCGATATCACGGTGCGTCTTCGCTTGTGTCTGCTGTTGCATTGTGTGAGGTTTGCTTGTTTATTTGTGGAGAGAAAGGGAAGTAGAGAGCATAGGGCATGACACATAGGGATAGAGGGTCAGAGAAAGAGAGAGAGGGGAGGGGAGAGATAGAGAGTGAGGGAGAAGAATACTTAATAAAAGAGAAATACAACAATTGGCCCAGTTCCTCTGTAACAGGAGCATGAGCAGTGTACTATCTCATCTGCATGTCCCAGCCAGGATGATGATAGCACCATTTTGAAGGAGACTAAAGGTGTCCCCCAAATGGTACCCTCTTCCCTACATAGTGCACTACTTTTTTTACCAAAGCCTTATGGTTAGCTGGTTGAAAGTAATACGCTATATAGAGAATAAGTTGACATTTCAGACGCAGTGAGACCATAGGAGGGGTGTGTTCGCTCCCAGAGCGGCAGGATAGCATCGCTACACTGCAGTACAGCATACTGCCATGCTGCAGAGGAGCAGCTCCTACACAGCAACAGCAGAGGGACTCGAGGCGATGCCCAGGGATGCTGTATGCTTGATTAAGGAGATGCTTTCACGCTGTGTGTGTGTGTGTGTGTGTGTGTGTGTGTGTGTGTGTGTGTGTGTGTGTGTGTGTGTGTGTGTGTGTGTGTGTGTGTGTGTGTGTGTGTGTGCGGTCAACACACCCTATAGCTGGAATGTCACAGTGAATATGAAAGTATGAATAGGAGTTATATGAATGCGATCATTATAATAACACAGATAACCACTATGTTAGATACACAATGTGTACATGTGAGTTCTTGTGCACAGCCACACACACACACACACAAACAAGAATACACATGTATCAGTCAATAAGAAATAACTGTACACCCTATAATAAAACAGCACAACCTCCACGGAGTCTTGTGGGCTTATTTTAGACAGTGTTTTCACAGTCCCAGTTAGAGCAACGGGGAGGTGAAACAGTGAGAGGCAATCAGGCCAGGGCAGCATCCATTTTACAGAAACAGAGAGGTAGACCCACCCGGTCATACACCCTCTCTCTCCCCCCTCCCCTACCAATCCAGGCCAGAGCCCGAGGACACTGCACCTCTGTGTCCTAAACAGGGGTGTGTCTGCCCCCTTTAAACCAACAGCTGCCTGTATCCTATCAGACACCAGACCCTGCATCTGCTGCTGCCCCCCTGTGGACCAAACCACAATGGTACGGTCCTGACAGTGAGTCAGCTGGTTGCTACGGCAACGCATCCCACCTCTCTTCCAGAGAGCCATGAAAAAAAGGAGCTCTAAGAAAAACAACATGGAGGGAGGAAGAGAAAATGAACAGATTACTCATGAACCTTCCTGTCCTTTCTTATAATAATGTTTCACTCACAAAGATACCAAGAAAGTTAGTGGAATATCTAACGGTGTTACCATATTGACTAGTTACATAAAGAGTCCTGTTCATAAGAAGAAAGAGCATCTTCTTCTGATTAAAACAACGCAGTGAAACACAGATGCGACTTTGGACGCCTGAACGCATCATGGGTTTATACACAGAACAGAGGAGAGCTCTTTCGCTCTCTCCTCCATCGCTCTCTCACTCACTGCAGCAGAATGGTGCAGCTGGAGAGGGGGAGGGGAGGGAAGCAGAGAAAAAACGAGAACAGAAAGAAAGAGGATGGAAGAGGACACACAAATCCACAATGCCTTATAAAGGATACAGTTCGCCAACAAACATTCCTTGCTACAAACATACACTGAGTACATTAAACCCCCTCTTTCCATGACATAGACTGACCAGGTGAATCCAGGTGAAAGCTATGATCCCTTATTGATGTCACTTGTTACATCCACTTCAATCAGTGTAGATGAAGGGGAGGAGACAGGTTAAATAATGATTTTTAAGCCTTGAGACAACTGAGACATGGGATTGTGTATGTGTGCAATTCAGAAGGTGAATGGGCAAGACCAAAAATTGAAGTGCCTTTGAACGGGGTATGGTAGTAGGTGCCAGGCACACTGGTTTGTGTCAAGAACTGCAACACTGCTGGGTTTTTCCAAACTCAGCAGTTTCCTGTGTGTATCAAGAATGGTCCACCACCCAAAGGACATCCAGCCAACTTGACACAACTATAGGAAGCATTGGAGTCAACATGGGCCAGCATCCCTGTGGCACGCTTTCAACACTTTGTAGAGTCCACGCCCCAAAGAATTGAGGCCGTTCTGAGGGCCAACTCATTAGGAAGGTGTTCCTAATGTTTGTATATTCAGTGTACATGTTGAATCAAAATCATCACTATTGTTATGACCTTTCTCAATAGACATCATCTATAATACTGGCATCAATGACCATCTTGTGACCACCATAATAGTCACTTTGATTACATACACAATAAGCATATAGTTCATGACCCCACAGTAACTCCTTTTTCCTGCTGGTGGTTGTTAGGGCTCAGCCTCAGGGTCTGACTGAATGAATCACTCGACCTGGTTTTCAGACCACAGAAAAATGGCAGTGGTGAGTCTACCCAGCCCAGTCTAACAGCGTCATACACAGCTACGCACACACACAGTGTGTTTTTGCGTGTGTGTGCTGTGCGCGTGCCGCTATTGTGCGTGCGTTGCGTCACAGTGTGTATTGGTGTGGGACTCAGACGGCGTGTATGTATGTGTGTGTGTGTGTGTGTGTGTGTGTGTGTGTGTGTGTGTGTGTGTGTGTGTGTGTGTGTGTGTGTGTGTGTGTGTGTGTGTGTGTTGTGTGTGACGTATAAGACAAGTCTGACTGTGCCCCACTGTTCCACTGCCCTGTATAATCCCCGGTGTAATCCTTTCCAGAGGATCAGCCTGTACAAACTCACTAGGCTTCATGCACTACTGGAAAAGCAACAACCATATACCCACACACAAACAATCAGTGTGTAGATATCAATAGGAGGGAGGGGTGTGTAGTCCCCCCCCCCCCCACTTTATTTTTTAAAGGGAACTCATTTGGGCAGTCAATTTACTCTTGAAAGTTGTAAGAGTACAACACACAAGTTGCAATTTGAAATTGGGTAACGCATCAGCAGTTATCTTCTTATATCAGTCATTGTAGACCTTAGAGAGCTCTTCACAACTTGTCGGAAATGTCCAGGTCAACTAGCCCATGTCCACTAACGTTTCTTAGCTAGGTTTTTTAACCCGTGGATTTTGTTGTAACGTTTGTGTCAATCAGATATCACCTGAACACACAGATGAGCTTTCAACTGCAAGATGTTCTCTCCACCCCATGTATGTTTGGAACGGCCCGTTTGAAAAAGTTTGGGAACCACTGACCTACGACAATATAATATGTGTTTGGATGAAGTATGTAGGCCTGTCCTTAATGTATGTAAGTGTCCAGCTGCATGTACATTGCTCAATAGGTCGGGCTGAAGCGGTACAGATTGCGCGCTAGAATTTGAAAAGGTCATTCCTGATTGAGCCGACATATGCGACGTTTACCGTGAAAGGCAGTCTCAGCTGACGCGGAAGTTCACGCTGTAACACTGACCTTCCGCAATGCGGCCTGATTAGAGCCCTTACACGGAACCCAAACCGGCTGAGCGCGTGCGCCATAGTGCACTACCGTGCATACATTTATTTTGCCCCACCCCCCACCAACCGCGATCACAACACGCAGGTTAAAATATCAAAACAAACTCTGAACCAATTACTTTAATTTGGGGACAGGTCGAAAAGCATTAAAAAATGTATGGCAATTTAGCTAGCTACCCTGCACTTGCTAGCTAACATTAATTTGTCCTATTTAGCTAGCTTGCTGTTGCTAGCTAATTTGTCCTGGGATATAAACATTGAGTTGTTATTTTACCTGAAATGCACAAGGTCCTCTACTCCGACAATTAATCCACACATAAAACGGCCAACCGAATCGTTTCTAGTCATCTCTCCTCCTTCCAGGCTTTTTCATTTTTAACTTATATGGTGATTGCATCTAAACTTTAATTGTATTACCACGACAACCGGCAACAAAGTTCGTCTTTCAATCACCCACGTGGGTATAACCAATGAGGAGATGACTTTCAGCGCGATCTGCGACAGAAATAGGAACGACTTCTATTTTAGCCATTGGCGCGCGCAAGCAGTGTGGGTGCAATAATTGAATAACATGGATTTCTAAATTTATTTTGCAACACTCGCGCACGAGACGTGTCCGGTCTGGTCAGCATGTTAGGTCTCATGTGTACCAGATGCGTCAATCTCTTTGCGTTCCCGCGGAAGTCATTTGTTCTACGGCGTAGTCCACACCGTTAAATTGAGGATGCCGCACTAGGCTGCAGTGCGTTCTGTGTACAGCATTCCTTAAAAATGTGCAACTCGTGCGTGGCTTTACCGTGCGGTGGCACAAGCGGAAGTACACACACACACACACACACACACACACACACACACACACACACACACACACACACACACACACACACACACACACACACACACACACACACACACACACACACACACACACACACACACACATACAACTGGCTAGGGAAGCACATGTGCATCAAGTACAAAAACAATGCGGGCTAGACATACAGAAAAGCATATGCATCTGGTGGACATCGGGCGTTAGCCAAGACTGCCTCGCTTCTCTTCAAGCCTGCACACAGAGGAAATATTTAGCATGATATACCACCAGTCATTACATCTCTATGAGTACACCGCAAAGGTCTGAAGTAGCTTTCTCTCCTTACGTTTAGCAGATGCGACTTACAAGAGCAATTCAGGTTAAGTGCCTTTGCTCAAGGGCACATCAACAGATATTTCCCCTAGCCGGCTCGGGGATTCAAACCAGCGACCATTCGGTTACTGGTCTAACGCTCTTAACCACTAGGCTACCTGCCGCTCTCCTTCACCCTCAGCGACCTGAAAACATAGGATAGGTGAAAGCAGTATATCATATCTCAGCTATTTGACCCTCTCTTTCACATCAGTGCAGACCGACAAATGAGAGGAAGCTGCTCCGGACTTCTGAGAAACAGCCTGGGCCGGTAGGACACATCCAAGGACACTGCAGGGAAACAGGACACTTCTACTACCAGGCCAGGGCGAAGAGTATGGGGGTTTACTGTAATGACTGAAATAGACTGAGCGAAAAGATGTTAAGATTCAGGGGTACAGAACAGTACAGGCAGAGTTGCCTCCCTCTAATGGCCTCCATCATCCAAAGCTGAACTGAGATGACATGATACTGTTTGAGCGAGTCCATAAAAGTTGCAGAGGGTGTAAGGGATGGATAATGGATGGATTCACTTTCTCTAAAATGAAAATGTACACTCCCTGTTCCCCTCTTCTCTTTACTTACATCAGATCACACAAAGTTACTACACAGACTTATGGCTAGAGTTGATCAAAAACCAGCAGTGCTGTTTTAACTCCCCTTAGCAGATTCCCAGTGAAGAGAGTGAGAGTGTTTGTGTGTGAGCAGACGTGTGTGATAGAGGATGAGGTCAATCGCAAATCTACCAGACATCCCTGATTTGTAATCAAGGATCTTGTAATGGGGCAGGCGAAGCTGGGGAAGCAGATTAGATCTTCCAACCCCACTTTCCAGAATACTAGTGAAGAAACACACACACACAGCTCAGTGCATCCTGATCACCATACACACCAATCATAAACACTGCTCAAAAATCCAACATCCAACGTTAATCATCAGACACAGCAACGCACTGCTGCAGAAACAGCTGCACACCAGACGGCTGGGCCGGGGAGGAAGGAAGTACAGTATCTGCAACAGCTTGGGGCTGTGGGGAAGCAGCTTCTTCCCATAGCAGTGTGGATGATCACAAGGTCAGGAAACTACAGGCCCTTGGCTCAGGGTGGGATCCAAAATGGCTGTCAAGGTAGCGGTTTGCTAAATCCTTCCTCAGAGGGAAAACCACTGTTCTACATTTCAGAGTTCATCCAAGTGGGGATCAGAACCAGAAGCAAGAAATCATACCCTAAGGTCTCCCACATGTATACACTGGACTGAACTGAACCAGACTGGACGTAGGGGTGTATGGGTCGTGGGGTCTGACCCACACAGAGACACAGTGAGTTCCCGGATTTACGGTCCATAGTAAAAGCCTTCCTCGCTAATGAGCCTGAGAACCAGGGTTTAGCGGTAAAATGTGGTTCAAATGGATAAAGTGGACACAGATGTGGGGTGATAATGATGATAGACTGTTTCCAGAGGAACAGAGGTTTCCTCAATAAAACCTCAAGCATTTCTGTGTCGTGCCAGATGTTTATGAGAGCCATGTGCTACTCTTCTACACATAAACAGTGAACACACACACTTGCTGAGCCTATACCGTATAAACTGGGTGGTTCAAGCCCTGAATGCTGATTGGCTGACAGTTGTGGTATATCAGACCGTATACCACAGGTATGACAAAACATGTATTTTTACTGCTCTCATTACGTTGGTAACCAGTTTATAACAGCAATAAGGCACGGGGCTATTATAAGCCCTTTATGATGCTGTCTGCAATGAGAAGGGGGAAGGAGGGGTAGAAGAGAATGAATAAAAACTCTCCTCAGTGATGCAAACATGTGACCTGCACCATATTCAGGAACAGAGCAATGTCTTCTCATCATTCTGTCTCTCCATCTCCCTCCTCCTCTCTTCTTCACTCTTTCCTTTCAGCGCCTCACCTCATTCTTTCTCCTCCTCTTGCCTTTGCTGAGCTCTCATATAGCTTTCTTTGCCTCACTTCTTCCATCTTTCCATCTTTCCCCCATACATCATTTTCTATCTGCCTCATTTTGTATAACCTCAACCCTTTCAATTATGTATAGTCATTTAGCCAACCCCTTCCCACCTTATGCTCTCATAACCTCTTCCTCTGCAAACACTGCAGCTTGTGGTGCAAAATGGCTGCCGTGCATCACTAACGCCGGTGCTGCTGCGCATGAACGGCGGATGAGGTAAACTACAACACGTCTCCTCCTCCCCTCCCCCGCATTCTCCCTCTCTCTGGCTCCCTGCTACTGCCTCTCTCCATCCTAAATCCTATCATCACGTTTTCCACCTCTAAATCCCTTTCCTCTCTCCTTCCCTACCACCCCTCAATGTGTTCTCCTCTCCCGCCCTTCATCCCTCTCTCGTCCTCTGCACAGTTCAAAGACAGGAATATAACAGCAGCGTGTGAGAGAGAGGAAACTAGGTCAGTGAAAAATAGTGCAATGTGTGTGAGAGAGCGAAGAAAAAACTCTGCAGTGATGCTTCTCCACAGCCCCAACCCAGTCCAGCCACAGTCCAGTATAGTTCTTTATGTGTCTACTGTGTGTGGCCCCTTCACCAGCACTGCCCTCTATGTCACTCTATGTCTTTATTTAACCTTTATTTAACTTGGCAAGTCAGTTAAGAACAAATTCTTATTTTCAATGACAGCCTAGGAACAGTGGGTTAACTGTTGTTCAGGGGCAGAACGACAGATTTTTACCATGTCAGCTCAGGGATTTGATCTTGCAACCTTCCGGTTACTAGTCCAACTCTCTAAACACTAGGCTACCTGCCGTATTCCATAAGATTATGTCTCTATACCGGTAAAAATAGGTTTGCTGCTTTGGTTCACAAGGCAGTCTTTGGCAACACTACGGTAGCCTATATTCAGTGGTGTAAAGTACTTAACAATACTTTAAAGTACTACTTAAGTAGCTTTTGGGGATATCTGTACTTTACTTTACTATTGATATTTGTGACAACTTTTACTTTTACTTCACTACATTCCTGAAGGAAATGATGTATGTTTTACTCCACACATTTTCCCTGACACCCAAAAGAACTCCTTACCTTTTGAATGCTTAGCAGGACAGACAAATTGTAAAAATCCACACACTTATCAAAAGAACAACCCTGGTCATTCTTACTGCCTTTGATCTGGTCGGACTCCCCAAACATACATGCTTGATTTGTCAATTATGTCTGAGTGTCGGAGTGCGCCCCTGGCTATCCGTAAATAAATCAAAAACAAGAAAATGACGCTGTCTGGTTTGCTTAATATAAGGAATTTAAATGATTTATACTTTTACTTTTGATACTTAAGTATGTATAAAACCAGATACTTTTAGACTTTTACTCAAGTAGGATTTTACTGGGTGACTTTCACTTTTACTTGAGTCATTTTCTATTTAGGTATCTTTACTTTTACTTCAGTATAACAATTGACATTTTTTTCCACCACTACATTACATTAGGTATTATTCCAGGGTGAGTTTAGAGGATTGTGATGACCTGGTACAGGCACCATTCTGTTATCAAAGTTGACATACAAAAATCTGTGTAAAATAGTAGGTACATGTACAGCCTAGCTAACCTCTTGTTCTTGTAAGCATGTTACAAGGATATTCGTTTTTTTTCCACTGGTAAGTAACAATGCTCACCTGACTTTCTGAAATGTCACTGATCAGTTTGTCCCTCTGCGCATGGGGGAGTGTTTGTGTTCCGTCCAGACTAATGATGCTCTGACTGTAAGGTGTGGCATATTTCACATCACTCTTTCTGGGGTCGGTGGTTCCACACACCTCGTAATTGAACACGTGCTTCAAAGTACCTGTGCCTCCAACGTCTGCGTAAAGGGGCGGGTAATACGGAATAACTGGGAGATTCCCGTTGGATTTGTAAAACATGCGCTCTCGTCTCCATCTGTAGCATTTCACTGACAGGATAGCTATGATGGACACAATAAAGAAAAATGAGACTACAGCCAAAGCCAAGACTAAGTAAAAAGTCAGGTTGTCATTGTATTCCTTGTCGTGCGTAAAGTCAGTGAACTCCGAGAGCACTTCAGGGAAACTGTCCGCCACCGCCACGTTAACATTGACTGTAGCTGAACGAGAGGGCTGCCCGTTGTCCTCCACTACAACAGTGAGCCTTTGTTTCACAGCATCTTTATCATTGACTTGGCGTATAGTTCTTATTTCTCCATTCTGTAAGCCCACTTCAAACAGCGCCCTGTCTGTCGCTTTTTGCAGTTTATATGAGAGCCAGGCATTCTGTCCAGAGTCCACATCAACAGCCACCACTTTAGTTACAAGGTAGCCCACATCTGCTGAGCGAGGCACCATTTCAGCCATCAGAGAGCTGCTAGTCTGGACTGGGTACAGAACCTGAGGCGCGTTGTCATTCTGGTCCTGAATCATTATTTTCACAGTCACATTGCTACTGAGTGGAGGGGAGCCTCCATCCTGTGCTTTTACGCGAATTTTGAACTCTTTCATTTGCTCATAATCGAAAGAACGCACAGCAAGAATCACCCCACTCTCTGCATTCACTGAAACGCACGCAGACACCGACAATCCATTTACTTGATAATCATCGAGCAGATATGAAATATGCGCGTTGTTGCCAGAGTCTTTGTCGCTGGCCTTGACAGAAAATATTGACATTCCAGGTGAGTTATTCTCAACAACGTAAGCTGTGTACGACTGTCGAGGAAACACGGGGGCGTTGTCATTCACATCTGATATTTTCAGTGTTACTGTCTTATTAGTGGAAAAAGGTGGAGAACCTTCATCAGCGGCTGTTATTGTTATGTTATATTCGGACACAGTTTCACGGTCCAATGCCTGATCAGAAACTAAACTGTAGAAATTAGTAGAGGACGACTTTATGCCGAACGGTAAACCAGGACTAATAGAACACTTCACCTGACCGTTTTTACCTGAGTCTAAGTCTTTGATATTGAGCATGGCTATTACCGTCTCCGGGGCAGAGTCCTCGGGAATAGGGTTGGAGAAGGAAATTATGCTAATCACTGGTGCATTGTCGTTGACGTCAGTCATTTCAATAAGCACTTTACTAGTGTCTGTTAAACCCCATTTGTCTGTAGCCTCCACATCTATCTCATAATGTTTTACTTTTTCATAGTCAAGCATACCATTAACTGTAATGTCGCCTGAAACGGTGTCAATATTAAACAAGCTTGATGCGCTGCTACCAGTACTTCGAGAAAACGAATACGTCACCTCACCATTTGCTCCTTGATCTGCATCAGTTGCACTGACTCTCAAGACAATGGTGCCTTTTGATGCATTCTCTGGTAAGTTTACCCTGTATACAGACTTACTGAATACTGGAGAATTGTCGTTTGCATCTAAGACAATTACGTTGATTTTGACTGAGCCAGATTTCTGGGGGGTCCCGCCATCATAAGCAGTTAAGATTAATTTATGCTCTTCCTGCTTTTCTCTATCAAGAGCGATCTGAAGAACCATTTCGACATATTTTGTTCCATCAGGACGAGATAGGGTATTCAATTTAAAATGATCGGTGGGATTCAGTTGGTATGTTTGGAGAGTATTTATGGCTACATCGGGGTCTTTAGCACTATCTAACGAGAACCGAGCACCGGGAGGAGCAGACTCACTTATCTCGAATCTGATTTCCTTCCTCTCGAAAGCAGGAGCATTGTCGTTGATATCTAATATTTCCACATCAATTCGATGAAGCTCCATCGGATTTTCAACGATGATCTGGAAATGCAGAGAGCAGGGAGACACTTTGGCGCACAGCTCCTCTCTATCTATCCGTTCTTTCACCACCAGCGTCCCTTTATCCGCATTCAGACCGATGTACTCACTGCCGTCCTCAGTAAAGATCCGAGCTCGACCAGATTTCAACCTTTTAACATCCAAACCCAGATCCTGCATGATATTCCCCACGAGCGAGCCCTTCGCCATCTCTTCTGGGATGGAATAACGGACCTGGGCGCGCGCTACCCCTACGCCACAGAGACAGATAAAAAGCACGAGCCATGTCTGCCATTTCCATGTACGCGAGCTGGTTCTCCCTGCGCCATGACAACAAAGAACGTCCATCATCATACCCCTCCGGCTGAAAACAATACGATAAAAAACAAACACGTTTTCACAATAAAGAATATTGTGTCACCCACACGTCCCAAAGGCCGTGTGCGCTCTTTTAAGAGGCTAGTTCTTATAACATAGAAGGGGAGTCCGCTGCAGTGTTTTTGATTGAAATAGGAGAGGGAGGGTCTACCTATGCCGGGGCCTTATATCCTCACATTAACCAACAGCGACCCTTAGAGCACTGAATATATATTGCAGAAATATCTGCACAAGTGAATATCAGGATGAAATAAATTGTAAACGATGTTTGAGATTATATATAAAAGGCAGAAATGAAAATGATCAAATGTGAAATGTCCAAACCCGTGCAAACGTCAAAAACCCTTGCCTTCATCAGAAGTTTTGTATGATACATTTTTTGTTGTTGATATCGGCACAGGGAGGCTTACACCTTTGATTGAAATCAAACGCCATTGATGACTGGAAAAGAAAATATATGCTGATGATGTTCTCACCTGGTTATCCCCATCATCAATGATAAGTTTGTCCCTCTTCGCGTTGGGGAGTGTCTGTGTTCCGTCAAGACTAATGATGCTCTGACTGTAAGGTCTGACGTATTTCGTATCACTTTTTCTGGAGTCAGCTGTTCCACACACCTCGTAATTATACACCTGTCTCAGGGTGCCTGTTCCTCCAACGTCTGCGTAAAGGGGCGGGTAATACGGAATAACTGGGAGATTCCCGTTGGATTTGTAAAGCATGCGCTCACGTCTCCATCTGTAGCATTTCACTGACAGGATGGCTATGATGGATACGATAAAGAGAAATGAGACTACAGCCAGAGCCAAGACCAAGTAAAAAGTCAGGTTGTCATTGTACTCCTTGTCGTGCGTAAAGTCAGTGAATTCCGAGAGCACTTCGGGGAAGCTGTCCGCCACCGCCACATTAACATTGACGATAGCTGAACGAGAGGGCTGCCCGTTGTCCTCCACTACAACAGTGAGCCTTTGTTTCACAGCATCTTTATCATTGACTTGGCGTATAGTTCTTATTTCCCCATTCTGTAAGCCCACTTCAAACAGCGCCCTGTCTGTCGCTTTCTGTAGTTTATACGAGAGCCAGGCATTCTGTCCAGAGTCCACATCAACAGCCACCACTTTAGTCACAAGATAGCCCACATCTGCTGCGCGAGGCACCATTTCAGCCATCAGAGAGCTGCCAGTCTGGACTGGGTACAGAACCTGAGGTGCGTTGTCATTCTGGTCCTGGATCATTATTTTCACAGTCACATTGCTACTGAGAGGAGGGGAGCCTCCATCCTGGGCTTTTACACGGAACTGGAAATCCTTGATCTGCTCGTAGTCAAAAGAGCGCACTGCATGGATGACTCCACTATCAGCACTAATGGACACATATGAGGAGACGGGCACTCCGTTAACCGAGGAGTCCTCCAGTATGTAAGAAACACGGGCGTTCTGGTTCCAGTCAGCGTCTCTTGCGTTCACTGTGAATATAGAGAGGCCCGGTGTGTTGTTTTCTATAATGTAGGCCTCATATGAGCTCCTCTCAAAGACAGGCGCGTTGTCATTCACATCTGATATCTGTAAGGTGAGAGTGAAGCTGCTGGAGAGCGAGGGCACGCCCTCATCAGAGCAGGTCACACTGATGTTGTACTCAGAGGCTCTCTCTCGGTCCAAGTCGCTGTCAGTTACTAGGCTGTAAAAACCATTTGATGTAGATTTAATAGTAAATGGGATATTTTCATTTATACCACAGTGTACCTGACCGTTACTATCAGAGTCAGGATCGTGGACGCTGAACATAGCTATAACCGTATTTTGAATTGAGTCCTCTGGTGTTGAACTAGATTTCGAAAGTACACTGATTACGGGAGCATTGTCATTGATATCGATAACATCAACTATTACCTTACTGGAATCTGATAGACCACCATTGTCTATTGCTTCGATATCTATTTGGTAATGTTTGGCTTTTTCATAGTCAACCTTGCCGACTAATATCACCTCTCCATTTGCATGTATATGAAACATGTCTGATACACTATCCATATTATTCGATATGGAATAAGACACTTCACCATTTGAGCCTTTGTCTGCATCAGATGCACTAACTTTCGTCAAATAGGTGCCTTTGGGGGAATTCTCTGTTATAGTTGCCTTATAAACCGGCTGCGTAAAAACCGGAGCATTGTCGTTAGCATCTAACACAATGACGTGTATCTGCACAGTACCAGACAGCCGAGGCTCTCCTCCATCTATAGCAGTTAAAACTAAAGATACCTGCTCCTGTTTCTCTCGATCTAAAGGTTTCTGTAAAACCATTTCTACTTTTTTACTCCCGTCGACCTGATTTTCGAGTTTCAAGGCGAAATTGTCTGTGGGTTTCAGCGAGTAGCTTTGGAGACCATTTAAACCTATGTCTGCATCCCCGGCTTTCTCTAACACAAATTTAGATCCAATCACAGCTGATTCACTGATCTCAAAACGTTTCTCATTCTTTTTAAAGCTCGGAGCATTGTCATTGATGTCTGAGATCTCTATAGTTATTTGAAACAACTCCATGGGGTTCTCCAGAATTATTTGTGAATGCAGTGCGCAAGGCGTAGTCTGTCCACAGAGAGATTCACGGTCTATTTTCTCTCTGATAAGGAGAACTCCCCTTTCTTTATTCAACTCGATGTATTCTGCGCTCTCCCCAGTATGAATACGAGCTTTACCTGATTTCAGTCTTTTTATATCTAAACCCAAATCCTGCGCGATGTTACCGATTAAAGAGCCTTTCGCCATTTCCTCTGGAATGGAGTAACTGACCTGCCCGTGCACTGAACTGAGAGAGAGGACCGAGAGAAACAACAGTACTTGCCGTGTCATTGTTTTGTCCGACATTTTCTCAAAGATTGCACACGTTATAATCCGTAAGTAATTCTGTAAAATTCCATTGGCTTTCGTGGTATTAAAAAATCCAAGGAAGATGTGCCACAAGTCCACCACTTTGGAACAAAATAATCGCAGCTCGGGGTATCCGTGATTAACGTTCTCTGTAACCCGGACTGTACGCTCTGCGTGCGGCTCCTTCTCTCTCTAATATATCGAGATGATGGGGGAAGTACTGCTGCAAATCTGCTCTAAAACTGCAACACACTGACCAACAGCGGCCCTCTGAGTTTAGGAGTGTAAAGAACACACAGAGTATACAAAACACATATGCTCTCCAACCATGCGTAATATAAGCATATCCACACCCCAATACATATGCACTATTAAAAAGGCATGATAACAGTGACCATTTACCTTCTATTTAAGCAGTGGTGGAAAACGTACTCAATTGTCATACTTGAGTGAAAGTAAAGATACCTGAATAGAAAATTACTTAAGTAAAAGTGAGTCACCCGGTAAAATACCACTTGCGCAAAGGTCTAAAAGTATTATGTTTTACATTTACTTAAGTATCAAAAGTAAAAGTATACATCATTTTAAATTCCTTATATTAAGCAAAAGGCAACATTTTCTCGTTATTATTTTTTCCATGGATAGCCAGGGTCACGCTTCAACTCTCAGAAATCATTTACAAACGAAGATGTGAGTCCGCCAGATCAGAGGCAGTAGGGGTGACCAGGGTTGTTTTCTTGATAAGTGTGTGAATTGGACAATTTTCCTGTCCTGTTAAGCGTTCAAAATGTAAGGAGTACTTTTTGGTGTCAGGGAAAATGTATGGAGTAAAAATAACATTATTTTCCTTAGGAATGTAGTGACGTAAAAGTAGTCCAAAAATATTTATCGTAAAGTACAGATACCCCTAAACTACTTAACTAATACTTTAAAGTATTTTTACTTGAGTACTTTACACCATTGGATTCGAGCTTTTATACAAAACACAGTAACTGATGAGCGTGAACTATTTGCTGGTTACAATTAGGCCATTATACACGATCACCGAATTCGCAATACATGCATGATCCTAACGGAAAGCGGCCATTAAGATAATTGGCGTAAATCAAACCATAGGAATCACAGTTCAGACGTTCAAGTGTGAAGCCAAATACACAATATTTGGAAAATAATCAGTGCAACGAACCATAAAACTATTTGCTTGTGAAATCATTGATGTGTAAGATTATGAAACGAAAAACAGTGACATCATTAATATTCTGAGGTTATGAGAGCCGATTGTTCATGCTCACCTGGTTAGCCCCATTATCATTGATCAGTGTGTCCCTCTGCGCGTGGGGGAGAGTCTGAGTTCCGTCCAGACTAATGATGCTCTGACTGTAAGGTCTGACGTATTTCAAATCACTCTTTCCGGAGTCAGCTGTTCCACATACCTCGTAATTATATACGTGTCTCAGTGTCCCAGTGCCACCTACGTCTGCGTAAAGGGGCGGGTAATACGGAATAACTGGGAGATTCCCGTTGGATTTGTAAAACATGCGCTCACGTCTCCATCTGTAGCATTTCACTGACATGATGGCTATGATGGACACAATAAAGAAAAAAGAGACTACAGCCAGAGCCAAGACTAAGTACAAAGTCAGGTTGTCATTGTACTCCTTGTCGTGCGTAAAATCAGTGAACTCCGACAGCACTTCAGGGAAGCTGTCAGCTACTGCCACGTTAACATTGACTGTAGCTGAACGAGAGGGCTGCCCGTTGTCCTCCACTACGACAGTGAGCCTTTGTTTCACAGTGTCTTTATCATTGATTTGGCGTATAGTTCTTATTTCTCCATTCTGTAAACCCACTTCAAACAGCGCCCTGTCTGTCGCTTTCTGCAGTTTATACGAGAGCCAGGCATTCTGTCCAGAGTCCATATCAACAGCCACCACTTTAGTGACAAGATAGCCCACATCTGCTGAACGAGGCACCATTTCAGCCACCAGAGAGCTGCTAGTCTGGACTGGGTACAGAACCTGAGGTGCGTTGTCGTTCTGGTCCTGGATCATTATTTTCACAGTCACATTGCTACTGAGTGGAGGGGAGCCTCCATCCTGCGCTTTTACGCGGAACTGGAAATCCTTGATCTGCTCGTAGTCAAAAGAGCGCAATGCTTGGATGACTCCACTATCAGCACTAACGGACACATATGAGGAGATAGACGCTCCGTTAACCGAGGAGTCCTCCAGTATGTAAGAAACACGGGCATTCTGGTTCCAGTCATCATCTCTGGCATTCACTGTGAATATAGAGAGGCCCGGTGTGTTGTTTTCTATAATGTAGGCCTCATATAAGCTCCTCTCAAAGACAGGCGCGTTGTCATTCACATCTGATATCTGTAAGGTGAGAGTGACGCTGCTGGAGAGCGAGGGCACGCCCTCATCAGAGCACGTCACACTGATGTTATACTCAGAGGCTCTCTCTCGGTCCAAGTCACTGTCTGTTACTACAGTAAAGAAATTAACAGATGTCGATTTCATAATAAAAGGAATGTTTTCGTTTATCGCGCACTGGACATTGCCATTTTCACCTGAGTCTGGATCTTGAATGTTTATCATTGTCACAACAGTACCAGCTTTAATGTCCTCTGATATAACACTAGACTTCGACATCACATTAATAGCTGGTTTGTTATCATTTTCATCAACGACGTCCACCATGATTTTACAAGAATCGGTGAGGCCTCCATCATCACTGGCCTGTACATGTATTTGATATTGTCGTGCCTTTTCATAATCAATATTTCCTACTAATCTCACCCCACCGTCATCCTCATTTATTTCAAACAATTCGTGATTACCATCCTGTGAATTCGAAATCGAATAACGTATTTTACTATTGGAACCTTGATCAGAATCAGACGCCCTGACAGAAATTAAAACTGTGCCCTTTGGTGAGTTCTCTCTTAGGCTAGCCTTGTAGATTCCCTGTGTAAAAACAGGTGCATTATCATTGGCGTCTAGTACAGTAATATGAATCTGCACTGTTCCAGACATCTGAGGCTCACCTCCATCTATTGCGGTTAATATCAAAGACAAATGCTCCTGTTTCTCTCGATCTAAAGGTTTCTGTAAAACCATTTCCACTGTCTTTCCGCCATCAGGTTGGTTTTGTAGTTTCAGGATGAAATTATCGGTCGGTTTTAGTGAATAGCTTTGGAGGCCATTAATATCAACATCCAGATCCATCGCCCTCTCCAGCGCAAATTTTGCACCAGTAACGGCCGATTCACTAATTCTGAATTTCATTTCACTCTTTATGAAAACAGGTGCATTATCGTTTACATCGGTTACCTCAATTGTGATGCTATAAAATTCCATCGGGTTTTCCAGAATGATCTGGAAATCTAGTGCACAAGGTGTAGTCTGTCCACAGAGCGCTTCACGGTCTATTTTCTCTCTGATAAGGAGTACTCCCCTTTCTTTATTCAACTCGATGTATTCTGCGCTGTCTCCAGTATAAATACGAGCTTTACCTGATTTCAGTCTTTTTATATCTAAACCCAAATCCTGCGCGATGTTACCGACTAAAGAGCCTTTCGCCATTTCCTCCGGAATGGAGTAACTGACCTGCCCGTGCACTGAACTGAGAGAGAGAACCGAGATAAACAACAGTACTTGCCGTGTCATTGTTCTGTCCGACATTTCCCTTCACCATGAAACAACAAGCAGGTTATAAATCCGTAAAGAAGTCAGTAATATTGCATTCGTTTCTAGTTCAAAACATCAAAGGTAAACGACTCAACAATAAAACATTTTGGAACAAGATAATGGCAGCTCTGTATCTTGGTATTAGTGTTCTCTGTAACCGGGACTGTGCGCTCTGTGTGCCGCTCTGTCTCTGTCTAATATATCGAGATGATGGGGGAGGTACTGCGACAAATTTGCTATGGAACTGCAACACACTAACCAACAGCGTCCCTCTGAGTTCAAACCACTGAACTACTCATATATAAAAAAAAAATTAAAAAAACTTTCCAACACACTTGGGAAAATTTGAGTCTCCAAACTATAAAACAGTACAACTATGCTAACAACACAAACAGGCCAATGTATTAATGATAAATGAAAACCAATATGTCAATGAGATGTGAACAAACAAGGTCTAAACATAATACACGTTGAGTGAAACTGCTACTTTAGAAAACTGCAGGCTCACTGATTGAAATTCGGATTATTTGCAAACCACCGCTGTCCAACCCCGTGGTGATGAAATGACCACATATTAGTGGAATATAGAGCATTTATGACCATTGAAACTTGCCAGGTATGCATACTTGATTTCAAACAGGTGAAATCACAGATAGCCTACATATAGACATATATGAAACATACAGTTTCAGGGAAAATACAAATTATTTAAATATAACAGACCTCTATTGGGGACTCTGGCTCATCCAGGATGTTCTGTTCGTTCTGCATCCGCTGCATCGTCCCTGTAGAACTGGGGTCCATTATCAGTATGTTCTGACTACAGGGTCTGGCGAACTGACAGTCACTCTTTCTGGAATCAGTCGTCCTGCACACCTCGTAATTGTACACATGCTGTAGAGTTCCTGTCCCCAAAGTGTCAGCGTAACGCGGTGGATAATACGGAATGACCGGGAGATTGGAATGATAGAGAATGCGAGACTGTCTCCATCTGTATATTTTCACTGACATAATAACCACTAAACATGTGATGAACAGAAATGAGACTACAGCCAAAGCCAAGACTAAGTAAAAAGTCAGGTTGTCATTGTATTCCTTGTCGTGCGTAAAGTCAGTGAACTCCGAGAGCACTTCAGGGAAGCTGTCCGCCACCGCCACGTTAACATTGACTGTAGCTGAACGAGAGGGCTGCCCATTGTCCTCCACTACAACAACAAGCCTTTGTTTCAAAGCATCTTTATCATTGACTTGGCGTATAGTTCTTATTTCCCCATTCTGTAAGCCCACATCAAACAGCGCTCTGTCCGTCACTTTCTGCAGTTTATACGAGAGCCAGGCATTCTGTCCAGAGTCCACATCAACAGCCACCACTTTAGTAACAAGATAGCCCACATCCGCTGAACGAGGTACCATTTCAGCCACCAGAGAGCTGCTAGTCTGGACTGGGTACAGAACCTGAGGCGCATTGTCATTCTGGTCCTGGATCATTATTTTCACAGTCACATTGCTACTGAGAGGAGGGGAGCCTCCATCCTGGGCTTTTACGCGGAACTGGAAATCCTTGATCTGCTCGTAGTCAAAAGAGCGCACTGCATGGATGACTCCACTATCAGCACTAACGGACACATATGAGGAGATGGGCACTCCGTTAATCGAGGAGTCCTCCAGTATGTAAGAAACACGGGCATTCTGGTTCCAGTCAGCGTCTCTGGCTTTCACTGTGAATATAGAGAGGCCCGGTGTGGTGTTTTCTATAATGTAGGCCTCATATGAGCTCCTCTCAAAGACAGGCGCGTTGTCATTCACATCTGATATCTGTAAGGTGAGAGTGACGCTGCTGGAGAGTGAGGGCACGCCCTCATCAGAGCACGTCACACTAATGTTATACTCAGAGGCTCTCTCTCGGTCCAAGTCACTGTCAGTTACTACAGTAAAGAAATTATTCGACGTTGATTTCATCGCAAATGGAATGTTCTCGTTTATTGAGCACTGAACTTTGCCGTTTTCACCGAAGTCTGGGTCTTGAATGTTCATCATAGTCACAACCGTACCAAGTTTTATGTCTTCCGATATGGCACTAGACTTCGACATCACATTAATGGCTGGTATATTGTCATTTGTATCAAGGACTTCGACCATGATTTTACACGATTCGGTGAGCCCCCCGTCATCACTGGCCTGTACATGTATCTGATATTGTCGTGCCTTTTCATAATCAATATTTCCTATTAGTCTAACTTCACCATTGTCCACATTCATTTCAAACAATTCAGACACATCGTCGAGGGAATTGGAAATCGAATATGATACTTTACCATTAGAACCTTGATCATTATCTGATGCACTGACTGATACTACAACTGTGCCTTTGGCCGAGTTCTCTCTTAGGGTAGCCTTGTAGATTCCCTGTGTAAAAACAGGTGCATTATCATTGGCGTCTAGTACAGTGATATGAATCTGCACTGTTCCAGACATCTGAGGCTCACCTCCATCTATTGCGGTTAATATCAAAGACAAATGCTCCTGTTTCTCTCGATCTAAAGGTTTCTGTAAAACCATTTCTACTGTCTTTCCGCCATTAGGCTGGGTTTGTAATTTCAAGGTGAAATTATCGGTCGGTTTTAGTGAATAGCTTTGGAGGCCATTAATATCAACATCCAGATCCATCGCCCTCTCTAACACGAATTTCGCTCCAGTAACGGCCGACTCACTAATTCTGAATTTCATTTCACTCTTTTTGAAAACCGGAGAATTATCGTTTACATCTGTTACCTCAACGACAATGCTGTAAAATTCCATCGGGTCCACCAGAATTAGCTGGAAATGCAGTGCACAAGGCGTCGTCTGTCCGCAGAGCGCTTCACGGTCTATTCTCTCTTTGATAAGGAGAACTCCCCTTTCTTTATTCAACTCGATGTATTCTGCGCTGTCTCCAGTATAAATACGAGCTTTACCTGATTTCAGTCTTTTTATATCTAAACCCAAATCCTGCGCTATGTTACCGACTAAAGAGCCTTTCGCCATTTCCTCTGGAATGGAGTAACTGACCTGCCCGTGCACTGAACTGAGAGAGAGGACTGAGATAAACAACAGTACTTGCCGTGTCATTGTTCTATGCCGCATTTTCCCTTCACCATGAAACAATACAAACGCTATAATCCGCAAAGAAGTCTATAATGTTCCATTAGATTCCAGTGAAAAACATCAAAATAAAACGTGCCCAAACTCCACCACTATGTAACAAAAGAATCGCAGCTCGGTGTCTCGATGTTCTCTATAGCCCGGACTACAGCGCTCTGCGTGCGGATCTGCGTGCCTATCTTTCTCTCTCTAACATATCGAGATGATGGGGGAGGTACTGTTGCAAATCTGCTCTAAAACAGCAACACACTGACCAACAGCGTCCCTCTGAGTTCAATGCACTAAACTACATAAAATTAAAAATAAAAACAGTACAACATAATTGGGAAAGTTTGAGTTTACAAACGATAAAATACCGTACTACTATTATATCAACATATAAGCCAATGTATATATGGCAAAACAAGGTCAGTGAGATGTTTACAAACAAGTTCTAATGAAATACACGTTGCATGGAAATATTCTACCTTAGGAAAGTACTGGCTACCTATTTGCCAAGAGCCGCTGTCCATGACCATGGTGCTGAAATGGCCCCATAAGTAGAAGGAAGAGGATCTCTGAAAATGGAAAGTCCCCAGGTACGACACAGACTAGATTTTAAACAGATAAAATCGCCGATGCATTTAGACAGACACATGAAACATATAGTTTTATGGAAAAGATAATGACTCTAATTTAACAGACCTCTATTGGGGAGTCTGGTTCATCCAGGATGTTCTGTTCGTTCTGCATCCGCTGCATCGTCCCTGTAGAACTGGCCATTATCAGTACGTTCTGACTACAGGGTCTGGCGAACTGACAGTCACTCTTTCTGGAGTCAGTCGTCCTGCACACCTCGTAATTGTACACGTGCTGTAGAGTTCCTGTCCCCAAAGTGTCTGCGTAACGCGGTGGATAATACGGAAAAAACCGGGAGATTGGAATGATAGAGGATGCGGGACTGTCTCCATCTGTATATTTTCACTGATATAATAACCACTAAACACGTGATGAACATAAATTAGACTTTAGCCAAAGCCAAGAATAAGTGAAAAGGCAGGTTGTCATTGTACTCCTTGCCACGCGTAAAAGTCAGTGAACTCCGAGAGCACTTCAGGAAAGCTGTCCGCCAACGCTACGTTAACATTGACTGTAGCTGAACGAGAGGGCTGCCCGTTGTCCTCCACTACAAAAGTGAGCCTTTGTTTCACAGCATCTTTATCACTGACTTGGCGTACAGTTCTTATTCCCCATTCTTTGAGCCCACTTCAAACAGCGCCCTGTCTCTCGTTTTCTGCAGTTCACATGAGAGCCAGGAATTCTGCCCAGAGTCCAGATCAACAGCCACCACTTTAGTCACATGATAGCCCACATCTGCTGAACGAGGCACCATTTCAGCCACCAGAGAGCTGCTAGTCTGGACTGGGTACAGAACCTGAGGCGCGTTGTCGTTCTGGTCCTGGATCATTATTTTCACCGTCACATTGCTACTGAGAGGAGGGGAGCCTCCATCCTGCGCTTTTACGCTGAACTGGAAATATTTGATCTGCTCATAGTCAAAAGAGCGCACTGCATGGATGACTCCATGACAGGCGCGTTGTCATTCACATCTGATATCTGTAAGGTGAGAGAGACGCTGCTGGAGAGCGAGGCTTAGTGTCCAAGTCACTGTGTCTTAATAGGCTGTAAAAAAAACATTTGATGTAGATTTAATAGTAACTGGGATATTTTCATTTATACCACAGTGTACCTGACTGTAACTATCAGAGTCAGGATCGTGGACGCGGAACATAGCTACAACCGTATTTTGAATTGAGTCCTCTGGTATTGAACTAGATTTCGAAAGTACACTGGTTACTGGAGCATTGTCATTGATATCGATAACATCAACTATTACCCTACTGGAATCTGATAGACCACCATTGTCTATTGCTTCGATATCTATTTGATAATGTTTGGCTTTTTCAAAGTCAACCTTGCCGACTAATATCACCTCTCCATTTGCATGTATGTGAAACATGTCTGATACACTATCCATATTATTCGATATGGAATAAGACACTTGAGCATTTGAGTCTTTGTCTGCAATCGATGTATTAGTTGTCGTCAAATAGGTTCCTTTGGGGGAATTCTCTGTAATAGTTGCCTTAAAATCCGGTTGCTAAAAACCAGAGCATTGTTGTTTGCATCTAAAACAGTGACGGGTATCTGCCCAGTACCAAACAGCCGAGGCTCTCATCCATCTATAGAAGTTAAGACTAAAGATGCCTGTTCCTCTCGATCTAAAGGTTCCTGTAAAAAAAACTTTTTTTTACACCCGTCGACCTGATTTTCGAGTTTCAAGACAAAATTGTATGTGGGTTTCAGCGAGTAGCTTTGAAGACCATTTAAACCTGTCTGGATACCATGCTTTCTTACACACGAATTTAGATGAAATCACAGCTGATTTCAAAAGGTTTCTCATTCATGTTAAAACTGGAAGCATTGTCATTGATATCTGTGATCTCTACAGTTATTCAAAACAACTCCATGGGGTTCTCCAGAACAGTGGCAACCCATCATTCAGTGAGCCCCATCTGTTTTTTCTTGGTTGCCTGTTTTGCATGTTATTTTGGCATTAACAATGTAAATAAATAAATAATTGAGTTAACAAAGCCACATACAAACATATTCTCTTTTTTGCTTTCGTGAGTAAGGCACCTCCAAAATGCAGATGTTTCAGCCTAGCTCAGTGCTTTCTGTGGTGGTGGGGTAGCCAGCGGAAAATACGGAGCGTAGGGGTTAGTAATGCTCTCTAGTTGCGCCGTGATTAGCTCAGTGTTCTGTCACTCATGGGGACACTATGTCACCGCAAAATCAACCGGGAGAGTTGGAAAATGTAAGCCCCTTGAATGCTGCCATAGAGTTACATTAGAAGGCTCAAGGTCATTGGCCACAGATAAAATGACGTCAAATCACATATCTATCGTAGATTTGAAAGGACTGATCATGTCAACATCATACTTTCAAAATCTTAGCTAGCAAGCTAAGAGTCATTATTATGAATCAAGTCGACAATCTACTGGCAAATCCTTTTCGATCGTTGTTATATGAAGATAAATTAGATAGAATAGATAAACATATCGGTGCTCTTTGGCCATTGGACATAAACATTACACAACAAGTTGGAAATCGCAAATTCAACAATGAGTGGTTTGGAATGAGTCAGTGGCTAACTGCAAGCGTGGAGTGGGTGTGTGGTCCAAGTATGGGTTTAAATGTGTCTCTTTTCCAAGCTTAAAAGGATGAACATTCAACATTGGCCATGCTGTCAATCCAGCATGACTTCTGCCGCGTTCAAAACAAGTGGAAACTAGGAACTGGGAAATATCCGACATCAGTTAGTTCAAGACAACTGGGAACTCGAAGAAAAATGATCCCCGATTGGGAAAATACGTTTTGAACGGTCATCCAATCTCTGAATTCCAAGTCGGGAACTGGGGCCTCTTTCTAGAGCTCCGACCTGAAGATCACTGACGTCATGATTCAAACTAGTTTTTTCAGAGTACCCAGTTGTCTTGAAAGCACCATAAATCCAGAGAATGCCAGACTTGATGATAAAGTTTGATAACAAAATTTGCCCACGAAGGACCGCCGCGCCACCTTCCTGTTCAAGTGAGCACAGCACAACAAGGTGAGTCCAAAAATGTTTTGAATGCTGCTGCATAAATGATGTAATATGCCAGGGAGATATGTATACTGTAGCTAAGAAAGTAATACTAAGTGTATGTTGTGTAGTAAGCTGTTAGCTGTTGGTGGTGCACATGTAGCCTATCGCCTGTTTTAGAGAAATGTCATCATCGAATATTGTATTAGCTTTCATTGTCTGCTTCCATGCCCCCTTTATTTATCCTACGGTTCTGAATTGGAGTACAGGTAGAACACTGTACGAACGGCCCATGTTCTGAATTCTGTCGCTGTACATTTCCAAAGTGCATAACAAATAGTTATATTGACTATGTCTGTCCTTGCTTGCTCATTAACGTCTTAATTGAAGTTACAGATTGGCTCTTATCCGCTTGTCGTCCTCTTATGCCATAGTTTATACATCTCAATTGTCAGTAGAATCCACGTTTGTTTAAGCAAGTCCGACATATCAGCTATGTTTTTTCTAAAGGCAGTAAATGAGGCAGAATGAACTGTTTCGCTGCCAGACAAGGCTCCGCTGACAGCCAGGTGTAACAGCGGTAAGGATTCACTCCATGGTGCTGAAAAGAAAGCCCTGCTGTTGGGACAGCTTTACGTAGGCCCCAACAGATTGTAGGCCCCGTTTGTCACCGCTATAGTGCAAATAATGTATTGTTTAGTATTTTGTTGTGGGGTGGCTTTGCTGGCATGAGTCTAAAAAAATGTTGGGGAGTTTTCCCCACCAAGATACACATGCTCAAATCACCACTGCTCAACAACGATGTGTGAAGGCGTTATCTGTCCACAGAGCGCTTCACTGTCTAGTCTCTCTTTGATGAGGAGAGCTCCTCTTTCCTTCTTTAACTCGATGTGTTCTACGCTGTCTCCAGTATGAATACGAGCTACGCCTGATTTATGTAGTTTAATATCTGAACCCAAATCCTGTGCTGTGTTATGGATTAAAGAGCCTTTCGCCATTTCCTCTGGAATGGAGTAACTGACCTGCCCGTGCACTGAACTGAGAGAGAGGACTGAGATAAACAACAGTACTTGCCGTGTCATTGTTCTGTCCGACATTTTCTCTACAATATCAAACAACACACATATTATAATCCGTAAAGAACTCTGTATTATTCCATTAGTTTCCGCGCTAATAAAAAATATCGCTTTCTCTCAGCGCTTTCCCTCTCCAATATATCGAGATGATGGGGGAGGTACTACTGCAAATCTGCAACACAATGACCAACAGCGGCCCTCTGAGTTCAGGAGTGTAAAGTACACACAGAATATGCAAAGCACATACGCTCGCCAACCATGCGTAATATACGCATATCCAAAAACCAAATACGTATGCACTTTTATAAAGGCGCGATGACAGTGGCCATTTACTTTTATGTATGAGCTGTTATGCACAACACAGTAACTGGTGGTTGTTGAGCATGAACTGTATGCTGGTTACAATTAGGCCATTATGCACTATCACTGAATTCGCAGTACTGGCATGATCACAACGGAAAGCTGTCAGAGTGTTGAACTAATCAAATCCATAGGAAACACAGTTCAGACATTCTAGAGCGAAGCCCAGTGCTCAATATTTGAAATATAACCACAGGGCAACAGAACCATAGTAACATTTGCTTGTGAAATCATTGAAGTGTTTTTTTTTTTCTTTTTGTGAATGAATCATTTGTCTTATATATTTATTACAATGAGATTTCTCAAGTAAGCCCACGACTTCCAATATGAGTTCTGGATAAACGTTGTGCTCATTACCAAAGCTAAGATGAGTTTTCACTAGTGTAGTTAGGCCACTGGGAAAAGCTTTGATCACATAAATAAACTCTCTGAAAGGTATTGGAAAGTCTTTCATTGTTGTAAACTGTTCACATGTGAGAATATTGCCCTTGTTGTCGAAAACATCAAGGACAAAGTCCATATTCCTCTCATGCCAGCTGGGATAGAACAATGACTTATTCCTTACAGTTATGTCTGAATTATTCCACAAAATAGCTTTATGTGGGGAAAAATTGTGCAGGAAACATATTTTCCAGGCCACTAAAGATTGTTGGTGAAACCTAGCCAATTTAGCAGGTACTCTTTCAGGAATATAATTACATTTCAGTAAAATTTGAAGCCCTCCCAACTTATTAAACACATTATTTGGAATGAAATACCATATTGAATCAGTATTGATCAAACATCTTTTCAACCAGTTTATCTTGAAAGTGTTATTTATGTCAACAAAATCCAACTCTTCTAGGACTTTTTTAGGCTGTGAGACTTATTTTTCCAGATGAAGTCAAGAAAGGTCTTACACTCTTTACAAGTAGCAGGATTTACACACAACGATAATGAGGGGTACACAAAACGAAACAGTCCCTCTGCCTTGGACAGAAGTACTCTCCCAAGTATAGAAAGATCTCTTTGCAGCCAATTATTGAATACATGTTTGAAATCATTGAAGTGTAAGGTTATGAAATGAGAATCAGTGACATCCTTCATATTCTGAGGTTATGAGAGCCAGTTGATCATGCTCACCTGGTTAGCCTCATTATCATTGATCAGTGTGTCCCTCTGCGCGTGGGGGAGAGTCTGAGTTCCGTCCAGACTAATGATGCTCTGACTGTAAGGTCTGACGTATTTCATATCACTCTTTCTGGAGTCAGTAGTTCCACATACCTCGTAATTATATACGTGTCTCAGTGTCCCAGTGCCACCTACGTCTGCGTAAAGGGGCGGGTAATACGGAATAACTGGGAGATTCCCGTTGGATTTGTAAAACATGCGCTCACGTCTCCATCTGTAACATTTCACTGACATGATGGCTATGATGGACACAATAAAGAAAAAAGAGACTACAGCCAGAGCCAAGACTAAGTACAAAGTCAGGTTGTCATTGTACTCCTTGTCGTGCGTAAAGTCAGTGAACTCCGAGAGCACTTCAGGGAAACTGTCCGCCACCGCCACGTTAACATTGACTGTAGCTGAACGAGAGGGCTGCCCGTTGTCCTCCACTACAACAGTGAGCCTTTGTTTCACAACATCTTTATCAGTGACTTGGCGTATGGTTCTTATTTCTCCATTCTGTAAACCCACTTCAAACAGCGCCCTGTCTGTCGCTTTCTGCAGTTTATACGAGAGCCAGGCATTCTGTCCAGAGTCCACATCAACAGCCACCACTTTAGTCACAAGATAGCCCACATCTGCTGAACGAGGAACCATTTCAGCCACCAGAGAGCTGCTAGTCTGGACTGGGTACAGAACCTGAGGCGCGTTGTCATTCTGGTCCTGGATCATTATTTTCACAGTCACATTGCTACTGAGAGGAGGGGAGCCTCCATCCTGCGCTTTTACGCGGAACTGGAAATCCTTGATCTGCTCGTAGTCAAAAGAGCGCACTGCATGGATGACTCCACTATCAGCACTAACGGACACATATGAGGAAACGGGCACTCCGTTAACCGAGGAGTCCTCCAGTATGTAAGAAACACGGGCATTCTGGTTCCAGTCAACGTCACTGGCTTTCACTGTGAAGATAGAGAGGCCCGGTGTGTTGTTTTCTATAATGTAGGCCTCATATGAGCTCCTCTCAAAAACAGGCGCGTTGTCATTCACATCTGATATCTGTAAGGTGAGAGTGACGCTGCTGGAGAGCGAGGGCACGCCCTCATCAGAGCACGTTACACTGATGTTATACTCAGAGGCTCTCTCTCGGTTCAAGTCGCTATCCGTTACTAGACTGTAAAAGGCGTTAGATGTTGATTTAATAGTGAATGGGACGTTCTCATTTATGCCACAGTGAACTTTACCATTACTTTCTGCATCAGGGTCGTTCACGCTCATCATAGCTATTACTGTGTTCGGACGGGAATCCTCTGGTATTGAACTTGATTTGGAAATCAAATTGATAACAGGACTATTGTCATTCATGTCACTAACATCTATAATTATTTTACTTGAGTCTGAAAGACCTCCCTGATCTTTTGCCTCAATAAATATTTGATAATGTTTTTGTTTTTCATAATCTATATGACCAATCAATTTCAATTCGCCGCTGTCATGGTCTAACTCAAACAAATCCGATACACCGGCGGTGCCACTTGATGAAGAGTAGGTAACAAGACTATTAGACCACTTGTCCGCATCAGATGCACTGACAGTAGTTAACACGGCTCCTTTAGGAGAATTCTCCACAACCGTGGCTTTGTAAATCTCCTGGGTAAAAACCGGAGCATTGTCATTCACGTCTTGTACTGTGACATGGATTTGCAGCGTGCCAGTCATCTTAGGCTCGCCTCCATCCATTGCTGTTAGCACTAATTTAATATGTTCTTGTTCCTCTCGATCTATTGGCTTCTGTAAAACCATCTCTACCTTTTTACTACCGTCTGGCTGGTTTTTCAGTTGTAATTTAAAATGATCAGTGGGTTTAAGGGCGTAGGTTTGAAGACCGTTAACACCAACATCAGAATCCACTGCCCTCTCCAGCATAAATCTGGCTCCGGTACCTGCAATTTCACTAATCTCAAATTTCATTTCACTTTTTCCAAAACTGGGAGCGTTATCGTTTATATCTGTGATCTCAATCGTTATTGTATATAATTCCATTGGATTCTCTAAAATCATTTGAAAATCAAGGGCGCAAGGCGTCGTCTGTCCGCAGAGCGCCTCTCGGTCTATTCTCTCTTTGATAAGGAGAACTCCCCTTTCTTTATTCAACTCGATGTATTCTGCGCTGTCTCCTGTATAAATACGAGCGTTACCTGATTTCAGTCTTTTGATATCTAAACCCAAATCCTGCGCTATGTTACCGACTAAAGAGCCTTTCGCCATTTCCTCTGGAATGGAGTAACTGACCTGCCCGTGCACTGAACTGAGAGAGAGGACTGAGATAAACAACAGTACTTGCCGTGTCATTGTTCTGTCCGACATTTTCCCTTCACCATGAAACCACAAGCAGGTTATATAATCCGTAAAACAGACTGCAATATTCCATTAGTTTTCCAGTTGAAAACATCAAAGGTAATTGACAAAGAAATGCACAATTCTGGAACAAAAGAATCTCAGGCTGCTGTCTCCGTGCTTAGTGTTCTCTATAACCCGGACTGTGCGCTCTGCGTGGGGCTCTTTCTCTCTCTAACATATCAAGATGATGGGGGAGGTACTGCTGCAAATCTGCTCTAAAACTGCAACACACTGACCAACAGCGGCCCTTTGAGTTCAATGCAATGAACTACACAAAATGAATTCAATAAAATGTATAGAGGTATTTCCAGTCAACAATGGCAATTTCAAGTTTAAATTAGCCCACTGACAGAAAATATCAAACATTACACGACCTTAATTCTCATCACTGTCAATTTAAATCGACTGCCATATATACTCTGAAATGCTTCAGCTTTCTATTAAGTTAAAGTAACATCACAAAGCATATCCTATGGCAAGCAAATTGCATGAAATATTAAACAAGAAGCTAATGCAGAATCTAAAATAAATGATAACACACTACATCAGAGGAGTATGATGAGATGAATGTGAGTGAGGTAGGGCGATTGAATGTTACCACGGAGTCAAACAGCAACACGTCTTCACTTGAATCATGTCACCAACATAACACACTGAAAGTACATAGGCCTATCAGTCGTTGCTCAAAATAGATTTAAATAGTTCTAGACAAGCGGGAAAATATTGACACACTCGTGTAGATGTGAATTATGCAGTGGGAACCTTCTCTGACTTTAGTTCTACATCACACTTTGACGTTTGAATGAAAATCTCACTGGAGCGCAATGAAAGAAAAGCGGCGCTGTCCACAGCCCTGGTGCTGAGAAGGACACGAGTAGGCGATCTGAAAATGCAACAGGCATATGACGAATTTCAGACCATCGAAAAGGCTGTTACCAAGAACACTTGAGTAAATAGTACAAATCATTTTAATTAACACCAACCTCTAGTGGGGAGTCTGGTTCATCCAGGATGTTCTTCTCGTTCTGCATCCGCTGCATCGTCCCTGTAGAACTGGGGTCCATTATCAGTACGTTCTGACTACAGGGTCTGGCGAACTGACAGTCACTCTTTCTGGAGTCAGTCGTCCTGCACACCTCGTAATTGTACACGTGCTGTAGAGTTCCTGTCCCCAAAGTGTCTGCGTAACGTGGTGGATAATACGGAATAACCGGGAGATTGGAATGATAGAGGACACGAGACTGTCTCCATCTGTATATTTTCACTGATATAATAACCACTAAACACGTGATGAACAGAAATGAGACTACAGCCAAAGCCAAGACTAAGTAAAAAGTCAGGTTGTCATTGTACTCCTTGTCGTGCGTAAAGTCAGTGAACTCCGAGAGCACTTCAGGGAAGCTGTCCGCCACCGCCACGTTAACATTGACTATAGCTGAACGAGAGGGCTGCCCGTTGTCCTCCACTACAACAGTGAGCCTTTGTTTCACAGCATCTTTGTCATTGACTTGGCGTATAGTTCTTATTTCCCCATTCTGTAAACCCACTTCAAACAGCGCTCGGTCTGTCACTTTCTGCAGTTTATACGAGAGCCAAGCATTCTGTCCAGAGTCCACATCAACAGCCACCACTTTAGTCACAAGATAGCCCACATCTGCTGAACGAGGCACCATTTCAGCCACCAGAGAGCTGCTAGTCTGGACTGGGTACAGAACCTGAGGCGCGTTGTCATTCTGGTCCTGGATCATTATTTTCACAGTCACATTGCTACTGAGTGGAGGGGAGCCTCCATCCTGCGCTTTTACGCGGAACTGGAAGAGCTTGATGTGCTCGTAGTCAAAAGAGCGCACTGCATGGATGATTCCACTATCAGCACTAACGGACACATATGATGAAACGGGCACTCCGTTAACCGAGGAGTCCTCCAGTATGTAAGAAACACGGGCATTTTGGTTCCAGTCAACGTCTCTAGCTTTCACTGTGAATATAGAGAGGCCCGGTGTGTTGTTTTCTATAATGTAGGCCTCATATGAGCTCCTCTCAAAGACAGGCGCGTTGTCATTCACATCTGATATCTGTAAGGTGAGAGTGACGCTGCTGGAGAGCGAGGGCACGCCCTCATCAGAGCACGTCACACTGATGTTATACTCAGAGACTCTCTCTCGGTCCAAGTCACTGTCAGTCACAAGGCTATAGAATCTATTAGATGTAGATTTAATGGTGAAGGGAATATTTTCATTTATCCCACAGTTTACCTGACCGTTGTGGTCAGAGTCCGGATCGTTAACGTTGATCATAGCTATAACCATATTTGGGCTTGAGTCCTCAGCTATTGAACTAGACTTTGACATTATATTAATAACGGGACTGTTGTCGTTGACGTCAATAATATCGATGATTATTTTACTCGAATCGGATAGTCCTCCCTCATCCATTGCCTCAATAAACATTTGATAATGTTTAGCTTTTTCATAATCGATTTGACCAATGAGTCTAAGTTCACCACTGTCGCTGTCTAACTCAAACAGATCAGTACTGCTGGACAAAGAATAGCTAACGAGACTATTTGATCCTTTATCCGCGTCAGATGCGCTGACTTTTGCCATCAAGGTTCCTTTCGGCGAATTTTCAACAACGGTTGCTTTGTATATCTCCTGCGTAAAAATCGGGGCATTGTCGTTCGCATCTAATACAATGACTTGTATCTGCACTGTTCCAGACAACTGAGGCTCACCTCCATCAAGGGCGGTTAAGACTAAAGATATCTGCTCCTGTTTCTCTCGATCTAAAGGTTTCTGTAAAACCATCTCTACTTTTTTACTCCCGTCAGGTTGATTTTTTAGTTTTAACTGAAAATTAGCAGTGGGTTTAAGGATGTAGGTCTGGAGACCGTTAACGTCAACGTCAGGATCCATCGCCCTCTCCAGCATAAACGTAGAGCCAGTAACAGCGGTTTCACTAATTTCAAAACGTCTCTCGTTCTTTTTAAAACTAGGAGAATTATCGTTTACATCTGTAATCTCAACAGTTACTCGAAAGAATTCCATGGGATTTTCTAAAATAATTTGAAAATGCAGTGCGCAAGGCGTCGTCTGTCTGCAGAGAGCTTCACGGTCTATTCTCTCTCTGATAAGGAGAACTCCCCTTTCTTTATTCAACTCGATGTATTCTGCGCTGTCTCCAGTATAAATACGAGCTTTACCTGATTTCAGTCTTTTGATATCTAAACCCAAATCCTGCGCTATGTTACCGATTAAAGAGCCTGTCGCCATTTCCTCCGGAATGGAGTAACTGACCTGCCCGTGCACTGAACTGAGAGAGAGAACTGAGATAAACCACAGTACTTGCCGTGTCATTGTTCTGTCCGACATTTCCCTTCACCATGAAACAACAAGCAGGTTATAAATCCGTAAAGAAGTCAGTAATATTGCATTCGTTTCTAGTTCAAAACATCAAAGGTAAACGACTCAACAATAAACCATTTTGGAACAAGATAATGGCAGCTCTGTATCTTGGTATTAGTGTTCTCTGTAAACCGGACTGTGCGCTCTGTGTGCCGCTCTGTCTCTGTCTAATATATCGAGATGATGGGGGAAGTACTGCGACACATTTGCTATGAAGCTGCAACACACTAACCAACAGCGTCCCTATGAGTTCAACCCACTGAACTACAGATATAATGAAAAAAAAAATATTCGAACACACTTGAGAAAGTTTGAGTCTCCAAACTATAAAACACAGTACAACTATGCTAACAACACAAACAGGCCAATGTATTAATGATAAATGAAAACCAATATGTCATTGAGATGTGAACAAACAAGGTTGAGTGAAACTGCTACTTTAGAAAACTGCAGGCTCACTGATTGAAATACAGATTATTTGCAAACCACCGCTGTCCAACCCCGTGGTGCTGAAATGACCACATATTAGTGGAATATGGAGCATTTACGACCATGGAAACTTGCCAGGTACACAGACTTGATTTCAAACAGATAAAATCACCGATAGCCTACATTAGACATACACTGCTCAAAAAAATAAAGGGAACACTTAAACAACACAATTTAACTCCAAGTCAATCACACTTCTGTGAAATCAAACTGTCCACTTAGGAAGCAACACTGATTGACAATAAATTTCACATGCTGTTGTGCAAATGGAATAGACAACAGGTGGAAATTATAGGCAATTAGCAAGACACCCCCAATAAAGGAGTGGTTCTGCAGGTGGGGACCACAGACCACTTCTCAGTTCCTATGCTTCCTGGCTGATGTTTTGGTCACTTTTGAATGCTGGCAATGCTTTTTTTATTTTTATTTTATTTTACCTTTATTTAACTAGGCAAGTCAGTTAAGAACAAATTCTTATTTTCAATGACGGCCTAGGAACAGTGGGTTAACTGCCTGTTCAGGGGCAGAACGACAGATTTTTACCTTGTCAGCTCGGGGTTTGAACTTGCAACCTCCCGGTTACTAGTCCAACGCTCTAACCACTAGGCTATGCTGCCGCCCCGCCCCTTTCACTCTAGTGGTAGCATGAGACGGAGTCTACAACCCACACAAGTGGCTCAGGTAGTGCAGCTCATCCAGGATGGAACATCAATGCGAGATGTGGCAAGAAGGTTTGCTGTGTCTGTCAGCGTAGTGTCCAGAGCATGGAGGCGCTACCAGGAGACAGGCCAGTACATCAGGAGACGTGGAGGAGGCCGTAGGAGGGCAACAACCCAGCAGCAGGACCGCTACCTCCGCCTTTGTGCAAGGAGGAGCACTGCCAGAGCCCTGCAAAATGACCTCCAGCAGGCCACAAATGTGCATGTGTCTGTTCAAACAGTCAGAAATAGACTCCATGAGGGTGGTATGAGGGCCCGATGTCCACAGGTGGGGTTTGTGCTTACATCCCAACACCGTGCAGGATGTTTGGCATTTGCCAGAGAACACCAAGATTGGCAAATTCGCCACTGGCGCCCTGTGCTCTTCACAGATGAAAGCAGGTTCACACTGAGCACATGTGACAGAAGTGACAGAGTCTGGAGACGCCGTGGAAAACGTTTTCTGCTGCCTGCAACATCCTCCAGCATGACCGGTTTGGCGGTGGGTCAGTCATGGTGTGGGGTGGCATTTCTTTGGGGGGCCGCACAGCCCTTCATGTGCTCGCCTGAGGTAGCCTGACTGTCATTAGGTACCGAGATGAGATCCTCAGACCCCTTGTGAGACCATATGCTGGTGCGGTTGGCCCTGGGTTCCTCCTAATGCAAGACAATGCTAGACCTCATGTGGCTGGAGTGTGTCAGCAGTTCCTGCAAGAGGAAGGCATTGATGCTATGGACTGGCCCGCCTGTTCCCCAGACCTGAATCCAATTGAGCACATCTGGAACATCATGTCTCGCTCCATCCACCAACGCCACGTTGCACCACAGACTGTCCAGGAGTTGGCGGATGCTTTAGTCCAGGTCTGGGAGGAGATCCCTCAGGAGACCATCCGCCACCTCATCAGGAGCATGCCCAGGCGTTGTAGGGAGGTCATACAGGCACGTGGAGGCCACACACACTACTGAGCCTCATTTGGACTTGTTTTAAGGACATTACATCAAAGTTGTATCAGCCTGTAGTATGGTTTTCCACTTTAATTTTGAGTGTGACTCCAAATCCAGACCTCCATGGGTTGATAAATTTGATTTCCATTGATAATTTTTGTGTGATTTTGTCAGCACATTCAACTATGTAAAGAAAAAAGTATTTAATAAGAATATTTTATTCATTCAGATCTAGGGTGTGTTATTTTAGTGTTCCTTTTATTTTTTTGAGCAGTGTATATGAAACATACAGTTTCAGGGAAAATAAAAATTATTTAAATATAACAGACCTCTATTGGGGAGTCTGGTTCATCCAGGATGTTCTGTTCTCTCTGCATCCGCTGCATCGTCCCTGTAGAACTGGGGTCCATTATCAGTACGTTCTGACTACAGGGTCTGGCGAACTGACAGTCACTCTTTCTGGAGTCAGTCGTCCTGCACACCTCGTAATTGTACACGTGCTGAAGAGTTCCTGTCCCCAAAGTGTCTGCGTAACGTGGTGGATAATACGGAATAACCGGGAGATTGGAATGATAGAGAATGCGAGACTGTCTCCATCTGTATATTTTCACTGACATAATAACCACTAAACATGTGATGAACAGAAATGAGACTACAGCCAAAGCCAAGACTAAGTAAAAAGTCAGGTTGTCATTGTACTCCTTGTCGTGTGTAAAGTCAGTGAACTCCGAGAGCACTTCAGGGAAGCTGTCCGCTACTGCCACGTTAACATTGACTGTGGCTGAACGAGAGGGCTGCCCGTTGTCCTCCACTACAACAGTGAGCCTTTGTTTCACAACATCTTTATCGTTGACTTGGCGTATAGTTCTTATTTCCCCATTCTGTAAGCCCACTTCAAACAGCGCCCTGTCTGTCGCTTTCTGCAGTTTATACGAGAGCCAAGCATTCTGTCCAGAGTCCACATCAACAGCCACCACTTTAGTGACAAGATAGCCCACATCTGCTGAACGAGGCACCATTTCAGCCACCAGAGAGCTGCTAGTCTGGACTGGGTACAGAACCTGAGGCGCGTTGTCATTCTGGTCCTGGATCATTATTTTCACAGTCACATTGCTACTGAGAGGAGGGGAGCCTCCATCCTGCGCTTTTACACGGAACTGGAAATCCTTGATCTGCTCGTAATCAAAAGAGCGCACTGCATGGATGACTCCACTGTCAGCACTAACGGACACATATGAGGAAACGGGCACTCCGTTAACCGAGGAGTCCTCCAGTATGTAAGAAACACGGGCATTCTGGTTCCAGTCAGCGTCTCTGGCTTTCACTGTGAATATAGAGAGGCCCGGTGTGTTGTTTTCTATAATGTAGGCCTCATATGAGCTCCTCTCAAAGACAGGCGCGTTGTCATTCACATCTGATATCTGTAAGGTGAGAGTGACGCTGCTGGAGAGCGAGGGCACGCCCTCATCAGAGCACGTCACACTGATGTTATACTCAGAGGCCCTCTCTCGGTCCAAGTCGCTATCCGTTACTAGACTGTAAAAGGCGTTAGATGTTGATTTAATAGTGAATGGGACGTTCTCATTTATGCCACAGTGAACTTTACCATTATTTTCTGAATCAGGGTCGTTCACGCTCATCATAGCTATTACTGTGTACAGACGGGAATCCTCTGGTATTGAACCGGACTTGGAAATCAAATTAATAAGAGCACTATTGTCATTCACGTCAATAACATCAATTATTATTTTACTTGAGTCTGAAAGGCCTCCATTGTCTATTGCTTCTATATCAATCTGATAATTTCTGGCTTTTTCATAATCAATTGGGCCATCTAATATCAAATCCCCATCTGCATTTATATGAAACAATTCTGAACCACTGTCCATACTATTCGAAATTAGATAGGACACTTCACCATTTGTGCCTTTGTCTGCATCAGAAGCACTAACTGTAGTGACAACCGTTCCTTTTTGTGAATTCTCTGTTATTGTTGCCGTATAAATGGTTTTGGTAAAAACCGGCGCATTGTCGTTTGCATCTAACACGGTTACGTGTATCTGCATCGTCCCAGACATTTGAGGCTTGCCTCCATCCAAAGCAGTTAACAACAGCGACATATGCTCATGTTTCTCTCTATCTAAAGGTTTCTGTAAAACCATCTCTACCTTTTTACTTCCGTCGGCCTGACTATGTAATTTCAGAATAAAATTGTCTGTGGGTTTCAGCGAGTAGGTTTGGAGACTGTTTAAACCAATGTCTGGATCTACTGCTTTCTCTAACACAAATTTAGAGCCTATCACCGCCGACTCACTGATTTCCACTCTTCTCTCAGCCTTTTTAAAACTGGGAGCATTATCGTTTATATCTGTGATCTCAACAGTTACCGGGTACAATTCCATCGGGTTTTCAAGAGAAATCTGAAAATCCAGTGCACAAGGCGTCGTCTGCCCGCAGAGCGCTTCACGGTCTACTCTCTCTTTGATAAGGAGAACTCCCCTTTCTTTATTCAACTCGATGTATTCTGCGCTGTCTCCAGTATAAATACGAGCTTTACCTGATTTCAGTCTTTTGATATCTAAACCCAAATCCTGCGCGATGTTACCGACTAAAGAGCCTTTCGCCATTTCCTCTGGGATGGAGTAACTGACCTGCCCCTTCACTGAACTGAGAGAGAGGACCGAGATAAACAACAGTACTTGCCGTGTCATTGTTCTGTCCGACATTTTCTCTGCGATATCAAACAACACAAACGTTATAATCCGTATAGAAGTCTGTAATATTCCACTGGTTTCCAGTGCAAAACGTAAAAAAATGGTCCCAAAATCCACCAAGGTTGAACAAAAGAATCGCAGTTCTGAGTCACCGTGTTAGTGTTCCCTCCAACCCGGACTGCGTGCCCTGTGCGGGTCTTTCTCTCTCTAATATATCGAGATGATGGGGGAGGTACTGCTGCAAATCTGCTCTAAAATTGTAACACACTGACCAACAGCGTCCCTCTGAGTTCAATGCACTAAACTACATGAAATAAAAACAGTACAACATACTTAAGGTTTCAGTTTACAAACGAAAAACTACCGTATTGTTCTTATATCAACAACTAAGCCAATGTAAATATGACAAAACAAAGTCAGTGAGATATTAACAAACAGGGTCTAGTAAAATACACGTTGCATGAAAATATTCTACAATAGGAAACTATTTGCTAAGCATTGAAATAAACGCTATTTGCCAAGAGCCGCTGTCCATGACCATGGTGCTGAAATGGCCCCACATGTAGAAGGAAGAGCATTTCTGACCGTGGAAAGTCCCCAGGTACGAAACAGACTAGATTTTAAACAGATAAAATCGCCAATGCATTTAGACAGACACATGAAACATATAGTTTTATGGAAAAGATAATGACTCAAATATAACAGACCTCTATTGGGGAGTCTGGTTCATCCAGGATGTTCTGTTCGTTCTGAATCCGCTGCATCGTCCCTGTAGAACTGGGGTCCATTATCAGTACGTTCTGACTACAGGGTCTGGCGAACTGACAGTCACTCTTTCTGGAGTCAGTCGTCCTGCACACCTCGTAATTGTACACGTGCTGTAGAGTTCCTGTCCCCAGAGTGTCTGCGTAACGCGGTGGATAATACGGAATAACCGGGAGATTGGAATGATAGAGGATGCGAGACTGTCTCCATCTGTATATTTTCACTGATATGATAACCACTAAACACGTAATAAACATAAATGAGACTACAGCCAAAGCCAAGACTAAGTAAAAAGTCAGGTTGTCGTTGTACTCCTTTTCGTGCGTAAAGTCAGTGAACTCCGAGAGCACTTCAGGGAAGCTGTCCGCCACCGCCACGTTAACATTGACTGTAGCTGAACGAGAGGGCTGCCCGTTGTCCTCCACTACAACAGTGAGCCTTTGTTTCACAGCATCTTTATCATTGACTTGGCGTACAGTTCTTATTTCCCCATTCTGCAAGCCCACTTCAAATAGCGCCCTGTCTGTCGCTTTCTGCAGTTTATAAGAGAGCCAAGCATTCTGTCCAGAGTCCACATCAACAGCCACCACTTTAGTCACAAGATAGCCCACATCTGCTGAACGAGGCACCATTTCAGCCACCAGAGAGCTGCTAGTCTGGACTGGGTACAGAACCTGAGGCGCGTTGTCATTCTGGTCCTGGATCATTATTTTCACAGACACATTGCTACTGAGAGGAGGGGAGCCTCCATCCTGCGCTTTTACGCTGAACTGGAAATATTTGATCTGCTCATAGTCAAAAGAGCGCACTGCATGGATGACTCCACTATCAGCACTAACGGACACATATGAGGAGATGGGCACTCCGTTAACCGAGGAGTCCTCCAGTATGTAAGAAACACGGGCATTCTGGTTCCAGTCAGCGTCTCTGGCTTTCACTGTGAATATAGAGAGGCCCGGTGTATTGTTTTCTATAATGTAGGCCTCATATGAGCTCCTCTCAAAGACAGGCGCGTTGTCATTCACATCTGATATCTGTAAGGTGAGAGTGACGCTGCTGGAGAGCGAGGGCACGCCCTCATCAGAGCACGTCACACTGATGTTATACTCAGAGGCTCTCTCTCGGTCCAAGTCGCTGTCAGTTACTAAGCTATAGAAATGATTCGACGTTGATTTAATTGTAAATGGAATGTTTTCATTTATGGAACACTCTACTTTACCATTATCACCCGAGTCTGAGTCTTGAACATTGATAATTGTTACAACTGTGCCAGACACAGAATCTTCGAATATTGCATTTGTCTTAGACATAATATTAATGATTGGTTTGTTATCATTTAAATCAGAAACATCGACGATTACTTTGCAAGAATCTATGAGTCCTCCGGCGTCTCTTGCTTGAATGTCAATTTGATATTTTTTCATTCTTTCGTAATCAATATTTCCTAATAGACTCACTACACCGTCATCATCATCAACTTCAAATAATTCAGCACCGCCTTCGACGATGTTTGACATAGAATATGTCACTTTTCCGTATGAGTCTTGATCAGCATCAGTCGCGCTTACTGTAGCCACAATGGTGCCTTTAGGCGCGTTCTCGGTTACACTGGCCTTGTAAACGGCTTGGGAACAGACAGGTGCATTATCATTGGCGTCTAGTACAGTGATGATTATCCGCATTGTTCCTGATAGCTGAGGCTCTCCTCCATCTACTGCTGTCAAAATCAGCGATATCTGCTCCTGTTTCTCTCGGTCTAGAGGCGTCTGCAATACCATTTCCACATTTTTACCACCGTCAGGTAAAATGTGTGATTTTAATATGAAATTATCGGTTGGTTTTAGGGTGTAGCTCTGCAGGTCATTCACACCAACGTCATTATCAACTGCTCTATCCAAAACGAACCTAGCTCCGGGCTGTGATGACTCACTTATTTCGAATTCCATTTCATTCTTTTTGAAACCCGGTGAATTATCATTGATGTCTGTGATCTCAATCGTTAAGCTGTAAAATTCCAATGGGTTTTCAAGTAGAATTTGATGGTGTAAAGCGCATGGCGTCGTCTCTCCACACAACGCTTCACGGTCTATTCTTTCCTTGATAAAGAGCACTCCCCTTTCTGTATTCAACTCGATGTATTCTGCACTGTCTCCAGTATAAATACGAGCTTTACCCGATTTCAGTCTTTTGATATCTAAACCCAAATCCTGCGCTATGTTACCGATTAAAGAGCCTTTCGCCATTTCCTCTGGAATGGAGTAACTGACCTGCCCGTGCACTGAACTGAGAGAGAGGACCGAGATAAACAACAGTACTTGCCGTATCATTGTTCTGTTCGACATATCCTTTTCACATTTAAACCATAAACACCATATAATCCATTAAACAATTTGCAGTGTTCCGTTAAAAGTAAGTTCAGAAAATAGCACAATTCTCTGCCAATAATCCGTCTCTCTGGAACAAAAGAATCCAATATCGGAGTCTCCGTGCTCGGTGTTCTCTGTAACCGGACTGGGCGCTCTGCGTGCGGCTCTCTCTTTCTCTTAATATATCGAGATGATGGGGGAAGTACTGCTGCAAATCTGCCCTAAAACTGCAACACACTAACCAACAGCGTCCCTCTGAGTTCAATCCACTGAACTACAGATTACTTTAAAACAATAAACGAATCGAAACATATTGTATATGAGAAGGTTTGAGTATCCGTAGAATAGAATACAGAATACTATTAGGTGAAATCAACACATATAGGCCAATGCATGATGACAAATGTAAACCAATATGTCAGGGGGATATGGGCAAATAATGTATAACGAAAAGCACGTTGCGTGAAACTAGACTACTGTGGGAGACAACAAGCCCCCCTTTGAAATTCACACTCTTTGCAAAGCAACTCTGTCCATGATAGTGGTTCTGAAATGGCCACATATCAGTGGAATGAAGAGCATTTCTGACAGACTCGATACAAAATAAAATGTAAACATAGGATACAGATGAAAAAATATAGTTTTACGGAAAATCTAATGACTAAAACATAACATATTTATATTGGGGAATCGTGCGCGGAACTGGAAATCCTTGATCTGCTCGTAATCAAAAGTATAGTCCTATCAAGTTTAACCCAACCCTGTCATGTGGAATATATTAACACATTTAGAACAACTGTAAACATAGATCCCAGAGGATGTGGACAAGCAATCTCCAACAAGATACACGTTGCTGAAACGACAGAATAGAAAACCGGATGTATGGACGCTAGTGTGCATTCTATACAATCTATACACATGACTGATATAAATTTAGGAATTGAATTCTTATAACAGCGAACAATCCATGTCAGTTGTTGATGAATTTACAACATCAGTGGAATGAATAGAATTTATGTACATGGACAGTTTCCAAAATAAAAGACTCGATTGTAAACAGTTAAACACGATTAAACAATAAATTAGACATACAAATACAGCGTTGAGGGGGAAATTAATTATTTAAACGTAACAGACCTCCAATTGCGAGTCTGGTTCATCCAGGATGTTCTGTTCGTTCTGCATCCGCTGCATCGTCCCTGTAGAACTGTCCATTATCAGTACGTTCTGACTACATGGTCTGGCGAACTGACAGTCACTCTTTCTGGAGTCAGTCGTCCTGCACACCTCGTAATTGTACACGTGCTGTAGAGTTCCTGTCCCCAAAGTGTCTGCGTAACGCGGTGGATAATACGGAATAACCGGGAGATTGGAATGATAGAGGATGCGAGACTGTCTCCATCTGCATATTTTCACTGATATAATAACCACTAAACAGGTGATGAACAAAAATGAGACTACAGCCAAAGCCAAGACTAAGTAAAGAGTCAGGTTGTCATTGTATTCCATGTCGTGCGTAAAGTCAGTGAACTCCGAGAGCACTTCAGGGAAGCTGTCCGCCACCGCCACGTTAACATTGACTGTAGCTGAACGAGAGGGCTGCCCATTGTCCTCCACTACAACAACAAGCCTTTGTTTCACAGCATCTTTATCATTGACTTGGCGTATAGTTCTTATTTCTCCATTCTGTAAACCCACTTCAAACAGCGCCCTGTCTGTCGCTTTCTGCAGTTTATAAGAGAGCCAGGCATTCTGTCCGGAGTCCACATCAACAGCCACCACTTTAGTCACAAGATAGCCCACATCTGCTGAACGAGGTACCATTTCAGCCACCAGAGAGCTGCTAGTCTGGACTGGGTACAGAACCTGAGGTGCGTTGTCGTTCTGGTCCTGGATCATTATTTTCACAGTCACATTGCTACTGAGTGGAGGGGAGCCTCCATCCTGCGCTTTTACGCGGAATTGGAAATCCTTGATCTGCTCGTGGTCAAAAGAGCGAACTGCATGGATGACTCCACCATCAGCACTAACGGACACATATGAGGAGACAGGCACTCCGTTAACCGAGGAGTCCTCCAGTATGTAAGAAACACGGGCATTCTGGTTCCAGTCAGCGTCTCTGGCTTTCACGGTGAATATAGAGAGACCAGGTGTGTTGTTTTCTATAATGTAGGCCTCATATGAGCTCCTCTCAAAGACAGGCGCGTTGTCATTCACATCTGATATCTGTAAGGTGAGATTGACGCTGCTGGAGAGCGAGGGCACGCCCTCATCAGAGCACGTCACACTGATGTTATACTCAGAGGCTCTCTCTCGGTCCAAGTCGCTGTCAGTTATTAGGCTATAGAAGCCGTTCGATGTAGATTTAATGGTGAAAGGAATGTTTTCACTTAAAACACAATTTACGACTCCGTTATTATCAGAGTCTGGGTCGTGGACACTCATTACAGCGATAATAGTCTGGGAAGGGGAATTTTCTGGTATTGATTTAGAAGTTGACATCATGTCAATCAAAGGGTTGTTGTCGTTAACGTCTGCAATGTCCACTACTAATTTACTGGAATCTGAAAGACCGCCTTGATCCTTTGCTTCTATGTCAATCTGGTAATGTTTAGCTGTTTCATAGTCGACCTTGCCTATCAAACGCACCTCGCCATTGCTTTCATCTATTTCAAATAGATCTAAAATACCATCGATACTACTTGATATTGAGTAAGTGACTAAACCGTTTGATCCGTTGTCTATATCAGTTGCACGAACTGTAGTTAATAGTGTACCCCTCTGTGAATTTTCCACCAAACTGGCCTTATATATTGCCTGCGTAAAAAGCGGAGCATTGTCATTTACATCCAACACAGTGACGTGTATCTGCACTGTACCAGACATCTTAGGCTCACCTCCATCGAGGGCGGTTAACACTAAAGATATCTGCTCCTGTTTCTCTCGATCTAAAGGCTTCTGCAAAACCATCTCAACCTTTTTACTTCCATCAGCCTGACCTTGTAATTTTAAAATAAAATGTTCGGTTGGATTAAGGGAGTAGCTTTGTAGTCCATTCGCTCCTATATCAGAATCAAAAGCTCTTTCCAATACAAATTTAGCACCGATCACAGCTGATTCACTTATTTCGAATTTCATTGCATCTTTTTTGAAAACAGGAGCATTATCATTGATATCGGTAATCTCAATTGTGACTTGATAAAATTCTATTGGGTTCTCCATAATAATCTGAAAATGTAGTGCGCAAGGCGTCGTCTGTCTGCACATCACCTCACGGTCTATTCTCTCTTTGATAAGGATAACTCCCCTTTCTTTATTCAACTCAATACATTCTGCACTGTTTCCAACGTGAACACGAGCATTACCTGATTTTAGTCGTTTTATATCCAACCCCAAATCCTGCGCTATGTTACCGACTAAAGAGCCTTTCGCCATTTCCTCTGGAATGGAGTAACTGACCTGCCCGTGCACTGAACTGAGAGAGAGGATCGAGATAAACAACAGTACTTGCCGTGTCATTGTTCTGTCCGACATTTTCACTTCACCATTAAACCACAGCCACCATGCAATCCGTTAAGCAATTTTAAATATTCTGTTAAATACAAATCCAGAAAATAACAATAATGTCTTCCAATAATCCTTATCGCTGGAACAAAAGAATCGCAGCTTGGTGTTCTCTATAACACGGACTGCGCGCTCTGCGTGCGGCTCTTTCTCTCTGTAAAATATCGAGATGACGGGGAGGTACTGCTGCCAATCTGTTCTAAAACTGCAACACACTGACTGACCAACAGCGTCCCTCTGAGTTCAATGCACTGAACTTCAGCTATTCTTAAAAAATAAACAATTCTACAATGTTTGGGAAGGGTTGAGTCTCCAAAATAGAATGTACAGCCCAATCATGTTTTACACAACCCAGTCATGTGGGCAATATTAACACATGAACAACTGTAAACATAGATACCACAGGATGTGTACAAGTAATCTCAAATAAGATAAACGTTTATGAAACTATAGGCCTACATCACAACCGAACACGACTTCAGAAAACTGGACGCATGGTAGCGTGGTTTATTATACAAATACACAATTACTTATATAAATTTATGAAATAAATTCTTATTATATTAGATGTTTGCATGATCTTGACAATGGTGAAGACGTCAATACAATTCACCATTTCCTATGTCAAAGCTCCCTGTTTGCAAAGCACCGCTGTACATCTCAGTGGTGCTGATTTGGCCACATCAGGGGAATGAACAGCATTTCTGTCCACGGAAAGCTTCCAAAAGTAAAGACTCGATTTAAAAACAGTCAAAGACAATCATAGAATGCATTACACATAAAAAATATAGTTTTAGGGGAAAATTCATTATTTAAATATAACAGACCTCCAATGGCGAGTCTGGCTCATCCGGGTTGTTCTGTTTAGTCTGCATCCGCTGCATCGTCCCTGTAGAACTGGGGTCCATTATCAGTACGTTCTGACTACAGGGTCTGGCGAACTGACAGTCACTCTTTCTGGAGTCAGTCGTCCTGCACACCTCGTAATTGTACACGTGCTGTAGAGTTCCTGTCCCCAAAGTGTCTGCGTAACGCGGTGGATAATACGGAATAACCGGGAGATTGGAATGATAGAGGATGCGAGACTGTCTCCATCTGTATATTTTCACTGATATAATAACCACTAAACAGGTGATGAACAAAAATGAGACTACAGCCAAAGCCAAGACTAAGTAAAGAGTCAGGTTGTCATTGTATTCCTTGTCGTGCGTAAAGTCAGTGAACTCCGAGAGCACTTCAGGGAAACTGTCCGCCACCGCCACGTTAACATTGACTGTAGCTGAACGAGAGGGCTGCCCATTGTCCTCCACTACAACAGTGAGCCTTTGTTTCACAACATCTTTATCATTGACTTGGCGTACAGTTCTTATTTCTCCATTCTGTAAGCCCACTTCAAACAGCGCCCTGTCTGTCGCTTTCTGCAGTTTATATGAGAGCCAGGCATTCTGTCCAGAGTCCACATCAACAGCCACCACTTTAGTCACAAGATAGCCCACATCTGCTGAACGAGGAACCATTTCAGCCACCAGAGAGCTGCTAGTCTGGACTGGGTACAGAACCTGAGGCGCGTTGTCATTCTGGTCCTGGATCATTATTTTCACAGTCACATTGCTACTGAGAGGAGGGGAGCCTCCATCCTGCGCTTTTACGCGGAACTGGAAATCCTTGATCTGCTCGTAGTCAAAAGAGCGCACTGCATGGATGACTCCACTGTCAGCACTAACGGACACATATGAGGAGACAGGCACTCCGTTAACCGAGGAGTCCTCCAGTATGTAAGAAACACGGGCATTCTGGTTCCAGTCAGCGTCTCTAGCTTTCACTGTGAATATAGAGAGGCCCGGTGTATTGTTTTCTATAATGTAGGCCTCATATGAGCTCCTCTCAAAGACAGGCGCGTTGTCATTCACATCTGATATCTGTAAGGTGAGAGTGACGCTGCTGGAGAGCGAGGGCACGCCCTCATCAGAGCACGTCACACTGATGTTATACTCAGAGGCTCTCTCTCGGTCCAAGTCGCTGTCAGTTACTAGGCTATAGAAGCCGTTCGATGTAGATTTAATGGTGAAAGGAATGTTTTCACTTAAAACACAATTTACGACTCCGTTATTATCAGAGTCTGGGTCGTGGACACTCATTACAGCGATAATAGTCTGGGAAGGGGAATTTTCTGGTATTGATTTAGAAGTTGACATCATGTCAATCAAAGGGTTGTTGTCGTTAACGTCTGCAATGTCCACTACTAATTTACTGGAATCTGAAAGACCGCCTTGATCCTTTGCTTCTATGTCAATCTGGTAATGTTTAGCTGTTTCATAGTCGACCTTGCCTATCAAACGCACCTCGCCATTGCTTTCATCTATTTCAAATAGATCTAAAATACCATCGATACTACTTGATATTGAGTAAGTGACTAAACCGTTTGATCCGTTGTCTATATCAGTTGCACGAACTGTAGTTAATAGTGTACCCCTCTGTGAATTTTCCACCAAACTGGCCTTATATATTGCCTGCGTAAAAAGCGGAGCATTGTCATTTACATCCAACACAGTGACGTGTATCTGCACTGTACCAGACATCTTAGGCTCACCTCCATCGAGGGCGGTTAACACTAAAGATATCTGCTCCTGTTTCTCTCGATCTAAAGGCTTCTGCAAAACCATCTCAACCTTTTTACTTCCATCAGCCTGACCTTGTAATTTTAAAATAAAATGTTCGGTTGGATTAAGGGAGTAGCTTTGTAGTCCATTCGCTCCTATATCAGAATCAAAAGCTCTTTCCAATACAAATTTAGCACCGATCACAGCTGATTCACTTATTTCGAATTTCATTGCATCTTTTTTGAAAACAGGAGCATTATCATTGATATCGGTAATCTCAATTGTGACTTGATAAAATTCTATTGGGTTCTCCATAATAATCTGAAAATGTAGTGCGCAAGGCGTCGTCTGTCTGCACATCACCTCACGGTCTATTCTCTCTTTGATAAGGATAACTCCCCTTTCTTTATTCAACTCAATACATTCTGCACTGTTTCCAACGTGAACACGAGCATTACCTGATTTTAGTCGTTTTATATCCAACCCCAAATCCTGCGCTATGTTACCGACTAAAGAGCCTTTCGCCATTTCCTCTGGAATGGAGTAACTGACCTGCCCGTGCACTGAACTGAGAGAGAGGATCGAGATAAACAACAGTACTTGCCGTGTCATTGTTTTGTCCGACATTTTCCCTTCACCATTAAACCACAGCCACCATGCAATCCGTTAAGCAATTTTAAATATTCTGTTAAATACAAATTCAGAAAATAACAATAATGTCTTCCAATAATCCTTATCGCTGGAACAAAAGAATCGCAGCTTGGTGTTCTCTATAACACGGACTGCGCGCTCTGCGTGCGGCTCTTTCTCTCTGTAAAATATCGAGATGACGGGGAGGTACTGCTGCCAATCTGTTCTAAAACTGCAACACACTGACTGACCAACAGCGTCCCTCTGAGTTCAATGCACTGAACTTCAGCTATTCTTAAAAAATAAACAATTCTAAAATGTTTGGGAAGGGTTGAGTCTCCAAAATAGAATGTACAGCCCAATCATGTTTTACACAACCCAGTCATGTGGGCAATATTAACACATGAACAACTGTAAACATAGATACCACAGGATGTGTACAAGTAATCTCAAATAAGATAAACGTTTATGAAACTATAGGCCTACATCACAACCGAACACGACTTCAGAAAACTGGACGCATGGTAGCGTGGTTTATTATACAAATACACAATTACTTATATAAATTTATGAAATTAATTCTTATTATATTAGATGTTTGCATGATCTTGACAATGGTGAAGACGTCAATACAATTCACCATTTCCTATGTCAAAGCTCCCTGTTTGCAAAGCACCGCTGTACATCTCAGTGGTGCTGATTTGGCCACATCAGGGGAATGAACAGCATTTCTGTCCACGGAAAGCTTCCAAAAGTAAAGACTCGATTTAAAAACAGTCAAAGACAATTATAGAATGCATTACACATAAAAAAATATAGTTTTAGGGGAAAATTCATTATTTAAATATAACAGACCTCCAATGGCGAGTCTGGCTCATCCGGGTTGTTCTGTTTAGTCTGCATCCGCTGCATCGTCCCTGTAGAACTGGGGTCCATTATCAGTACGTTCTGACTACAGGGTCTGGCGAACTGACAGTCACTCTTTCTGGAGTCAGTCGTCCTGCACACCTCGTAATTGTACACGTGCTGTAGAGTTCCTGTCCCCAAAGTGTCTGCGTAACGCGGTGGATAATACGGAATAACCGGGAGATTGGAATGATAGAGGATGCGAGACTGTCTCCATCTGTATATTTTCACTGATATAATAACCACTAAACAGGTGATGAACAAAAATGAGACTACAGCCAAAGCCAAGACTAAGTAAAGAGTCAGGTTGTCATTGTATTCCTTGTCGTGCGTAAAGTCAGTGAACTCCGAGAGCACTTCAGGGAAACTGTCCGCCACCGCCACGTTAACATTGACTGTAGCTGAACGAGAGGGCTGCCCATTGTCCTCCACTACAACAGTGAGCTTTTGTTTCATAACATCTTTATCATTGACTTGGCGTACAGTTCTTATCTCTCCATTCTGTAAGCCCACTTCAAACAGCGCCCTGTCTGTCGCTTTCTGCAGTTTATATGAGAGCCAGGCATTCTGTCCAGAGTCCACATCAACAGCCACCACTTTAGTCACAAGATAGCCCACATCTGCTGAACGAGGAACCATTTCAGCTACCAGAGAGCTGCTAGTCTGGACTGGGTACAGAACCTGAGGCGCGTTGTCATTCTGGTCCTGGATCATTATTTTCACAGTCACATTGCTACTGAGAGGAGGGGAGCCTCCATCCTGCGCTTTTACGCGGAACTGGAAATCCTTGATCTGCTCGTAGTCAAAAGAGCGCACTGCATGGATGACTCCACTGTCAGCACTAACGGACACATATGAGGAGATGGGCACTCCGTTAATCGAGGAGTCCTCCAGTATGTAAGAAACACGGGCATTCTGGTTCCAGTCAGCGTCTCTGGCTTTCACTGTGAATATAGAGAGGCCCGGTGTATTGTTTTCTATAATGTAGGCCTCATATGAGCTCCTCTCAAAGACAGGCGCGTTGTCATTCACATCTGATATCTGTAAGGTGAGAGTGACGCTGCTGGAGAGCGAGGGCACGCCCTCATCAGAGCACGTTACACTGATGTTATACTCAGAGGCTCTCTCTCGGTTCAAGTCGCTATCCGTTACTAGGCTATAGAAGCCGGTCGATGTAGATTTAATGGTGAAGGGAATGTTTTCACTTAAAACACAATTCACGTCACCGTTATTATCAGAGTCTGGGTCGTGGACACTCATTACAGCGATAATAGTCTGGGAAGGGGAATTTTCTGGTATTGATTTAGAAGTTGACATCATGTCAATCAAAGGGTTGTTATCGTTAACGTCTGCAATGTCCACTACTAATTTACTGGAATCTGAAAGACCGCCTTGATCTTTTGCTTCTATGTCAATCTGGTAATGTTTAGCTGTTTCATAGTCGACCTTGCCTATCAAACGCACCTCGCCATTACTCTCGTTTATTTTAAATAAGTCCAAAATACCAACTTTGCTACTTGATATTGAGTAAGTGACTAAACCATTTGATCCATTGTCTATATCAGTTGCACAAACTGTCGTTAATAAAGTACCCCTCTTCGAGTTCTCGACGACACCCGCCTTATATATTGCCTGTGTAAAAACCGGAGCGTTGTCGTTTACATCCAAGACTGTGACGTGTATCTGCACGGTTCCAGACATCGTAGGCTCACCTCCATCGGTAGCTGTTAACACTAAAGATATCTGCTCCCTTTTCTCTCGGTCGAGAGGCTTCTGCAAAACCATCTCTACCTTTTTACTTCCGTCATCTTGCCCATGTAATTTCAGAACGAAATGATCAGGTGGGTTAAGGGAGTAGCTTTGAAGTCCATTTATTCCAATATCAGAATCAAAAGCTCTTTCTAGTACAAATTTAGCTCCGGTCACAGCTGATTCGCTTATTTCGAATTTTATTGAATCCTTTTGGAAAACTGGAGCATTATCATTGATATCGATGATCTCAATAGTGATTCGATAAAATTCTATTGGGTCCTCCATAATAATTTGAAAGTGTAAAGCACAAGGCGTCGTCTGTTCGCAGAGCGCTTCACGGTCTATTCTCTCTTTGATAAGGAGAACTCCCCTTTCTTTATTCAACTCGATGTATTCTGCGCTGTTTCCAACGTGAACACGAGCTCTACCCGACGTCAGTCTTTTGATATCTAAACCCAAATCCTGCGCTATGTTACCGACTAAAGAGCCTTTCGCCATTTCTTCCGGAATGGAGTAACTGACCTGCCCGTGCACTGAACTGAGAGAGAGGACCGAGATAAACAACAGTACTTGCCGTGTCATTGTTCTGTCCGACATTTCCCACTGCAAAATTAAATCACAAATACCGCAAAGGTCCGATAAACAATTTGCAATATTCAGTTTCACGTAAATCCAGAAAATAGCACAATCTTCCGCCAATAATCCGTATCTCTGGAACAAAAGAATCGCAGCTCGGTGTCTGGGTGCTTACTGTTCTCTGTAACCCGGACTGCCCGTTCTGCGTGCGGCTCTTTCCCTCTCTAATACATCGAGATGATGGGGGAGGTACAGCTGTAAATTTAAAACTGCAACACACTAACCAACAGCGTCCCTCTGAGTTCAATGGAATGAACTACAGAAAACGAGAAATATTCTAACATATTTGAGATGGTTTGATTGTCCGTGGGATCAAATATAGCACTATGATGCTATATCAACACACGTAGCCTCATGAATTAATTACAACAGCAAATCAACATGCCTGAGGGGTGTGGAGAAAGAATGTCTAACGAAAGACACGTTCAGTGATATTATGTTAATGTAGGAAGCTACAGGCTACCTATTGAAATAGAGCGTCTTTGAAACTGTTGCTGTCCATGGCCTTGGTGCTGAAATAACCACTTATTGGAGGAATGAAGAGCATTTGTGACGGATTCAATTTCAAACAAAAATCGCACAACACATTTAGACATAGGATACACATTAGAAAAGTGGTATTAGCGAAAAGATAATGACTCAAATACAACAGACCTCTATTGGGGAGTCTGGTTCATCCAGGATGTTCTGTTCGTTCTGCATCCGCTGCATCGTCCCTGTAGAACTGGGGTCCATTATCAGTACGTTCTGACTACATGGTCTGGCGAACTGACAGTCACTCTTTCTGGAGTCAGTCGTCCTGCACACCTCGTAATTGTACACGTGCTGTAGAGTTCCTGTCCCCAGAGTGTCTGCGTAACGCGGTGGATAATACGGAATAACCGGGAGATTGGAATGATAGAGGATGCGAGACTGTCTCCATCTGTATATTTTCACTGATATAATAACCACTAAACACGTGATGAACAGAAATGAGACTACAGCCAAAGCCAAGACTAAATAAAAAGTCAGGTTGTCATTGTACTCCTTGTCGTGCGTAAAGTCAGTGAACTCCGAGAGCACTTCAGGGAAGCTGTCCGCCACCGCCACGTTAACATTGACTGTAGTTGAACGAGAGGGCTGCCCGTTGTCCTCCACTACAACAACAAGCCTTTGTTTCACAACATCTTTATCAGTGACTTGGCGTATAGTTCTTATTTCCCCATTCTGTAAACCCACTTCAAACAGCGCCCTGTCTGTCGCTTTCTGTAGTTTATAAGAGAGCCAGGCATTCTGTCCAGAGTCCACATCAACAGCCACCACTTTAGTCACAAGATAGCCCACATCTGCTGAACGAGGTACCATTTCAGCCACCAGAGAGCTGCTAGTCTGGACTGGGTACAGAACCTGAGGCGCGTTGTCATTCTGGTCCTGGATCATTATTTTCACAGTCACATTGTTACTGAGAGGAGGGGAGCCTCCATCCTGCGCTTTTACGCGGAACTGGAAATCCTTGATCTGCTCGTAATCAAAAGAGCGCACTGCATGGATGACTCCACTGTCAGCACTAACGGACACATATGAGGAGACAGGCACTCCGTTAACCGAGGAGTCCTCCAGTATGTAAGAAACACGGGCATTTTGGTTCCAGTCAGCGTCTCTGGCTTTCACTGTGAATATAGAGAGGCCCGGTGTGTTGTTTTCTATAATGTAGGCCTCATATGAGCTCCTCTCAAAAACAGGCGCGTTGTCATTCACATCTGATATCTGTAAGGTGAGAGTGACGCTGCTGGAGAGCGAGGGCACGCCCTCATCAGAGCACGTCACACTGATGTTATACTCAGAGGCTCTCTCTCGGTCCAAATCACTGTCTGTTACTAGGCTATAGAAGCCGTTAGATGTAGATTTAATGGTGAAAGGAATGTTTTCACTTAAAACACAATTCACGTCTCCGTTATTATCAGAGTCTGGGTCGTGGACACTCATTACAGCGATAATAGTCTGGGAAGGGGAATTTTCTGGTATTGATTTAGAAGTTGACATCATGTCAATCAAAGGGTTGTTGTCGTTAACGTCTGCAATGTCCACTACTAATTTACTGGAATCTGAAAGACCGCCTTGATCCTTTGCTTCTATGTCAATCTGGTAATGTTTAGCTGTTTCATAGTCGACCTTGCCTATCAAACGCACCTCGCCATTACTCTCGTTTATTTTAAATAAGTCCAAAATACCAACTTTGCTACTTGATATTGAGTAAGTGACTAAACCATTTGATCCATTGTCTATATCAGTTGCACGAACTGTCGTTAATAAAGTACCCCTCTTCGAGTTCTCGACGACACCCGCCTTATATATTGCCTGTGTAAAAACTGGAGCGTTGTCGTTTGCATCCAAGACTGTGACGTGTATCTGCACGGTTCCAGACATCGTAGGCTCACCTCCATCGGTAGCTGTTAACACTAAAGATATCTGCTCCCTTTTCTCTCGGTCGAGAGGCTTCTGCAAAACCATCTCTACCTTTTTACTTCCGTCATCTTGCCCATGTAATTTCAGAACGAAATGATCAGGTGGGTTAAGGGAGTAGCTTTGAAGTCCATTTATTCCAATATCAGAATCAAAAGCTCTTTCTAGTACAAATTTAGCTCCGGTCACAGCTGATTCGCTTATTTCGAATTTTATTGAATCCCTTTGGAAAACTGGAGCATTATCATTGATATCGATGATCTCAATAGTGATTCGATAAAATTCTATTGGGTCCTCCATAATAATTTGAAAGTGTAAAGCACAAGGCGTCGTCTGTTCGCAGAGAGCTTCACGGTCTATTCTCTCTTTGATAAGGAGAACTCCCCTTTCTTTATTCAACTCGATGTATTCTGCGCTGTTTCCAACGTGAACACGAGCTCTACCCGACGTTAGTCTTTTGATATCTAAACCCAAATCCTGCGCTATGTTACCGACTAAAGAGCCTTTCGCCATTTCCTCTGGAATGGAGTAACTGACCTGCCCGTCCACTGAACTGAGAGAGAGAACTGAGATAAACAACAGTACTTGCCGTGTCATTGTTCTGTCCGACATTTCCCACTGCAGAATTAAATCACAAATACCGCAAAGGTCCGTTAAACAATTTGCAATATTCAGTTTCACGTAAATCCAGAAAATAGCAAAATCTTCCGCCAATAATCCGTATCTCTGGAACAAAAGAATCGCTGCTCGGTGTCTGGGTGCTTACTGTTCTCTGTAACCCGGACTGCCCGTTCTGCGTGCGGCTCTTTCCCTCTCTAATACATCGAGATGATGGGGGAGGTACAGCTGTAAATTTAAAACTGCAACACACTAACCAACAGCGTCCCTCTGAGTTCAATGGAATGAACTACAGAAAACGAGAAATATTCCAACATATTTGAGATGGTTTGATTGTCCGTGGGATCAAATATAGCACTATGATGCTATATCAACACACGTAGCCTCATGAATGAATTACAACAGCAAATCAACATGCCTGAGGGGTGTGGAGAAAGAATGTCTAACGAAAGACACGTTCAGTGATATTATGTTAATGTAGGAAGCTACAGGCTACCTATTGAAATAGAGCGTCTTTGAAACTGTTGCTGTCCATGGCCTTGGTGCTGAAATAACCACTTATTGGTGGAATGAAGAGCATTTGTGACGGATTCAATTTCAAACAAAAATCGCACAACACATTTAGACATAGGATACACATTAGAAAAGTGGTATTAGCGAAAAGATAATGACTCAAATACAACAGACCTCTATTGGGGAGTCTGGTTCATCCAGGATGTTCTGTTCGTTCTGCATCCACTGCATCGTCCCTGTAGAACTGGGGTCCATTATCAGTACGTTCTGACTACATGGTCTGGCGAACTGACAGTCACTCTTTCTGGAGTCAGTCGTCCTGCACACCTCGTAATTGTACACGTGCTGTAGAGTTCCTGTCCCCAGAGTGTCTGCGTAACGCGGTGGATAATACGGAATAACCGGGAGATTGGAATGATAGAGGATGCGAGACTGTTTCCACCTGTATATTTTCACTGATATAATAACCACTAAACACGTGATGAACAGAAATGAGACTACAGCCAAAGCCAAGACTAAGTAAAAAGTAAGGTTGTCATTGTACTCCTTGTCGTGCGTAAAGTCAGTGAACTCCGAGAGCACTTCAGGGAAGCTGTCCGCCACCGCCACGTTAACATTGACTGTAGCTGAACGAGAGGGCTGCCCGTTGTCCTCCACTACAACAGTGAGCCTTTGTTTCACAGCATCTTTATCAGTGACTTGGCGTATAGTTCTTATTTCTCCATTCTGTAAGCCCACTTCAAACAGCGCTCTGTCCGTCACTTTCTGCAGTTTATACGAGAGCCAGGCATTCTGTCCAGAGTCCACATCAACAGCCACCACTTTAGTCACAAGATAGCCAACATCTGCTGAACGAGGCACCATTTCAGCCACCAGAGAGCTGCTAGTCTGGACTGGGTACAGAACCTGAGGCGCGTTGTCATTCTGGTCCTGGATCATTATTTTCACAGTCACATTGTTACTGAGAGGAGGGGAGCCTCCATCCTGGGCTTTTACGCGGAACTGGAAATGCTTGATCTGCTCGTAATCAAAAGAGCGCACTGCATGGATGACTCCACTGTCAGCACTAACGGACACATATGAGGAGACAGGCACTCCGTTAACCGAGGAGTCCTCCAGTATGTAAGAAACACGGGCATTTTGGTTCCAGTCAGCGTCTCTGGCTTTCACTGTGAATATAGAGAGGCCCGGTGTGTTGTTTTCTATAATGTAGGCCTCATATGAGCTCCTCTCAAAGACAGGAGCGTTGTCATTCACATCTGATATCTGTAAGGTGAGAGTGACGCTGCTGGAGAGCGAGGGCACGCCCTCATCAGAGCACGTCACACTAATGTTATACTCAGAGGCTCTCTCTCGGTCCAAGTCACTGTCAGTTACTACAGTAAAGAAATTATTCGATGTTGATTTCATCGCAAAAGGAATGTTTTCGTTCATAGTGCACTGCACCCTGCCATTTTCCCCAGAATCAGGGTCTTGGATATTCATCATTGTTACTACAGTCCCAGGTGTAGCATCCTCAGATATACTATTTGTCTTTGACATGGTATTAATGGATGGTTTGTTATCATTTGTATCCATTACTTCAATAATCACTTTGCACGCGTCAGAGTGTCCTCCCTGGTCTGTAGCCTGAACGTCTATCTCATAATGTTTCATTTTTTCATAATCAACATTCCCAACTAATCTCACAACGCCATATTTTTCGTCTACCTCAAATAATTCAGCAGCACCCTCAGCAGTATTCGATATAGAGTATGTAACCCTTCCGTTAGGACCTTGATCAGCATCAGATGCACTGATTGTGGTTAAAACGGTGCCTTTAGGAGCACCTTCTGATATACTGGCCGTATACTCTGCCTCAGCACAAACAGGAGCGTTATCATTGGCGTCAAGTACAGTGATGACTATCTGCATTGTTCCTGATAGCTGAGGCTCTCCTCCATCTAACGCTGTTAATGTCAGAGAAATATGCTCCTGTTCCTCTCGGTCTAGAGGTTTCTGTAAAACCATCTCTACGTTTTTACTACTACCAATTTTACTATTCGGTTTTAAAATAAAATGATCAGTGGGTCTAATGTAGTAGCTTTGAAGGCCATTTATACCTACGTCATTATCAATCGCTCTCTCCAAGACGAATCTAGCACCCGTTAAAGCAGACTCGCTTATTTCAAATGTCATTGCATTCCTTTTAAAAACCGGAGCATTGTCATTGGTATCCGTTATTTCAACTGTGATGCTGTAAAATTCCATTGGATTCTCCAGAATAATCTGAAAATGTAGCGCGCAAGGTGTAGTCTGTCCGCAGAGCGCCTCGCGGTCTATTTTCTCTCTGATAAGGAGAACTCCCCTTTCTTTACTCAACTCGATGTATTCTGCGCTGTCTCCGGTGTAAATACGAGCTTTACCTGATTTCAGTCTTTTGATATCTAAACCCAAATCCTGCGCGATGTTACCGACTAGAGAGCCTTTTTCCATTTCCTCGGGAATGGAGTAACTGACCTGCCCGTGCACTGAACTGAGAGAGAGGACCGAGATAAACAACAACACTTGCCGTGCCATTGTTCTGTCCGACATTTTCCCCTGCACATGAAAAATCAATCACGTTATAATCCGTAAAACAGTCTGTAATGTTCAGTTTGGTATCAGTGCTGATAAACAAAGCGCAACGTGTCCAAAAACCAAAAAAAATCGTGCCGCCAGAACAAAAGAATCGCAGCTCCGTGTCTCCGTACTTAGTGTTCTCCGTAACATGGACTTAGTGCTCTGCGTGCGACTCTTTCTCTCTCTAATATATCGAGATGATGGGGGAGGTACTGCTGCAAATCTGCTCTAAAACGGCAACACACTGACCAACAGCGTCCCTCAGAGTTCAGACTATTAAATGACAGAATTGAACAAAGAAAGAGAAACACCCCAGGAGAGTTGGGGATGTTAGGGCCCCACATAAGAGAGAGTACTAAGGTAACCATCTAGACTACGTCAATAAATTATCTTGGTCAATGAATGTAGGCCAAATGTACACCAAGATCCCGGAAAGATGTGGAGAAAGAAAGTCTGAGCCTATCCCTTCACACATGGAATTACAATACAACAGAACACAATGTTAGGCTGAAGGTAAAACCGGAAATGAATGGAATGTTGTGCATGAAATACACGTAGCCTATCATAGAATGTTATGAACTACAAACTATATGCTTGCTTGATATGCATAAGGACGGTATTATCTTTACCCTCAGCGATGATTCAGCTACAATGCAAGTCACCCCATTTGCAAAGCGCCGCTGTCCATGACTGTGGTGCTAAAAGTGCAATAACAATGGAAAGAAGAGCTCTTCGGACAGTGGGAATGAAATCAACTCGAACGATGCATTTAAAGATGTAAATGGATACAAATGGAAATATATAACAGACCTCAAGTGGGGAGTCTGGTTCATCCAGGATGTTCTGTTCGTTCTGCATCCGCTGCATCGTCCCTGTAGAACTGATGTCCATTGTCAGTATGTTCTGACTACAGGGTCTGGCGAACTGACAGTCACTCTTTCTGGAGTCAGTCGTCCTGCACACCTCGTAATTGTACACGTGCTGTAGAGTTCCTGTTCCCAACGTGTCTGCGTAACGCGGTGGATAATACGGAATAACCGGGAGATTGGAATGATAGAGAACACGAGACTGTCTCCATCTGTATATTTTCACTGATATAATAACCACTAAACATGTGATGAACAGAAATGAGACTACAGCCAAAGCCAAGACTAAGTAAAAAGTCAGGTTGTCGTTGTACTCCTTGTCGTGCGTAAAGTCAGTGAACTCCGAGAGCACTTCAGGGAAGCTGTCCGCCACCGCCACGTTAACATTGACTGTAGCTGAACGAGAGGGCTGCCCGTTGTCCTCTACTACGACAGTGAGCCTTTGTTTCACAACATCTTTATCGTTGACTTGGCGTATAGTTCTTATTTCTCCATTCTGTAAGCCCACTTCAAACAGCGCCCTGTCTGTCGCTTTCTGCAGTTTATACGAGAGCCAGGCATTCTGTCCAGAGTCCACATCAACAGCCACTACTTTAGTGACAAGATAGCCCACATCCGCTGAACGAGGCACCATTTCAGCCACCAGAGAGCTGCTAGTCTGGACTGGGTACAGAACCTGAGGCGCGTTGTCATTCTGGTCCTGGATCATTATTTTCACAGTCACATTGCTACTGAGAGGAGGGGAGCCTCCATCCTGCGCTTTTACGCGGAACTGGAAATCCTTGATCTGCTCGTAGTCAAAAGAGCGCAATGCTTGGATGACTCCACTATCAGCACTAACGGACACATATGAGGAGATAGACGCTCCGTTAACCGAGGAGTCCTCCAGTATGTAAGAAACACGGGCATTCTGGTTCCAGTCATCATCTCTGGCATTCACTGTGAATATAGAGAGGCCCGGTGTGTTGTTTTCTATAATGTAGGCCTCATATGAGCTCCTCTCAAAGACAGGCGCGTTGTCATTCACATCTGATATCTGTAATGTGAGAGTGACGCTGCTGGAGAGCGAGGGCACGCCCTCATCAGAGCACGTCACACTGATGTTGTACTCAGAGACTCTCTCTCGGTCCAAGTCACTATCAGTTACAAGACTATAGAAATTGTTTGAGGTCGATCTCATCACAAAGGGAATATTGTCCTCAATAGAGCACTGCACTTTACCATTTCCATCAGAATCTGGGTCTTGAATATTCATCATTGTTACGACTGTGCCAGGTTTAGCATCCTCAGATATGATATTTGTTTTTGACATAATGTTAATGGAAGGTCTGTTGTCATTTATATCGATTACGTCAATAATTACTTTACAAGAATCGGTGTTACCTCCTTGGTCTCTGGCTTGAACGTCAATTTGATAATGTTTAGTTCTTTCGTAATCAACATTCAGGTTTAATTTTACTACGCCATCCTCTTTACCAATCTCAAATAGTTGGGCTGCTCCAGATTTTGGAACGTGATAGGTAACTGTTCCATATGAACCTTGATCAGCGTCAAATGCAGTGACTGTGGTTAAAACAGTGCCTTGAGTTGCGTTCTCCAATACACTGGCCTTGTAAACCGCTTGGGAACAGACAGGTGCGTTATCATTGGCGTCAAGCACAGTGATGATTATCTGCATTGTTCCTGATAGCTGAGGCTCTCCTCCATCTACTGCTGTTAATATCAGAGATATTTGCTCCTGTTTCTCTCGATCTAAAGCTTTCTGCAAAACCATTTCAACATTTTTACCACCGTCTGGCAAATGTTGCGTTTTTAAAATGAAATTATCGGACGGTTTCAGAGAATAGCTATGAAGGCCGTTAACGCCAACGTCGTCATCAATTGCTCTTTCTAAGACAATCCTGGTTCCCGTTAAAGCGGACTCGCCTATTTCATATTTAATTTCACTCTTTTCAAAAATAGGCGAATTATCATTTACATCGGTTAACTCAATTGTTATGCTGTAAAATTCCATGGGATTCTCTAAAATGATTTGCAAATGCAATGCGCAAGGCGTCGTCTGTCCGCAGAGAGCTTCACGGTCTATTCTCTCTTTGATAAGGAGAATTCCCCTTTCTTTATTCAACTCGATGTATTCTGCGCTGTCTCCTGTATAAATACGAGCTTTACCTGATTTCAGTCTTTTGATATCTAAACCCAAATCCTGCGCGATGTTACCGACTAAAGAGCCTTTCGCCATTTCCTCTGGAATGGAGTAACTGACCTGCCCGTGCACTGAACTGAGAGAGAGGACCAAGATAAACAACAGTACTTGCCGAGCCATTGTTGTGTCCGATATTTTCCGTATGATATCAAATAATACAAACCATATAGTCCGTTAAGAAGTCAGTAATATTCCATTCGTTTTTAGTTTAAAAAAAAAGAAAAGGTAAATGCCTCAACAATTCTGAAAAAAATTCTGGAACAAAAGAATCGCAGCACGTCGTTTCCTTGCTTGGTGTCCTCTGTGACCTGGACTTCGCGCTCTGCGTGCAGCAGTTTCTCTCTCTTAATACATCGAGATATTGGGGGAGGAACTGCTACAAATCCGCTCTAAAATTGTAAGACACTGACCAACAGCGTCCCTCTGAGTACAATCCACTGAACTACTGATATTCATAAGAAAAAAGATTAAACATATTTGGGAAATAATATTATGCTATTATCAAAAAATAAGTCAATGTATTAATGACAAACGGAAACCAATATGTAAGTGAGATGTGGACAAACAAGATATACGCGTTGAGTATAACCGCTACTATAAGAGTGAAACAGATGTATTACAGGCAACATATTGAAATAAAGCTGTCCGTGGCCTTGGTGCTGAAATGGCCACATATTATTGAAATAAACAGCATTTCTGACCATTGAAACTTACCAGGTATGCAAGTTCAATTTCTAATAGTTCAAATCACACGATAGTCCTAAAACATACACACGGAAATCATAGTTTTAGGGACAAGATAATTATTAAAATACAACACACCTCTAACGGCGAGTCTGGTTCATCCAAGATGTTCTGTTCACTCTGTATCCGCTGCATCGTCCCTGTAGAACTGGGGTCCATTATCAGTACGTTCTGACTACAGGGTCTGGCGAACTGACAGTCACTCTTTCTGGAGTCAGTCGTCCTGCACACCTCGTAATTGTACACGTGCTGTAGAGTTCCTGTCCCCAAAGTGTCTGCGTAACGCGGTGGATAATACGGAATAACCGGGAGATTGGAATGATAGAGGATGCGAGACTGTCTCCATCTGTATATTTTCACTGATATAATAACCACTAAACACGTGATGAACAGAAATGAGACTACAGCCAAAGCCAGTACTAAGTAAAAAGTCAGGTTGTCATTGTAATCCTTGTCGTGCGTAAAGTCAGTGAACTCCGAGAGCACTTCAGGGAAGCTGTCCGCCACCGCCACGTTAACATTGACTGTAGCTGAACGAGAGGGCTGTCCATTGTCCTCCACAACAACAGTGAGCCTTTGTTTCACAGCATCTTTATCATTGACTTGGCGTACAGTTCTTATTTCTCCATTCTGTAAACCCACTTCAAACAGCGCCCTGTCTGTCGCTTTCTGCAGTTTATAAGAGAGCCAAGCATTCTGTCCAGAGTCCAAATCAACAGCCACCACTTTAGTGACAAGATAGCCCACATCTGCTGAACGAGGTACCATTTCAGCCACCAGGGAGCTGCTAGTCTGGACTGGGTACAGAACCTGAGGCGCGTTGTCATTCTGGTCCTGGATCATTATTTTCACCGTCACATTGCTACTGAGAGGAGGGGAGCCTCCATCCTGCGCCTTAACTAAGACCGTAAGCTGTTTTATTTGTTCATAATCAAAGGAGCGCACAGCATGTAAAACTCCGGTTTCAGAGTTAATGGATATATAAGTAGAGACTGGAGTTCCGCTGATCTGCGTGTCCTCCAACAGGTACGATATTCTCGCGTTCTGATTCCAGTCAGAGTCCCGCGCGCTGACAGTAAATATGGACATTCCAGGAGAGTTATTCTCTGTGATGTAAGCAGAGTAGGGACCTTTATCGAACAATGGGGCATTGTCATTTACGTCAGAGATTCTAAGGTGTAGTGTCCTGGTGCTAGAGAGAGGAGGCGAACCAGAATCTGTTGCTGTAATTGTTATGTTGTATTCGGACACCGTTTCTCGGTCAAAAATCGAATCTGTTATCACATTATAGTAATTAGTCATTGAGGATTTGATCTTAAATGGGAGGTTAGTATCTATAGAGCATGTAATCTGTCCATTTCTCTCTGAATCAGTATCTTTAACATTTATAATAGCAATAGTTGTGCCGGGAGGAGCATCTTCAGACACAGGGCTGGAGAAAGACATGACGTTTATAACGGGTGCGTTGTCATTAACATCAATAACTTCAATTACAACTTTACTTGTGTCTGTTAAACCACCCTGATCTTTAGCCTCTACTCTGACCTCGTATTTCTTATTTTTCTCATAATCTATCTGACCCGAAACAGATATGATTCCGGTGTTCTCATTAATGATAAATATGTCTGCTATGCTGCCCTTTAACTTTGATAAACTGTATGCTATTTCTCCGTTCGATCCACCGTCTGCATCACTTGCATTCACGGTTGTGATATAGGTGCCTTTCGGTGCGTTTTCCATCACAACAGCCCTGTACACTGATTGGTTAAACACAGGCGCATTGTCATTCACATCCAGGACAGTGATCTCTATATTTACTGTGCCAGATCTCTGCGGATTTCCACCGTCTACAGCGATTAGCTTTAAAGAGAGACGAGGAAGCTCCTCTCTGTCTAATGGTTTCTGGAGGAACATCTCTGCATATTTACTACCGTCTGGATTCGCATGCTGTTTTAGAATGAAATTATCATTGGGAGTTAAAATGTAATTTTGTAGGGCGTTGAGACCTACATCGGGATCCTCTGCACTCTCTAGTGGAAACCTAGCTCCAACTGTGGCCGATTCGCTAATTTCAAAATTAATATCTTTATTTGGAAAAACGGGCGCATGATCGTTTACATCTAATATTTCTACAGTGACTAAGTGCAGTTCCATCGGATTCTCTAGAATGATTTCGAAGCTGAAGCTACACGGTGTGACGTCAGTACAAAGCTGCTCTCGGTCTATTCTCTCCCTCACGACTAGCATCCCTTTGTCTGTCTTCAGCTCTGTGTACTGAATGCTTTCTCCGGTCACGATACGAGCCCTGCCCGCTCGGAGCCTTTTCAAATCTAACCCCAGGTCTTGAGCCACGTTACCGATAAGAGAGCCTGTCTTCATCTCCTCCGGAATGGAATAGCGGATTTGACCACTGACAATATGACTGAGATACAGGAGAAAAATAAGTACTTGCCACCGCAGTCCACAACTTGAACGCCATCTTACGCATTTAGGTTGAAGGAATCCTTCAGTTGCCATAGCCAACGAAAATGCCTTACACTGTATCCTCAGAAACGTTGAGCAAAGAGAGGAGTAATATGTAATGTTTTGTTTTAATCCAGGCTATTTTCACCGTCCCTTCCACTTAACAGTAATAAACATGGATCAGAGTGTTTCTCTGTCGCGCCCCGCATCGTATGAAGCGCAATCTCTCCCTCTCCCCTGGTAGAGCGCAGTGATAGGGGAGTTAACTCCACTGACTGACAACACTGGACATAATTTATTTCACTGATCAACAGCGGCCCTCAGAGTCTAAAACATGAACACCAGATTATATTTGATTTCATTTAAACGTATACATTTTTCAACACTTTACAGAACTACTCCCGTTCAAAACAGGTAGTTGAACACTGTGGTGCAATATAAGTGAATGCATCGTTCAATCACTATGATACTACGACCAGCGAGGCAAGCAGCAATAATTTGATAGCCTACTAAAACATGTCACACTATCCAGTCAGCGCTAGATTGGAACGTGCGTAAATATTTTCCATGGATCCACCATCCAAACCATTATTGAACAATACGGTAAAATACCTATGTTGAGAGTTATTTGAAATGAAAAGCAGTCAACTTTAAAAGCCACCCCATAGTGACTTAGTAAATACAGAGTAGTTGGAATTAGGGAGAAAAGTGTAAGAGAACGTATCAGAACTCGGTTGCAATCATGACAGAATTTGCGGTGTCCACACAGAGTGGTACTGAAACGGCCGAGTTACGAGGGAAAAAAAGTAGGCATACTATAAAAAAAACAAATGATCAGAAAACAAGTTAGTGCTTCTATTGTAGCACTTGGTATTGCTACCCACTGTCCAAACCCGCTGGCAATGGAATTCTATAAAACCCAAACGAACAGCAACAATGCTTAACTGATTGACCCATATACTGTGATGACAAGAGAAATACAGAGCAAATTAACCTTAGGGCACAAAAGTTCAAAGAATTACGAAGAATATACTGTGAAGATGTATTCCAACCCAATGAACAATGCCATTAAAACTCCAACAGACTCACCTCCAGCGGCGAGTCTGGTTCGTCCAGGATGTTCTGTTCGTTCTGCATCCGTTTCATCGTCCCTGTAGAACTGGGGTCCATTATCAGTACATTCTGACTACAGGGTCTGGCGAACTGACAGTCACTCTTTCTGGAGTCAGTCGTCCTGCACACCTCGTAATTGTACACGTGCTGTAGAGTTCCTGTCCCCAAAGTGTCTGCGTAACGCGGTGGATAATACGGAATAACCGGGAGATTGGAATGATAGAGAATACGAGACTGTCTCCATCTGTATATTTTCACTGATATAATAACCACTAAACACGTGATGAACAGAAATGAGACTACAGCCAAAGCCAAGACTAAGTAAAAAGTCAGGTTGTCATTGTACTCCTTGTCGTGCGTAAAGTCAGTGAACTCTGAGAGCACTTCAGGGAAGCTGTCCGCCACCGCCACGTTAACATTGACTGTAGCTGAACGAGAGGGCTGCCCGTTGTCCTCCACTACAACAGTGAGCCTTTGTTTCACATCTTTATCATTGACTTGGCGTATAGTTCTTATTTCCCCATTCTGTAAACCCACTTCAAACAGTGCCCTGTCTGCCGCTTTCTGCAGTTTATATGAGAGCCAGGCATTCTGTCCAGAGTCCACATCAACAGCCACCACTTTAGTCACAAGATAGCCCACATCTGCTGAACGAGGTACCATTTCAGCCACCAGGGAGCTGCTAGTCTGGACTGGGTACAGAACCTGAGGCGCGTTGTCGTTCTGATCTTGGATGAAGATGGTGACACTCACATTGCTACTGAGCTGAGGAGAACCGCCATCTTGCGCCTTAACCACGAGTTTAAACTGTTTGATTTGTTCATAATCAAAGGAGCGCAAGGCGTGTATGACCCCACTCTCTGCGTTTACGGAAACATAAACAGACACAGGAGTCCCGCTGACATCAGTATCCTCTAGAATATAAGAAATACGGGCATTTTGATTAGAGTCGGTGTCTTTAGCTCTAACAGTAAATATAGAAACACCTGGAGAGTTATTCTCTGCGATATAAGAGTTGTACACGCCATGTGGAAACACTGGGGCATTGTCGTTGACGTCCGACACCTTCAGATGAAAGGTTTTCTTACTTGAGAGAGAAGGCGACCCTGAGTCCGTGCCGACTACAGTGATGTTATACTCTGACACACTCTCACGATCTAAAACAGCGTCGGTTACCAAGGTGTAGTAATTTCTTAAATTAGATTTTATATTGAAAGGAATGTTTTGGGCCAGGCTGCAGCTCACCTGACCATTTTCACCTGAATCAAGATCTTTCACATGAATAATACCAATGGTTGTACCGAGTGGCGAATCTTCAGAGACCGGACTAGTGAAAGACATGACGCTGATTACAGGGGCATTATCGTTTACATCTATTACATCGACAACAACTTTACTGGAGTCAGTCAATCCACCTTGGTCTGTGGCTTCGATACTCACTTCGTATTTCTTGTCTTTTTCATAATCTAACTGTCCCACAAGCGATATAAAGCCAGTGTTCTTGTCAATATCAAACACATTGTCCACATTGTTTTGCATTTTTGAAATAGAATAATGTACTAAACCATTCAATCCACTGTCCGTGTCAGTGGCATTTACCGTTATGATATAGGTGCCTTTCGGTACATTTTCCATTACAGTAGCCCTGTACACTGACTGGTTAAACACAGGCGCATTGTCATTGGCATCTAGGATGGTGATCTCTATATTTACTGTGCCAGATCTCTGCGGATTTCCACCGTCTACAGCGATTAGCTTTAGAGAGAGACGAGGATGTTCCTCTCTGTCTAAAGGCTTCTGGAGCACCATTTCTGCGTATCTTTTTCCATGTGCATTTGAATGTTGTTTTACAACGAAATTATCATTCGGTGTTAGAATGTAATTTTGTAAAGCGTTAGAGCCAACATCCGGATCATCCGCAGTTGCTAGGGTAAAGCGCGCCCCCACAGAAGCCGATTCACTGATTTTCATTTCTAAATCGTTCTGTTGAAATGTGGGTGCATTATCATTAACGTCTAATATTTCTACAGTGACTAAGTGTAGTTCCATCGGATTCTCTAGAATCATTTCGAAGCTGAAGCTACACGGTGTGACGTCGCCACAAAGCTGCTCTCGGTCTATTCTCTCACTCACGACTAGAATCCCTTTGTCTGTCTTCAGCTCTGTGTACTGAATGCTTTCTCCGGTCACGATACGGGCCCGGCCCGCTCGGAGCCGTTTCAAATCTAACCCCAGGTCTTGAGCCACGTTACCGATAAGAGAGCCTTTCTTCATCTCCTCCGGAATGGAATACCGGATTTGGCCACTGATAATATGACTTAGATACAGGAGAAAAACAAGAACTTGCCACCGCAGTCCACAACACAAACGCCATCTTACGCATTTATGTTGAAGGAATCCATCGGACGCCATAGCCAACAATGATTTAATCCCACAAAAATATTCCTTATATTGTATCCTCAAACGGGAAAGACAAGAGTGTTAGTCGATGTATAATATAAGCATATTTTAACCGTCCTCTTGTGTTATCTGTAATCTACATACACATGTGGAGAGTGAGCTTGTCTCAGTCGTGCCACGCCTCGTATGAAGTGCAGATAGTCTCTCCCTCTCCTCTGGTAGAGCGCAGTGATAGGGGAGGGGACTCCACTGACTGACAACACTGGACAGAAATCATTTTACTGATCAACAGCGGCCCTCAGAGTATAAAACATGAACACCAGATGAAATTTGAATTCATAAAAATTTTGAAATAATTCAACACTTTAGAGCACAACTGTCTTCCCATATAGTAGCAAGTAGATGAACACTGTGCAGGGTAAAATCTAAATAAATGCAACGTTCAATCACTATAATACTACTGATGACCAGCAAGGCAAACATAAATAATTTAATACTAAAACATGGCACCTTATCCTCTCAGCCATGGATTTGAACGTGCGTAAAACATTTCAATGGATCGGCAATCTAAACCATTATTGAACGACACAGCAAAGTATTTATGTTGATAATTATTTGACATGTGACAAGCAGTTAACACTGCTTAAGCGACTCTTTAGTGGCTCTATATTGACTTAATCAAAACATAGCAGTTGGAGGAAGAGAGAGCAGTGCGATAGAGCGGAGCAGACCTCTGCTGCTATCATGACAGAAGAGGCGCTGTCCACACATAGTGGATACTGAAACGGCCTTACAGTGCTACTTTATTGCACGTGATTTAAAAAAAAATCAGGCATACTATGAAAGTCAAAATGAACCAGAAAATAAGTAGCTGCTTGTATTGTAGCACTTATGCGCTAACTTCGGAACCACAATTCTAAGAACTCAGATGGAAATGATATTCAATAAAAGCCCAACAATACGTAACACTGACGTGCCCATACTGTTGACTAGAGAAATATTAAGTAAATGAACCTTAAGGCAAAAAAGTTAAAATAGTTACAAAGGATATACTGTGAAGATGTATTCGAACCCAATGAACAATACCATGTAAACTCCAATAGACTCACCTCTAGCGGCGAGTCTGATTCATCCAGGATATTATTTTCACTCTGCATCCGCTGCATCGTCCCTGTAGAACTGGGGTCCATTATCAGTACGTTCTGACTACATGGTCTGGCGAACTGACAGTCACTCTTTCTGGAGTCAGTCGTCCTGCACACCTCGTAATTGTACACATGCTGTAGAGTTCCTGTCCCCAAAGTGTCTGCGTAACGCGGTGGATAATACGGAATAACCGGGAGATTGGAATGATAGAGGACACGAGACTGTCTCCATCTGTATATTTTTACTGATATAATAACCACTAAACACGTGATGAACAGAAATGAGACTACAGCCAAAGCCAAGACTAAGTAAAAAGTCAGGTTGTCGTTGTACTCCTTGTCGTGCGTAAAGTCAGTGAACTCCGAGAGCACTTCAGGGAAGCTGTCCGCCACCGCCACGTTAACATTGACTGTAGCTGAACGAGAGGGCTGTCCATTGTCCTCCACTACAACAGTGAGCCTTTGTTTCACAGCATCTTTATCATTGACTTGGCGTATAGTTCTTATTTCTCCATTCTGTAAACCCACTTCAAACAGCGCTCTGTCTGTCGCTTTCTGCAGTTTATACGAGAGCCATGCGTTCTGTCCAGAGTCCACATCAACAGCCACCACTTTAGTCACAAGATAGCCAACATCTGCTGAACGAGGCACCATTTCAGCCACCAGAGAGTTGCTAGTCTGGACTGGATATAGAACCTGAGGCGCGTTGTCATTCTGATCTTGGATAAAGATGTTGATACTCACATTGCTACTGAGTGGAGGAGAGCCGCCATCTTGCGCCTTAACCACGAGTATCAGTTGTTTAATTTGTTCATAATCAAAGGAGCGCAATGCGTTTATGACCCCGCTCTCTGCGTTTACGGAAACATAAGCAGACATAGGAGTCCCGCTGACATCACCATCCTCTAGAATATAGGAAATACGGGCATTTTGATTGGAATCAGTGTCTTTAGCTGTAACAGTAAAAATAGAGACGCCTGGAGAGTTATTCTCTGCGACAAAGGAGTTGTACACTACATGTGGAAACAATGGGGCGTTGTCATTGACATCAGACACCTTCAGGTGAAAGGTTCTCCTACTCGAGAGAGGAGGCGACCCAGCGTCCGTGGCGACTACAGTGATGTTATATTCTAACACGCTCTCACGGTCTAAAACAGCGTCTGTTACCAAGGTGTAGTAATTTCTTAAATTTGATTTGATCTTGAACGGAATGTTTTGGTCCAGGTTACAGCTAACCTGTCCATTTTCACCTGAATCGACATCTTTAACGTTGATAATACCAATGGTTGTACCGGGAGGAGAGTCTTCAGATATTGGACTAGTGAATGACATCACACTAATGACAGGTGCATTGTCGTTAACGTCAATGACCTCAACAATAACTTTACTCGAATCTGTTAAACCTCCCTGATCTTTAGCTTCAATCCGTAATTCATATTTTTTGTCTTTTTCATAATCTATCAGGCCTGCAACTGACAGTATCCCAGTGTTTTCATTTATAGTCAACATATCTGCTAGATTTCCCTTCAGGTTAGACAGCGAATATGTTATATAGCCATTAGAACCACTGTCTGCATCAGACGCGTTTACATTTGTAATATAGGTTCCTTTCGGTGCATTTTCCATCACAGTAGCCCTGTACACTGATTGGTTAAACACAGGCGCATTGTCATTCACATCCAGGACAGTGATCTCGATATTTACTGTGCCAGATCTCTGCGGATTTCCACCGTCTACAGCGATTAGCTTTAAAGAGAGACGAGGATGCTCCTCTCTATCTAATTGTTTCTGAAGAATCATTTCAGCGTATTTACTACCGTCTGGATTCGCATGTTGCTTCAGGGCAAAGTTATCATTCGGGGTTAAAACATAATTTTGTAGACTGTGAACTCCCACATCAGGATCTTCTGCATTTTCTAGCACAAAGCGCGCACCGAGGATAGCAGACTCGCTTATTTCCAATTTAACATCCGTTTTCTTAAATATCGGAGGGTGATCATTAACATCTAAGACTTCTATAGTTATGTGATGGAGCTCCATTGGATTTTCTAGAATGATTTCGAAGCTGAAGCTACACGGTGTGACGTCGCCACAAAGCTGCTCTCGGTCTATTCTCTCACTCACGACTAGAATCCCTTTGTCCGTCTTCAGCTCTGTGTACTGAATGCTTTCTCCGGTCACGATACGGGCCCGGCCCGTTCGGAGCCGTTTCAAATCTAACCCCAGGTCTTGAGCCACGTTACCGATAAGAGAGCCTGTCTTCATCTCCTCCGGAATGGAATAACGGATTTGGCCACTGACAATATGATTGAGATTCAGGAGAAAAATAAGTACTTGCCACCGCAGTCCACAACACAAACGCCATTTTACGCATTTAGGTTTAAGGAATCCTCCCAGTGCCATAGCCAACAAAGAATAAATCCAATACAAAAATGTATTATACTGTATCCTCAGAAACCATGAAAAAAATATGAGACTGATATTCGACCTATTCTTTCAATCCTGGCTATTTTCAGCGTCTCCTTTTGTTATCTGTAACATCGATCAGAGCCGAGTGTTTCTCTGTCATGCCCCGCTTCGTATGAAATGCAGATAGTCTCTCCCTCTCCTCTGGTAGAGCGCAGTGATAAAGTAGGGGACTTCACTGACTGACAACACTGGACAGAAATCATTTCACTGATCAACAGCGGCCCTCAGAGTCCATAACGTGAACACCAGATTATATTTGAATTCATTAAAAGGTAGAAATATTTCAATACTTTAGAGCACTTCTGTCTTCCCATATAGCAGGTAGGTGAACACTGTGCAAGGTCAAATATAAATAAATGCAACGTTCAATCACTATAATATTATAATCGACCAGCAAGGCAAACAGCAATAATTTGATACTAAAACATGGCACCTTAGCCTCTCAGCCATGGATTTGAACGTGCGTAAAAGCATGCCCATGGTTACTCACTCTAAATCACTATTGAACAAGACAGCAGCATATTAATGTTGATAATTATTTGACGTATGACAAGCAGTTAACACTGCTTAAGCGACTCTTTAGTGACTCTATATTGACTTTATCAAAACACTGCAGTTGGAAGAAGGGAGAGCCGTCCTCTGCTGCTATCATGACAGAAGAGGCGCTGTCCATATAGAGTGGTGCTGAAATGGCCTTGGAGCGCTACATTTAAAAAAAAATCATCAGGCATAATATGAAAGCCAAAACTAACCAGAAAACAAGTAATTGCTTCTGCTGTAGCACTGAGTAAGCTGCATTCGAAACCACAGTCAGCTGACAATGACATTCAATTTAAAAAAACATAGCTAACCACAACAATATGTAACAGCTGTTATGCCCATACTTTTAACTAGACAAATACTGACTAAAATAGCCTTAAGGCAACATAGATGTAGGATCTTCATTTGAGCCAATTTGCTACAGCAGGAAAGAAATCGTGCAGAAACAGGACATTTGAAGTATTATGTGGGTTATGATTCATAAAACATGTTTTGGGGTTGATACACTTTAAAAAAATAAGTAAATCACAAACTTCAGAAGACGTCTTAAACCTCAATTTACACTACACGAAAGTTGTCCTCCAACAGTGTGATCATATCAAATGAAGATCCTACATCTGCAGCCAAAATTGTTACAAAGGACATGTTGTAAAGATGTTTTCCAACCGAATGAGCAATACCATTTAAACTCCACAGACTCACCTCCAGCGGCGAGTCTGGTTCATCCAAAATGTTATTTTCACTCTGCATCCGCTGCATCGTCCCTGTAGAACTGGGGTCCATTATCAGTACGTTCTGACTACAGGGTCTGGCGAACTGACAGTCACTCTTTCTGGAGTCAGTCGTCCTGCACACCTCGTAATTGTACACGTGCTGTAGAGTTCCTGTCCCCAAAGTGTCTGCGTAACGCGGTGGATAATACGGAATAACCGGGAGATTGGAATGATAGAGGATGCGAGACTGTCTCCATCTGTATATTTTCACTGATATAATAACCACTAAACATGTAATAAACAAAAATGAGACTACAGCCAAAGCCAAGACTAAGTAAAAAGTCAGGTTGTCGTTGTACTCCTTGTCGTGCGTAAAGTCAGTGAACTCCGACAGCACTTCAGGGAAGCTGTCCGCCACCGCCACGTTAACATTGACTGTAGCTGAACGAGAGGGCTGCCCGTTGTCCTCCACTACAACAGTGAGCCTTTGTTTCACAGCATCTTTATCATTGACTTGGCGTATAGTTCTTATTTCCCCATTCTGTAAGCCCACTTCAAACAGCGCTCTGTCTGTCATTTTCTGCAGTTTATACGAGAGCCAGGCATTCTGTCCAGAGTCCACATCAACAGCCACCACTTTAGTGACAAGATAACCCACATCTGCCGAACGAGGCACCATTTCAGCCACCAGAGAGCTGCTTGTCTGGACTGGGTACAGAACCTGAGGCGCGTTGTCGTTCTGATCTTGGATAAAGATGTTGACACTCACATTGCTACTGAATGGAGGAGAGCCGCCATCTTGCGCCTTAACCACGAGTCTTAGTTGCTTAATTTGTTCATAATCAAAGGAGCGCACTGCGTTTATGACCCCGCTCTCTGCGTTTACGGAAACATAAACAGACACAGGAGTCCCGCTGACATCAGTATCCTCTAGAATATAGGAAATACGGGCATTTTGATTGGAATCAGTGTCTTTAGCTCTAACAGTAAATATAGAAACACCTGGAGAGTTATTTTCTGCGATATAAGAGGTGTACACGCCACGTGGAAACACTGGGGCATTGTCGTTGACGTCGGACACCTTCAGGTGAAAGGTTCTCTTACTTGAGAGAGAAGGCGACCCTGCGTCAGTGGCGACTACAGTGATGTTATATTCTGACACCTTCTCACGATCTAAAATGGCGCCTGTTAGCAAGGTGTAGTAATTTCTTAGATTGGATTTTATATTGAAAGGAATGTGTTGGCCTATGCTACAGCTCACCTGTCCGTTTTCACCCGAGTCAAGGTCTTTAACATTGATAATTCCGATGGTTGTACCGTGAGGTGAATCTTCAGAGATTGGACTAGTGAACGACATGACACTTATTACAGGCTCATTGTCGTTTACATCAATTACCTCAACAATGACTTTGCTAGAATCAGTCAAGCCACCTTGGTCTGTGGCATCTATTCGAATTTCGTATTTCTTATATTTTTCATAATCTATTTCCCCTAACACGGAAATGACACCAGTCTTTGCATCAATAGTGAATGTTTCGGAAACTGTGCCTTTTAAATTAGAAAACATGTACGATATATAGCCATTGGAGCCACTGTCTGCATCACTGGCGTTCACGGTGGTAATATAGGTGCTTTTCAGTGCGTTTTCCACCACAGCAGCCCTGTACACTGACTGGTTGAACACAGGCGCATTGTCATTGGCATCTAGGACAGTGATTTCGATATTTACTGTGCCAGATCTCTGCGGATTTCCACCGTCTATAGCGATTAGCTTTAGAGAGAGAAGAGGATGTTCCTCTCTGTCTAACGGTTTCTGGAGAACCATCTCGGCATATTTACTAGCGTCAGGATTTGTATGTTGTTTTAGGACAAAATTATCATTCGGTGTTAGAATGTAATTTTGTAAGGCGTTAAGGCCTACATCAGGGTCATCTGCAGTTGCTAAGACAAAGCGCGCCCCTGCAGAAGCAGATTCGCTGATTTTCAATTGTATATCATTCTGTTGAAACACGGGTGCATTATCATTAACGTCTAATATTTCTACAGTGACCAGGTGTAGTTCCATCGGATTCTCTAGAATCATTTCGAAGCTGAAGCTACAAGGCGTGACGTCGCCACAAAGCTGCTCTCGGTCTATTCTCTCACTTACGACTAGAATCCCTTTGTCTGTCTTCAGCTCTGTGTACTGAATGTTTTCTCCGGTCACGATACGGGCCCGGCCCGCACTTAGCCTTTTCAAATCTAACCCCAGGTCTTGAGCCACGTTACCGATAAGAGAGCCTTTCCTCATCTCCTCCGGAATGGAATACCGGATTTGGGAATTCACAGTATGACTGAGATACAGAAGAGAAACCAGTACTTGCCATCGCAGTCCACAACGCATACGCCATCTTATGCATGTAGGTTGAATGAAACTTTCAAATTCCATAGCCAACAAAACAAATCCAACACGAAAATTCCTTATACTGTATCCGTAAATGGGGAGCAAAGAGAACAGTAGTAGTCGACGTATTATCTTAATCCAGTCTACTTTAACCGTTCTCGTACTTGTAAGCTACATGTAAGAACCAGAACGATTGTCTCTCTGCCCCGCCTAGTGTGAAGCGCAGTCTCTCCAGCTCCTCTGGTAGAGCGCAGTGTTAGGGAGGGGACTCCACTGACTGACAACACCTGACAGAAATAATTTCACTGACCAATAGCGGCCCTCAGAGTCCAAAACATGAACACCAGATGTTATGTAAAAATATAGAACTGCACAGAAATGATTCAACACTTTCCAGCACTATTTTCTTATCAAAGTGTCACAAATAAAAACACTGTGGTATGTGCAATCGAAATAAATGCACAGTTCAATTACTAAAATAATATGACCAGAAGGGAAATAGTAGCCTCGTCATTTCATAGTAAAACACGCCAGCCTATCTTCTCAACCCCAGTTTGGATCGTGCGTAAACATGCCAACGAAACAGCGGTCCAAGGCATCACTGATAAATACAGCAAAATACTTGTATTAAAAGTGATTTTGTTTGTTACATGACTAACTGTAAACATGGGTCAAATGTACAGTTACTCTTGATCCATATAGGGAAGTTGTAACCAGGCTCAGCATAGAGAGTGAGAGAGAGGAGAGCATACTGTTGCGCACTAAAAGTGGCGCGGTACACACGGAGCAGTGCTGACATAGTCTTACAGCGATACAGCCTTACTTACTATAGTGGCGCTCAGCATTCATGATCATTTTGAAGTAATTTCCCACCAACTCAACGGGCATATACGGCCAAAAGAAAGCCCATAAAGAATGCCCAGTAGCTGAATTAGCCCAACAAGTTAGTTAGTCACAGAGGGAGCAAACCGAATAAATCCGCACCAGAGCACAATTGAAAACGAATAGATACAGAGGACAGATGGCAGAGATTAACTCCAACAAAATGAGCTACGTCATTTTAACTCAAATTAACTCACCTCTAGCGGGGAGTCAGGTTCATCCAATAAGTTATTTTCAGTCTGCATCCGCTGCATCGTCCCTGTAGAACTGGGGTCCATTATCAGTACGTTCTGACTACAGGGTCTGGCGAACTGACAGTCACTCTTTCTGGAGTCAGTCGTCCTGCACACCTCGTAATTGTACACGTGCTGTAGAGTTCCTGTCCCCAAAGTGTCTGCGTAACGCGGTGGATAATACGGAATAACCGGGAGATTGGAATGATAGAGGATGCGAGACTGTCTCCATCTGTATATTTTCACTGATATAATAACCACTAAACACGTAATAAACGAAAAGGAGACTACAGCCAAAGCCAAGACTAAGTAAAAAGTCAGGTTGTCGTTGTACTCCTTGTCGTGCGTAAAGTCAGTGAACTCCGAGAGCACTTCAGGGAAGCTGTCCGCCACCGCCACGTTAACATTGACTGTGGCTGAACGAGAGGGCTGCCCGTTGTCCTCCACTACAACAGTGAGCCTTTGCTTCACAGCATCTTTATCATTGACTTGGCGTATAGTTCTTATTTCCCCATTCTGTAAGCCCACTTCAAACAGCGCTCTGTCTGTCATTTTCTGCAGTTTATACGAGAGCCAGGCATTCTGTCCAGAGTCCACATCAACAGCCACCACTTTAGTCACAAGATAGCCAACATCTGCTGAACGAGGTACCATTTCAGCCACCAGGGAGCTGCTGGCTTGGACTGGGTACAGAACCTGAGGTGCGTTGTCATTCTGGTCCTGGATAATAATGTTGACACTCACATTGCTACTGAGTGGAGGAGAGCCTCCATCTTGCGCCTTAACCACGAGTTTAAGCTGTTTTATTTGTTCATAATCAAAGGAACGCACCGCATGTAAAACCCCAGTTTCAGAGTTAATTGATATATAACTAGAGACTGGAGTTCCACTTATCTTCGTGTCCTCCAAGAGGTACGAGATTCTTGCGTTTTGATTCCAGTCAGAGTCCAGCGCGCTGATAGTAAATATGGACATTCCAGGAGAGTTATTCTCTGTGACGTAGGCAGAGTAGGTGCCTTTGGCGAACAATGGGGAATTATCGTTCACGTCAGAGATTTTAAGGTGTATTGTCCTGGCGCTTGAGAGAGGAGGCGAACCCGAGTCTGTCGCCTTTATGGTTATATTATATTCTGGCATAGTCTCTCGGTCGAAAGCTGAATCTGTGATTACAGTATAATAATTAGTCAATGAGGATTTGATCTTAAACGGGAGGTTGTTGTCTATTGAACACATAACGTGACCATTACTCTCTGAGTCAGCGTCTTTCACATTGATTATCGCTATGGTTGTTCCCAGCGGGGAATCTTCAGAAACAGGGCTGGAGAAAGACATGACGTTTATAACGGGAGAATTATCGTTGACGTCAACAATCTCGATTAAAACTTTACTGGAGTCGGTTAAACCTCCCTGGTCCATAGCCTCAATCATCAATTCATATTTCTTGTCTTTTTCATAATCTATTTTCCCTACAAGTGTCATTGTGCCAGTTGTCTCATCCATGTGAAATATATCTGATTGGTGCTCTTTCAAGTTGGAAAAATAATATGTAATGAGCCCGTTCGATCCACTGTCTGCGTCGCTGGCATTCACCGTTGTAATATAGGTGTCTTTTGGAGCGTTTTCCATCACAGTAGCCCTGTACACTGACTGGTTAAACACAGGCGCATTGTCATTGGCATCTAGGACAGTGATCTCTATATTTACTGTGCCAGATCTCTGCGGATTTCCACCGTCTACAGCGATTAGCTTTAGAGAGAGACGAGGATGCTCCTCTCTGTCTAACGGTTTCTGAATAATTATTTCAGCATATTTTCTTCCATCTGGATTTGAATGTTGTTTCAGAACGAAATTATCATTCGGCATTAAAATATATTTCTGCAGACCATTGTTACCTACATCTGCGTCCTCGGCACTGGCCAACATAAAACGCGACCCGAGTATAACCGACTCACTTATCTCAAATTTGATTTCATTCTTTCGAAAAATAGGTGCATTATCATTAATATCAAGGATTTCAACAGTTAAACGGTGTAGCTCCATCGGATTCTCTAGAATCATTTCGAAGCTGAAGCTACACGGTGTGACGTCGCCACAAAGCTGCTCTCGGTCTATTCTCTCACTCACGACTAGAATCCCTTTGTCCGTCTTCAGTTCTGTGTACTGAATGCTTTCTCCGGTCACGATACGGGCCCGGCCCGCTCGGAGTCTTTTCAAATCTAACCCCAGGTCTTGAGCCACGTTACCGATAAGAGAGCCTTTCTTCATCTCTTCCGGAATGGAATAACGGATTTGACCACTGACAATATGACTGAAATACAGGAGAAAAAAAAGTACTTGCCATCGCAGTCCACAGCACAAACTCCATTTTACGCATCTAGGTCGAAGGAATCCTTCAGATGCCATTGCCAACAAAGATAAATCCAACACGAATATTCCTTATAGCCTACTGTATCCTCAAACGGTGAGAAAAGAGATTACTGATTACTGAAAGTGCTATTTTAATCCAGGCTATTTCTTAACGTATCTGTTTGAGCGAGTGATTCTCTGTAGTGCCCCGCCTCGTATGGAGCGCAGTCTCTCTTTCTACTCTGGAGCGCAGTGATAGGAGAGGGGGGGACGGGACTCTACTGACTGGCAACATTGGACAGAAATGATTTCACTGATCAACAGCGGCACTCAGAGTCAAAAACATGAACACCAGATACGTGGACATATACAATTGGGTAGAAATGATTCATAAGTGTACAGCACTGTACTAAAATAATACAAATTAAAATAAAATAACGATGACCATCAGGGTGAACGGTAATCACTTGATTGTAAAACATGCCACCATATCATCTAAACCTTAATTTAGATCGTGGGTAAAGATGTTCCATGGATACTGCGCACAAAACCATTATTGAACAGTACGGCAACATGCATACAGTATGTCGCACTGGTTGAGAGTATTTTGCTTGGTACAGAACTAGCTATAAAAACGGCTACACTGGCTCTATAATGACTATTGCGCTAAAGACAGTAGTTTGAACGTGAGTTCGTATACGCCGCCTGAAAGCGGAGCAGACCTCTGCTGCTCATGACAGAAGTAGCGCTGTCAGCACACAGAGGTGCTGAAATGCTCATAAAGCGCAGGAGTGTTAAAATTACACCATAGAACTTAGAATTATAAATTCAAAATCATGTAAAAAAAAGAAAATCAGCAGGCATAGTATAAAATCCGCAGCTAATCAGAAATGATACTACAGCCCTACACTGTACACGGTTGACTAGACATAATTAATTAACCTAAATGCACCAGAACAATATAGTTGACATTTTCACAAAGGACAATGTAGATAAAGATATATTCCAAGCCAATGTGCAATATAATTTAAACTCCAATTAACTCACCTCTAGTGGGGAGTCTGGTTCATCCAGGATGTTCTGTTCATTCTGCATCCGCTGCATCGTCCCTGTAGAACTTGCGTCCATTATCAGTACGTTCTGACTACAGGGTCTGGCGAACTGACAGTCACTCTTTCTTGAGTCAGTCGTCCTGCACACCTCGTAATTGTACACGTGCTGTAGAGTTCCTGTCCCCAAAGTGTCTGCGTAACGTGGTGGATAATACGGAATAACTGGGAGATTGGAATGATAGAGGATGCGAGACTGTCTCCATCTGTATATTTTCACTGACATAATAACCACTAAACATGTGATGAACAGAAATGAGACTACAGCCAAAGCCAAGACTAAGTAAAAAGTAAGGTTGTCATTGTACTCCTTGTCGTGCGTAAAGTCAGTGAACTCCGAGAGCACTTCAGGGAAGCTGTCCGCCACCGCCACGTTAACATTGACTGTGGCTGAACGAGAGGGCTGCCCGTTGTCCTCCACTACAACAGTGAGCCTTTGTTTCACAGCATCTTTATCATTGACTTGGCGTAGTGTTCTTATTTCTCCATTCTGTAAGCCCACTTCAAACAGCGCCCTGTCTGTCGCTTTCTGCAGTTTATATGAGAGCCAGGCATTCTGTCCAGAGTCCACATCAACAGCCACCACTTTAGTAACAAGATAGCCCACATCTGCTGAACGAGGCACCATTTCAGCCACCAGAGAGCTGCTAGTCTGGACTGGGTACAGAACCTGAGGCGCGTTGTCGTTCTGGTCTTGGATCATTATTTTCACCGTCGCATTGCTACTGAGAGGAGGGGATCCTCCATCTTGTGCCTTTACCACGAGTTTAAGTTGCTTGATTTGTTCGTAATCAAATGAGCGTACAGCATGTAAAACTCCGGTTTCAGAGTTAATGGATATATAAGTAGAGACTGGAGATCCACTGATCTGCGTGTCCTCCAGGAGGTACGAGATTCTAGCGTTTTGGTTCCAGTCAGTGTCCCGTGCGCTGACAGTAAATATGGACATTCCAGGAGAGTTATTCTCTGTGACGTAAGCAGAGTATGAGCTCTGATGAAACAATGGAGCATTGTCATTTACGTCAGAGATTCTAAGGTGTAGTGTCCTGGCGCTTGAGAGAGGAGGCGAACCAGAATCTGTCGCTGTAATAGTTATGTTGTATTCTGGTGTTGTTTCTCTGTCAAAAGCTACATCTGAGATCAACGTATAATAACTGCTTAACGACGATTTTATCTTGAACGAGTTCGTATCTACAGAGCATGTAATCTGTCCATTTCTCTCTGAATCGGCATCTTTAACGTTTACAACGGCAATCGTGGTTCCAGCAGCAGCATCTTCAGACACAGGGCTAGTGAAAGACATGATGTTTATAACTGGGGCATTGTCATTTATGTCAACTATTTCTATGACAACTTTGCCGAGGTCTGTCAAACCACCTTGGTCTTTGGCCTCAACTCTAATTTCATATTTCTTATCTTTTTCAAAATCGATTTGTCCAACAACAGATATCTTGCCAGTTGTCTCATCAATGTCAAATATATCTGCCAAGATTTCTTTCAAATTCGAAAAGTAATACATCACTATACCATTGGAACCACTGTCTGCATCACTAGCATTAACGGTTGTAATATAGGTTCCTTTCGGTGCGTTTTCCATCACAGTAGCCCTGTACACTGACTGGTTAAACACAGGCGCATTGTCATTGACATCTAGGACAGTGATCTCGATATTTACTGTGCCAGATCTCTGCGGATTCCCACCGTCTACAGCGATTAGCTTTAAAGAGAGATGAGGATTCTCTTCTCTATCCAAAGGCTTTTGTAAAATCATTTCTGCAAATTTACTTCCATCAGGATTCGAATGTTGTTTCAGAACGAAATTGTCATTTTGAGTTAAAACATACTCCTGTAGACCATTAACTCCCACATCGGGATCCTTTGCACTCTCCAGCACAAAACGAGAGCCAAGAGTAGCAGATTCGCTGATTTCAAATTTGATATGATTATTCTTAAAAATAGGTGAATGGTCATTTACATCCACAATTTCAATTGTAACACGATGTAATTCGATTGGATTTTCTAGAATCATTTCAAAGCTAAAGCTACACGGAGTTACGTCGCCACAAAGCTGCTCTCGGTCTATTCTCTCACTCACGACTAGAATCCCTTTGTCTGTCTTCAGCTCTGTGTACTGAACGCTTTCCCCGGTCACGATACGAGCCCTGCCCGCTCGGAGCCTTTTCAAATCTAACCCCAGGTCTTGAGCCACGTTACCGATAAGAGAGCCTGTCTTCATCTCCTCCGGAATAGAATAACGGATTTGACCACTGATAATATGACTGAAATACAGGAGGAAACAAAGTACTTGCCATCGCAGTCCACAGCACAAACTCCATTTTACGCATCTAGGTCGAAGGAATCCTTCAGATGCCATAGCCAACAAAGATAAATCCAACACGAATATTCCTTATAGCCTACTGTATCCTCAAACGGTGAGAAAAGAGATTACTGATTACTGAAAGTGCTATTTTAATCCAGGCTATTTCTTAACGTATCTGTTTGAGCGAGTGATTCTCTGTAGTGCCCCGCCTCGTATGGAGCGCAGTCTCTCTTTCTACTCTGGAGCGCAGTGATAGGAGAGGGGGGGACGGGACTCTACTGACTGACAACATTGGACATAAATGATTTCACTGATCAACAGCGGCACTCAGAGTCAAAAACATGAACACCAGATACGTGGACATATACAACTGGGTAGAAATGATTCATAATTGTACAGCACTGTACTGCTATCTATAATAATACAAAAACGCCATGTACAATTACTAAAATAACGATGACCATCAGGGTAAACGGTAATCACTTGATTGTAAAACATGCCACCATATCATCTAAACCTTAATTTAGATCGTGGGTAAAGATGTTCCATGGATACTGCGCACAAAACCATTATTGAACAGTACGGCAACATGCATACAGTATGTCGCACTGGTTGAGAGTATTTTGCTTGGTACAGAACTAGCTATAAAAACGGCTACACTGGCTCTACAATGACTATTGAGCTAAAGACAGTAGTTTGAACGAGAGATAGTATACGCTGCCTGAGAGCGGAGCAGACCTCTGCTGCTCGTGACAGAAGAAGCGCTGTCAGCACACAGTGGTGCTGAAATGCACTTAATAAAGCGCAGGAGTGTTAAAATTACACCATAGAACTTAGAATTGTAAATTCAAAATCATAAAAAAAAAAGAAAATCAGCAGGCATAGTATAAAATCCGCAGCTAATCAGAAATGATACTACAGCCCTACACTGTACACGGTTGACTAGACATAATTAATTAACCTAAATGCACCAGAACAAAATAGTTGACATTTTCACAAAAGGCAATGTAGATAAATATATTGGTCATCAAAAAGAAAGGAGGACCAAGGCACTATTCATATAATTGATTAAAATGCCTTTATAAGTATGGCATGTTCAATAGAAACAAAGTTTTTTTTAAACCGACGCGTTTCGGCTGCATGGCCTTTGTCAGGGAGTACAAAAAAAGAGGGATACAAGGTCCTCTTTTAAACAGCTTATCAATTAGCCCTAATTGGAAGAGGGAGTGGTTACACAATTGATTGGACACACCTAGTAAGCAATACTATACACATTGAAATACTGTAGCTAAGTTATCATAAAAATACAACTCCAAACTAGAAGTATCAGAACACTAAAAGGTAGTTCTAACCTTAAATATGACTCGGAGAAGTGTCAAGAATAAGAAAGCTAAATATACCATAGTACACTAGAACACAGCAAAACATGAACAACAACAGTCTAACCACAGCTGAGGGCAATAGAGCAAAATGTCCACTAGACGGGTAGGTAATGAAGACTACCCCATGGCAAGGCACTACAAGTCCCTACACCATGGCAACCCTGCAACCCTACAAGCTATGGGTATTGGTCATATTCCGGCCTCTATTAGAAAAGGGGACCGTCTCAAACAGTTAAACCAAAGGGAACGTCTTTGGATTTACAAACTACAGGCCACTAAATACCCTGGTTTAAATGAAGATATGGATTTCTCACACTTCCTGTAGGGTTGTGATGGGTCCATTTGCTGTCATCTAGTGAACATTTTGCTCTATTGCCCTCAGCTGTGGTTAGACTGTTGTTGTTCATGTTTTGCTGTGTTCTAGTGTACTATGATATATTTAGCTTTCTTATTCTTGACACTTCTCCGAGTCATATTTAAGGTTAGAACTACCTTTTAGTGTTCTGATACTTCTAGTTTGGAGTTGTATTTTTATCATAACATAGCTACAGTATTTCAATGTGTATAGTATTGCTTACTAGGTGTGTCCAATCAATTGTGTAACCACTCCCTCTTCCAATTAGGGCTAATTGATAAGCTGTTTAAAAGAGGACCTTCTATTCCTCTTTTTTTGTACTCCCCGACGAAGGCCATGCAGCCGAAACCCGTCGGTTTAAAAAAAACTTTGTTCTATTGAACATGCCATACATATAAAGGCATTTTAATCAATTATATGAAGAGTGCCTTGGTCCTCCTTTCTTTTTGATGACCAATTTACCCCTTTTACCAAAGAGCACCTTCTATCTACCAAAATGTACTATTGTTTACCTTAGTAGCGCTTCCCTTCCTCCTCTTTCTAGTAGATAAATATATATTCCAAGCCAAGGTGCAATATAATTTAACTCCGATTAACTCACCTCTAGTGGGGAGTCTGGTTCATCCAGGATGTTCTGTTCATTCTGCATCCGCTGCATCGTCCCTGTAGAACTGGGGTCCATTATCAGTACGTTCTGACTACAGGGTCTGGCGAACTGACAGTCACTCTTTCTGGAGTCAGTCGTCCTGCACACCTCGTAATTGTACACGTGCTGTAGAGTTCCTGTCCCCAGAGTGTCTGCGTAACGCGGTGGATAATACGGAATAACCGGGAGATTGGAATGATAGAGGATGCGAGACTGTCTCCATCTGTATATTTTCACTGATATAATAACCACTAAACATGTGATGAACAGAAATGAGACTACAGCCAAAGCCAAGACTAAGTAAAAAGTCAGGTTGTCGTTGTACTCCTTGTCGTGCGTAAAGTCAGTGAACTCCGAGAGCACTTCTGGGAAGCTGTCCGCCACCGCCACGTTAACATTGACTGTAGCTGAACGAGAGGGCTGCCCGTTGTCCTCCACTACAATAGTGAGCCTTTGTTTCACGGCATCTTTATCATTGACTTGGCGTAGTGTTCTTATTTCGCCATTCTGTAAGCCCACTTCAAACAGCGCCCTGTCTGTCGCTTTCTGCAGTTTATATGAGAGCCAGGCATTCTGTCCAGAGTCCACATCAACAGCCACCACTTTAGTAACAAGATAGCCCACATCTGCTGAACGAGGCACAATTTCAGCCACCAGAGAGCTGCTAGTCTGGACTGGGTACAGAACCTGAGGCGCGTTGTCGTTCTGGTCTTGGATCATTATTTTCACCGTCACATTGCTACTGAGAGGAGGGGATCCTCCATCTTGTGCCTTTACCACGAGTTTAAGTTGCTTGATTTGTTCATAATCAAAGGAGCGCACCGCATGTAAAACTCCGGTTTCAGAGTTAATGGATAAATAAGTAGAGACTGGAGATCCACTGATCTGGGTGTCCTCCAAGATGTACGAGATTCTAGCGTTTTGGTTCCAGTCAGTGTCCCGTGCGCTGACAGTAAATATGGACATTCCAGGAGAGTTATTCTCTGTGACATAAGTAGAGTATGAGCTCTGATGAAACAATGGAGCATTGTCATTTACGTCAGAGATTCTAAGGTGTAGTGTCCTGGCGCTTGAGAGAGGAGGCGAGCCAGAATCTGTCGCTGTAATAGTTATGTTGTATTCTGGTGTTGTTTCTCTGTCAAAAGCTACATCTGAGATCAACGTATAATAACTGCTTAACGACGATTTTATCTTGAACGAGTTCGTATCTACAGAGCATGTAATCTGTCCATTTCTCTCTGAATCGGCATCTTTAACGTTTACAACGGCAATCGTGGTTCCAGCAGCAGCATCTTCAGACACAGGGCTAGTGAAAGACATGATGTTTATAACTGGGGCATTGTCATTTATGTCAACTATTTCTATGACAACTTTGCCGAGGTCTGTCAAACCACCTTGGTCTTTGGCCTCAACTCTAATGTCATATTTCTTATCTTTTTCAAAATCGATTTGTCCAACAACAGATATCTTGCCAGTTGTCTCATCAATGTCAAATATATCTGCCAAGTTTTCTTTCAAATTCGAAAAATAATACATCACTATACCATAGGAACCACTGTCTGCATCACTAGCATTAACGGTTGTAATATAGGTTCCTTTCGGTGCGTTTTCCATCACAGTAGCCCTGTACACTGACTGGTTAAACACAGGGGCATTATCATTGGCATCCAGGACAGTGATCTCTATATTTACTGTGCCAGATCTCTGCGGATTCCCACCGTCTACAGCGATTAGCTTTAAAGAGAGACGAGGATTCTCTTCTCTATCCAAAGGCTTTTGTAAAATCATTTCTGCAAATTTACTTCCATCAGGATTCGAATGTTGTTTCAGAACGAAATTGTCATTTTGAGTTAAAACATACTCCTGTAGACCATTAACTCCCACATCGGGATCCTTTGCACTCTCCAGCACAAAACGAGAGCCAAGAGTAGCAGATTCGCTGATTTCAAATTTGATATGATTATTCTTAAAAATAGGTGAATGGTCATTTACATCCACAATTTCAACTGTAACACGATGTAATTCGATTGGATTTTCCAGAATAATTTCAAAACTGAAGCTACACGGTGTGACGTCGCCACAAAGCTGCTCTCGGTCTATTCTCTCACTCACGACTAGAATCCCTTTGTCTGTCTTCAGCTCTGTGTACTGAATGCTTTCTCCGGTCACGATACGGGCCCGGCCCGCTCGGAGCCGTTTCAAATCTAACCCCAGGTCTTGAGCTACGTTACCGATAAGAGAGCCTTTCTTCATCTCCTCTGGAATGGAATAGCGGATTTGTCCACTGACAGTATGACTGAGATAGAAGAGAAAAATGAGTACATGCCACCGTAGTCCACTAAAACGCCATCTTACGCATTTGGGTTGAATGAATCCTTCAAATTCCATAGCCAACAAACAATACAATCCACAAGAATATTCCGTAAAGGGTATCCTCAGAAACTGTGAGCAAATACTGGCTGACGCTTCGATTCAATCGAGCCTATTTTCACTGTTCTTTTCTGATCTATGTTAATGGATCAGAGCGAAAATCTTTCTGTCGAGCCCCGCCTCGTATGAAGAGCAGAGTCTCTCCCTTTCCTCTGGTGGAGCGCAGTGATAGGGGAGGGGACTCCAGTGATTGACAACACTGGACAGAAATTATTTCACTGATCAACAGCGGCCCTCAGAGTCCAAAACATGTTTTTTTAAATGTGCAACTGTGTAGTAATGATTCAACTTTGTCCAGCACTATTTTCTTTCCAAGTTGTCACAATTAAAAGCAATGTGGTACGTGCATGAACTATCTAAAAACATGCCATGTCCAATTACTAAAATAACACCAACAGGGAACATAGCCTAATCATTTGATACAGGAACATGAGACTATATCTTCTAAGCCCTAGATTTGATCGTGCATAACACTTTTCCATGGAACAGACGTACAAACCACTACTGAAAAATACAGTAAAATACCTGTATTGAGAGATTTTTGGTTGGTATAGGACTAACCGTAAAAACGGATGAAAATGTTAGGTGACGCTTGATCAATTTAGACACAAATTGGAAAAGGTATAGCATACACCGTATGATATTCTTTATCGCTTTACACCTGTACGTATAAGGTAGTAGTTGTGGAATTGTTAGGTTAGATTACTCGTTGGTTATTACTGCATTGTCGGAACTAGAAGCACAAGCATTTCAATACACTCGCATTAACATCTGCTAACCATGTGTATATGACAAATACAATTTGATTTGATTTGATTTAAGAAGTGTCGCTGTCCATACAGTGTGGTTCTGAAATGGCATTTCAACGCTACATCCTTACTATTGTAGCACTTGGTATTCTTGTTCAGATCGAAGTCAGTTCCAACAAACTCAGCAGGCATACATACACAAGCCAAATCTAAACAGTAAAACACGTAGTAGCTGATGTAAGTGTAATCCTACAGAGATGAGCAGAAAGGGAGCCAACCGAGTAAATTAGCCAAGCACAAGAGAACAATAAGTTGAAAAAAGACACATTCCAGAAATGTATCCCAAAATAATGTACTAAGTTAAAAAAATGTCCAAAAGACTCACCTCTATTGGGGAGTCTGGTTCATCCAGGATGTTCTGTTCACTCTGCATCCGCTGCATCGTCCCTGTAGAACTGGGGTCCATTATCAGTACGTTCTGACTACAGGGTCTGGCGAACTGACAGCCACTATTTCTGGAGTCAGTCGTCCTGCACACCTCGTAATTGTACACGTGTTGTAGAGTTCCTGTCCCCAAAGTATCTGCGTAACGCGGTGGATAATACGGAATAACCGGGAGATTGGAATGATAGAGGATGCGAGACTGTCTCCATCTGTATATTTTCACTGATATAATAACCACTAAACACGTGATGAACAGAAATGAGACTACAGCCAAAGCCAAGACTAAGTAAAAAGTCAGGTTGTCATTGTACTCATTGTCGTGCGTAAAGTCAGTGAACTCCGAAAGCACTTCAGGGAAGCTGTCCGCCACCGCCACGTTAACATTGACTGTAGCTGAACGGGAGGGGTGTCCATTGTCTTCCACTACAACAGTGAGCCTTTGTTTCACGGCATCTTTATCATTGACTTGGCGTGTAGTTCTTATTTCCCCATTCTGCAAGCCCACTTCAAACAGCGCCCTGTCTGTCGCTTTCTGCACTTTGTAAGAGAGCCAGGCATTCTGTCCAGAGTCCACATCAACAGCTACCACTTTAGTCACAAGATAGCCCACATCTGCTGAACGAGGAACCATTTCAGTCACCAGGGAGCTGCTAGTCTGTACAGGGTACAGAACCTGAGGCGCGTTGTCATTCTGATCTTGGATGAAGATGTTGACACTCACATTGCTACCGAGTGGAGGAGAGCCTCCATCTTGCGCCTTAACCTCGAGTTTAAGCTGTTTTATTTGTTCATAATCAAAGGAGCGCACAGCATGTAAAACTCCGGTTTCAGAGTTAATGGATATATAAGTAGAGACTGGAGTTCCGCTGATCTGCGTGTCCTCCAACAGGTACGATATTCTCGCGTTCTGGTTCCAGTCAGAGTCCCGCGCGCTGACAGTAAATATGGACATTCCAGGAGAGTTATTCTCTGTGACGTAAGCAGAGTAGGTGCCTTTATCGAACAATGGGGCATTGTCATTTACGTCAGAGATTCTCAGGTGTAGTGTCCTGGCGCTAGAGAGAGGAGGCGAACCAGAATCTGTCGCTGTTATAGTTATGTTGTATTCTGGTGTTGTTTCTCTGTCAAACCCTTTATCAGAGATCAAATTGTAATAACTAGTTAAGGATGATTTTATCTTGAACGGGAGGTTAGTATCTATAGAGCATGTAATCTGCCCATTTCTCTCTGAATCAGCGTCTTTTACATTTATAACTGCTACCGTGGTTCCAGGAGGAGCATCTTCAGACACGGGGCTGGAGAAAGACATGACGTTTATAACTGGTGCGTTGTCATTTATGTCAAGAACTTCAATTACAACTTTACTAGAGTCTGTTAAACCACCCTGATCTTTAGCCTCTACTCTAACCTCGTATTTCTTATCTTTCTCATAATCTACCTGTCCCGAAACAGATATGATTCCTGTTTTCTCGTCTATTATGAAAATATCCGCAATGCTCCCCTTCAACTTAGAAAAGCTATATGTGATTTGTCCATTTGTGCCACTGTCTGCATCACTTGCATTCACGGTTGTAATATAGGTGCCTTTCAGTGCATTTTCCATCACAGTAGCCCTGTACACTGATTGGTTAAACACAGGCGAATTGTCATTGGCATCTAGGACAGTGATCTCGATATTTACTGTGCCAGATCTCTGCGGATTTCCACCGTCTACAGCGATTAGCTTTAAAGAGAGACGAGGATGCTCCTCTCTATCTAATAGTTTCTGGAGGAACATCTCTGCATATTTACTACCGTCTGGATTCGCATGCTGTTTTAGAATGAAATTGTCATTGTGAGTTAAAACATAATTCCTCAGGGCGTTGAGCCCTACATCGGGGTCCTCTGCACTTTCCAACAGAAATCGCGACCCAACCGTAGCCGATTCGCTGATTTCAAAATGTATATATTTATTTGGGAAAGCAGGAGCATGATCATTTACATCTAGAATCTCCACAGTAATACGATGCAGCTCAATAGGATTCTCTAGAATAATTTCGAAGCTGAAGCTACACGGTGTGGCGTCGCCACAAAGCTGCTCTCGGTCTATTCTCTCACTCACGACTAGAATCCCTTTGTCTGTCTTCAGCTCTGTGTACTGAATGCTTTCTCCGGTCACGATACGGGCCCGGCCCGCTCGGAGCCGTTTCAAATCTAACCCCAGGTCTTGAGCTACGTTACCGATAAGAGAGCCTTTCTTCATCTCCTCTGGAATGGAATAGCGGATTTGTCCACTGACAGTATGACTGAGATAGAGGAGAAAAATGAGTACCTGCCACCGTAGTCGACTAAAACGCCATCTTACGCATTTGGGTTGAATGATTCCTTCAAATTCCATAGCCAACAAATAATACAATCCACAATAATATTCCGTAAAGGGTATCCTCAGAAACAGTGAGCAAATACTGGCTGACGCTTCGATTCAATCGAGCCTATTTTCACTGTCCTTTTCTGATCTATGTTAATAATGGATCAGAGCGAAAATCTTTCTGTCGAGCCCCGCCTCGTATGAAGAGCAGAGTCTCTCCCTTTCCTCTGGTGGAACGCAGTGATAGGGGAGGGGACTCCTGTGATTGACAACACTGGACAGAAATTATTTCACTGATCAACAGCGGCCCTCAGAGTCCAAAACATGTTTTTTTAAATGTGCAACTGTGTAGTAATGATTCAACTTTGTCCAGCACTATTTTCTTTCCAAATTGTCACAATTAAAAGCAATGTGGTACGTGCATGAACTATCTAAAAACATGCCATGTCCAATTTACTAAAATAACACCAACAGGGAACATAGCCTAATAATTTGATACAGGAACATGAGACTATATCTTCTAAGCCCTAGATTTGATCGTGCATAAAACTTTTCCATGGAACAGACGTACAAACCACTACTGAAAAATACAGTAAAATACCTATATTGATAGCTTTTTGGTTGGTATAGGACTAACCGTAAACACGGATGAAAATGTTTAGTGACTCTTGATCAATTTAGAAAGCAGTTGGAAAAGGTATAGCATACACCGTGTGAAAGAAGTGTCGCTGTCCATACAGTGTGGTTCTGAATTGGCATTTCAACGCTACATCCTTACTATTGTAGCACTTGGTATTCTTGTTCAGTTCGAAGTCAGTTCCTACCAACTCAGCAGGCATACATACACAAGTCAAATCTAACAATAAAACGCGTAGTAGCTGATGTAAGTGTAACCCTACAGAGATGAGCAGAAAGGGAGCCAACTGAGTAAATTAGCCATGCACCAGAGCACAATAGTTGAAAAAAGACACATTCCAGAAATGTATCCCAAAACAATGTGCTAAATTATAAAATGTCCAATTAACTCACCTCTATTGGGGAGTCTGGTTCATACAGGATGTTCTGTTCGTTCTGCATTTTCTGCATCGTCCCTGTTGAACTGGGGTCCATTATCAGCACGTTCTGACTACAGGGTCTGGCAAACTGACAGTCACTCTTTCTGGAGTCAGTCGTCCTGCACACCTCGTAATTGTACACGTGTTGTAGAGTTCCTGTCCCCAAAGTGTCTGCGTAACGCGGTGGATAATACGGAATAACAGGGAGGTTGGAATGATAGAGAATGCGAGACTGTCTCCATCTGTATATTTTCACTGATATAATAACCACTAAACACGTGATGAACAGAAATGAGACTACAGCCAAAGCCAAGACTAAGTAAAAAGTCAGGTTGTCGTTGTACTCCTTGTCGTGCGTAAAGTCAGTGAACTCAGAGAGCACTTCAGGGAAGCTGTCCGCCACCGCCACGTTAACATTGACTGTAGCTGAACGAGAGGGCTGCCCATTGTCCTCCACTACCACAGTGAGCCTTTGTTTCACAGCATCTTTATCATTGACTTGGCGTACAGTTCTTATTTCCCCATTCTGCAAGCCCACTTCCAATAGCGCCCTGTCTGTCGCTTTCAGCAGTTTGTACGAGAGCCAGGCATTCTGTCCAGAGTCCACATCAACAGCCACCACTTTAGTCACAAGATAGCCCACATCTGCTGAACGAGGTATCATTTCAGCCACCAGGGAGCTGCTAGTCTGGACTGGGTACAGAACCTGAGGCGCGTTGTCATTCTGATCTTGGATGAAGATGTTGACACTCACATTGCTACCGAGTGGAGGAGAGCCTCCATCTTGTGCCTTAACCACGAGTTTAAGTTGTTTTATTTGTTCATAATCAAAGGAGCGCACAGCATGTAAAACTCCGGTTTCAGAGTTAATGGATATATAAGTAGAGACTGGAGTTCCGCTGATCTGCGTGTCCTCCAACAGGTACGATATTCTCGCGTTCTGGTTCCAGTCAGAGTCCCGCGCGCTAACAGTAAATATGGACATTCCAGGAGAGTTATTCTCTGTGACGTAAGCAGAGTAGGTGCCTTTATCGAACAATGGGGCATTGTCATTTACGTCAGAGATTCTAAGGTGTAAAGTCCTGGCGCTAGAGAGAGGAGGCGAACCAGAATCTGTCGCTGTTATAGTTATGTTGTATTCTGGTGTTGTTTCTCTGTCAAACCCTTTATCAGAGATCAAATTGTAATAACTAGTTAAGGATGATTTTATCTTGAATGGGAGGTTATCATCTATAGAGCATGTAATCTGCCCATTTCTCTCTGAATCAGCGTCTTTGACGTTAATAACGGCTACCGTAGTTCCAGGAGGAGCATCTTCAGACACAGGGCTGGAGAAAGACATGACATTTATAACTGGTGCGTTGTCATTTATGTCAAGAACTTCAATTACAACTTTACTAGAGTCTGTTAAACCACCCTGATCTTTAGCCTCTACTCTAACCTCGTATTTCTTATCTTTCTCATAATCTACCTGTCCCGAAACAGATATGATTCCTGTTTTCTCGTCTATTATGAAAATATCAGCAATGCTCCCCTTCAACTTCGAAAAGCTATATGTGATTTGTCCATTTGTGCCACTGTCTGCATCACTTGCATTCACGGCTATGATATAGGTGCCTTTCGGTGCGTTTTCCATCACAGCAGCCCGATACACTGATTGGTTAAACACAGGCGCATTGTCATTCACATCCAGGACAGTGATCTCTATATTTACTGTGCCAGATCTCTGCGGATTTCCACCGTCTACAGCGATTAGCTTTAAAGAGAGACGAGGATGCTCCTCTCTATCTAATGGTTTCTGGAGAACCATCTCAGCATATTTACTACCGTCTGGATTCGCATGCTGTTTTAGAATGAAATTATCATTGTGAGTTAAAACATAATTCTGTAGGGCGTTGAGCCCTACATCGGGGTCCTCTGCACTTTCCAACAGAAATCGCGACCCAACCGTAGCCGATTCGCTGATTTCAAAATGTATATATTTATTTGGGAAAGCAGGAGCATGATCATTTACATCTAGAATCTCCACAGTAATACGATGCAGCTCAATAGGATTTTCTAGAATAATTTCGAAGCTGAAGCTACACGGTGTGGCGTCGCCACAAAGCTGCTCTCGGTCTATTCTCTCACTCACGACTAGAATCCCTTTGTCTGTCTTCAGCTCTGTGTACTGAATGCTTTCTCCGGTCACGATACGGGCCCTGCCCGCTCGGAGCCGTTTCAAATCTAAACCCAGGTCTTGAGCCACGTTACCGATAAGAGAGCCTTTCTTCATCTCCTCCGGAATGGTATACCGGATTTGGCCACTGACAACATGACTAAAACACAGGACAAAAATCAGTACTTGCCACCGTAGTCCACACAAACACCATTGTAAGCATTTAGATTGAAGGAATCCTTCAAATGCCATCGCTAACAAATAATAAATCCAACACGAATATTCCTTATACTGGATCCAGAGTAAAGGTGAGGAAATAAGTAGATGTTTTGCTTTAACCCGGCCAATTTTCACTATATCTTTCTTATAAACTGATCAGAGCGAGTGTGTCTGTCTCGTGCCCCGCCTCGTATGAAGCGCAGAGAGTTTTTCCGTCTCCTCTGGTAGAGCGCAATGATAGGGGAGGGGACTCCACTGACTGACAACACTGGACAGAATTTATTTCACTGATCAACAGCGGCCCTCAGAGTATAAAATATGAACACCAGATTAAATTTGAACATGCAAAACCGTTCATAAATTATTTTAAACACTGGACAGTATTATTTGATTTCCAAAATAATCCAAATAATATTGTCTCAACACTTCATTTTCTGGAATCTAAATAAATGCAGGTTTCATCGCTACAATACTATGACCAACAAAGTAAGCAAATTACTGTTTTATAGCCTACTAAAAAAAATGTCACTATCCCATCAACATCTAATTGGACAATGCGTAAAAGTGTATTCCACAACCGTACAAACCACGACTGAACACAACAAACCAACATTGATGTAGGTTGAAAGTAACATGCTTCGTAAAGACTCAAATCTATAGAGACATTTGTTCAATAGACAGAGGTATAAGAACAAGGGAGGGAGGAGCACAGCGCGTGAGAACGAGGCATCCGCTGTATAAAGTCGCTGTCCGCAAAGGGCGGTTCTGAAACGAGATGAATGCGCAACAGAGTATCACAGGCAAATTTGTTCAGGTCGAAATACATGTCTAGAAGCTCAGCACACATACAACACGAACCTAAACCTTTTCATAGGTAACAAAAAAAATGCACAATCCTTGATTTACCGCTATAATATTGCAAAGAGAGAGAGCAACCCCAACCTCTGAGATACAGATAAAATGATTCAAGCACCAGAGGAGAATAGTTGGAAATGGAAAATGGGCACATTGTTAAGATGTACTCCAACAAAATGTGCTAAGTTATTTAAAATCCAAAAGACTCACCTCTAGTGGGGAGTCTGGTTCATCCAGGATGTTCTGTTCACTCTGCATCCGCTGCATCGTCCCTGTAGAACTGGGGTCCATTATCAGTACGTTCTGACTACAGGGTCTGGCGAACTGACAGTCACTCTTTCTGGAGTCAGTCGTCCTGCACACCTCGTAATTGTACACGTGCTGTAGAGTTCCTGTCCCCAAAGTGTCTGCGTAACGTGGTGGATAATACGGAATAACCGGGAGATTGGAATGATAGAGGATGCGAGACTGTCTCCATCTGTATATTTTCACTGATATAATAACCACTAAACATGTGATGAACAGAAATGAGACTACAGCCAAAGCCAAGACTAAGTAAAAAGTCAGGTTGTTATTGTACTCCTTGTCGTGCGTAAAGTCAGTGAACTCCGAGAGCACTTCAGGGAAGCTGTCCGCCACCGCCACGTTAACATTGACTGTAGCTGAACGAGAGGGCTGCCCATTGTCCTCCACTACAACAGTGATCCTTTGTTTCACAGCATCTTTATCATTGACTTGGCGTATAGTTCTTATTTCCCCATTCTGTAAGCCCACTTCAAACAGCGCCCTGTCTGTCGCTTTCTGCAGTTTGTATGAGAGCCAGGCATTCTGTCCAGAGTCCACATCAACAGCCACCACTTTAGTTACAAGATAGCCCACATCTGCTGAACGAGGAACCATTTCAGCCACTAGAGAGCTGCTAGTCTGGACTGGATACAGAACCTGAGGAGCGTTGTCATTCTGGTCTTGGATGAAGAGGTTGACACTCACATTGCTACTGAGTGGAGGAGAGCCTCCATCTTGCACCTTAACCACTAGTGTGAGCTGTTTGATTTGTTCATAATCAAAGGAGCGCACAGCATGTAAAACTCCTGTTTCAGAGTTAATTGATATGTAAGTAGAGACTGGAGTTCCACTGATCTGCGTGTCCTCCAACAGGTACGATATTCTCGCGTTCTGATTCCAGTCAGAGTCCCGCGCGCTGACAGTAAATATGGACATTCCAGGAGAGTTATTCTCTGTGACGTAGGCAGAGTAGGTGCCTTTATCGAACAATGGGGCATTGTCATTTACGTCAGAGATTCTAAGGTGTAAAGTCCTGGCGCTAGAGAGAGGAGGCGAACCAGAATCGGTCGCTGTTATGGTTATGTTGTATTCTGGTGTTGTTTCTCTGTCAAAACCGATATCTGAGATCAACGTATAATAACTACTTAAAGAAGATTTGATCTTGAACGGGAGGTTAGTATCTATAGAGCATGTAATCTGCCCATTTCTCTCTGAATCAGCGTCTTTGACGTTAATAACGGCTACCGTAGTTCCAGGAGGAGCATCTTCAGACACGGGGCTGGAGAAAGACATGACGTTTATAACTGGTGCGTTGTCATTTATGTCAAGAACTTCAATTACAACTTTACTAGAGTCTGTTAAACCACCCTGATCTTTAGCCTCTACTCTGACCTCGTATTTCTTATCTTTCTCATAATCTATCTGGCCTGAAACAGAAATAGAACCGGTCGACATATCAATGGTAAATATATCAACTATATTCCCTTTCAACTTTGAAAAATAGTAGGAAATATGTCCATGCGATCCACTATCTGCATCGCTGGCATTCACGGTTGTAATATAAGTGCCCGTTGGAGCGTTTTCCATCACAGTAGCCCTGTACACTGACTGGTTAAACACGGGAGCATTATCATTGGCATCTAGGACATTGATCTCTATATTTACTGTGCCAGATCTCTGTGGATTTCCACCGTCTACAGCGATTAGCTTTAAAGAGAGACGAGGATGCTCCTCTCTATCTAATGGTTTCTGGAGAACCATCTCTGCATATTTACTACCGTCTGGATTCGTATGTTGCTTTAGAACAAAATTATGGTTGGGAGTTAACATGTAATTTTGTAGGGCGTTAAGTGTTACATCGGGATCCACTGCACTCTCTAGTAGAAATCTCGCACCGACAGTAGCTGACTCGCTAATTTCAAATTGTACGTCTTTTATGGGAAATGCAGGAGCATGGTCATTTACATCTAGAATTTCCACTGTAATACGATGCAGCTCGATGGGATTTTCTAGAATAATTTCGAAGCTGAAGCTACACGGTGTGACGTCGCCACAAAGCTGCTCTCGGTCTATTCTCTCACTCACGACTAGAATCCCTTTGTCCGTCTTCAGCTCTGTGTACTGAATGCTTTCTCCAGTCACGATACGGGCCCGGCCCACCCGGAGCCGTTTCAAATCTAACCCCAGGTCTTGAGCTACGTTACCGATAAGAGAGCCTTTCTTCATCTCCTCCGGAATGGAATAACGGATTTGGCCACTGGTAATATGAATAAAATACAGAAGAAAAACCAGTACTTGCCACCGTAGTCCACACAAACGCCATTTTAGGCATTTAGGTTGAAGGAATCCTTCAAATGCCATAGCCAAGAAATAATAAATCCAACACGAATATTCTTTATACTGGATCCAGAGAAACGGTGAGGAAATAAGTAGATGTTTCGCTTTAACCTAGCCTATTTTTGAGTAATATTTCATATTGATCAGAGCGAGTGTGTCTGTGTCTGTGTCTTGCCCCGCCTCGTATGAAGCGCAGAGAGTTTTTCCGTCTCCTCTGGTAGAGCGCAATGATAGGGGAGGGGACGCCACTGACTGACAACACTGGACAGAATTTATTTCATTGATCAACAGCGGCCCTCAGAGTATAAAACATGAACACCACTTGACACTTGAACATGTAAAACCGTTCAGAAATTATTAGACAAGTACAGTATTTTTCCCCCCAAAATAATGTATATAAATTATACTGTCTTAACACTTCACTTTCTGCAATCGAAATAAATACAAGTTTCATCTCTACAATTATATGAACAAAAAATAAATACCTACAATTTTATAGCCTACTAACAAATTCCACCACCCCACCAACTTCAGAATGGATCGTGCGAAAAAGAGGATTCCACAACCGTCCGAACTACGACAGAACACAACAAACCAAAACTGATAGGGCCTATGTTGAAAATAATATGATTCGTAAATGCTAAAATCTATAGCAACATTTGTCCAACAGACTGATGTAGGGAACCTGGAATAATACAATGCCTGAGAGAGAGAAGCAGCCCCCTTCTGCAATAAAGACAGAAGTGTCGCTGTCCTCACAGGGTGGTGCTGAAACAGCATTACACCGCTACAGAACGACCAAAATATCACAAGCACTTCTGCTCAGTTCGAAATACATTTCTACAAGCTCAGCAGACATACAACTCAGCAGACATACAACACGAGCCTAATCCTTTGCATGGGAAAAAATAAATGAATACATTATCCTTGAATTAACGCTGTAATATTGCGAAAAGAGAGAGAGCAACCCCAACCTCTGAGACACCGAAAAAAAGAGAGTCAAGCACCAGATTAAAATAGCTGCAAATATAAAATAAATTATGTTGTAGAGATGTACTCCAAAAAAATGAGCTACTTTGTTTAAACTCCGATTAACTCACCTCTAGTGGGGAGTCTGGTTCATCCAGGATGTTCTGTTCGTTCTTTATCCGCTGCATCGTCCCTGTAGAACTGGGGTCCATTATCAGTACGTTCTGACTACAGGGTCTGGCGAACTGACAGTCACTCTTTCTGGAGTCAGTCGTCCTGCACACCTCGTAATTGTACACGTGCTGTAGAGTTCCTGTCCCCAACGTGTCTGCGTAACGCGGTGGATAATACGGAATAACCGGGAGGTTGGAATGATAGAGGATGCGAGACTGTCTCCATCTGTATATTTTCACTGATATAATAACCACTAAACACGTGATGAACAGAAATGAGACTACAGCCAAAGCCAAGACTAAGTAAAAAGTCAGGTTGTCATTGTACTCCTTGTCGTGCGTAAAGCCAGTGAACTCCGAGAGCACTTCAGGGAAGCTGTCCGCAACCGCCACATGAACACTGACTGTAGCTGAACGAGAGGGCTGCCCGTTGTCCTCCACTACAACAGTGAGCCTTTGTTTCACAGCATCTTTATCAGTGACTTGACGTATAGTTCTTATTTCCCCATTCTGTAAGCCCACTTCAAACAGCGCCCTGTCTGTCGCTTTCTGCACTTTGTAAGAGAGCCAGGCATTCTGTCCAGAGTCCACATCAACAGCCACCACTTTAGTCACAAGATAGCCCACATCTGCTGAACGAGGCACCATTTCAGTCATCAGGGAGCTGCTAGTCTGGACTGGGTACAGAACCTGAGGCGAGTTGTCGTTCTGGTCTTGAATTAATATGTTGACACTCACATTGCTACCGAGTGGAGGAGAGCCTCCATCTTGCGCCTTAACCACTAGTGTGAGCTGTTTGATTTGTTCATAATCAAAGGAGCGCACAGCATGTAAAACTCCGGTTTCAGAGTTAATGGATATGTAAGTGGATACTGGAGTACCACTGATTTGCGTGTCCTCCAGGATGTACGAGATTCTCGCGTTCTGATTCCAGTCAGAGTCCCGCGCGCTGACAGTAAATATGGACATTCCAGGGGAGTTATTCTCTGTGACGTAAGCAGAGTATGAGCTCTGATGAAACAATGGAGCATTGTCATTTACGTCAGAGATTCTAAGTTGTAATGTCCTGGCGCTAGAGAGAGGAGGTGAACCAGAATCTGTAGCTGTTATAGTTATGTTGTATTCTGGAGTCGTTTCTCGATCAAAACCTTTATCAGAGATCAAATTGTAATAACTTGTTATCGACGATTTTATCTTGAACGGGAGGTCTTTATCTGTAGTGCACGAAATCTGTCCGTTCCTCTCTGAATCTCCGTCTTTTACATTTATAACGGCTATCGTAGTTCCTGGAGGAGCATCTTCCGACACGGGGCTGGAGAAAGACATGACGTTTATGACTGGTGCGTTGTCATTAACATCAATAACTTCAATGACAATTTGGCTGGTGTCTGTGAATCCTCCCTGGTCTTTAGCTTCTACTCTAATATCATATTTCTTATCTTTTTCAAAATCGATATGCCCCAAAACGGATATGATTCCTATATCCTTATCTATGACAAATATATCCGCTATGCTACCTTTCAATTTTGAAAAACTGTATGTTATTTGTCCATTTGATCCACTGTCTGCATCGCTTGCATTCACCGTTGTAATATAGGTTCCTTTCGGTGCATTTTCCATCACAGTTGCCCTGTACACTGACTGGTTAAACACAGGCGCATTGTCATTTACATCTAGGACAGTGATCTCTATATTTACTGTGCCAGATCTCTGCGGATTTCCACCGTCTACAGCGATTAGCTTTAAAGAGAGACGAGGATGCTCCTCTCTGTCTAACGGTTTCTGAAGAATCATCTCAGCGTACTTACTACCATCTGGATTGGCAAGTTGTTTTAAAACAAAATTGTCATTTGGTGTTAATACATATTTCTGTAAATCATTAACGCCTACGTCGGGGTCTTCTGCGCTCTCTAATATAAAGCGCGCACCTATAGTGGCTGACTCACTTATTTCCAATTTGAAGTCACTATTTTGGAAGGTGGGAGCATGATCATTCACATCAAGAATTTCCACAACAACACGATGCAGTTCAATAGGGGTTTCTAGAATCATTTCGAAGCTGAAGCTACACGGTGTGACGTCGCCACAAAGCTGCTCTCGGTCTATTCTCTCACTCACGACTAGGATCCCTTTGTCTGTCTTCAGCTCTGTGTACTGAATGCTTTCTCCGGTCACGATACGGGCCCGGCCCGCTCGGAGCCGTTTCAAATCTAACCCCAGGTCATGAGCTACGTTACCGATAAGAGAGCCTGTCTTCATCTCCTCCGGAATGGAATAACGGATTTGGCCACTGACAATATGATTGAGATACAGGACAAAAATAAGTACTTGCCACCACAGTCCACACAAGCGCCATGTTTTAGGTTGAAGAAGTCCTTTAAATTCCATAGCAAACAAAGAATAAAATCCACAAGTAAATTTCTTATTGTGTATTCTCAGAAATTGTGAGCAAATACTATTCGATGTTTCGTTTCAATCCAGACTATATTCGCTGCCCTTTTAAAAAAAATATATGAATCAAAACGAGTGTGTATCTCGGTCGCGCCCCGCTTCGTATGAAGCGCAGAGTCTTTCCGTCTCCGGTGGTAAAGCGCAGTGACAAGGGAGGGGACTACACTTATTGACAACAACGGACAGAAATTATTTCACTGATCAACAGCGGCCCGCAGAGTCCAAAACACGAACATCATAAGACACTTGAACATGTAAAAACGTTCTGAAGTGATTAAACACCGGGCAGCATTATTTTCTTTCCAAAATAATCTATAGTCGAATCACTAGCTAAACACTTCACTTTCTACAATCGAAATCAATGCAAGTTTCATCATTACAATGCTATGACCAACAAAAGGGGGGAAAAAAACTACAATTGCAATGCCTAAAAAAAGTCAATATAACAGCCGTCCAAACCATGACTCAACACCACAAACCATAACCTATGCATGTTGACAGTAAAATGATCGTTAAATGCGACAAAGTGTAGTGACATTATAGAAAGAGGTAAGAACCAGGGATAATACACTGTACACAGTGTGAGAGAGCGAAGCCGCACTCTGCTGCTGCTATGAAGACAGAAGTGTCACTGTCCATAAAGGGAGGTGCTGAAACGGCTACCGAATGACCAAAAAATCACAAGCACTTCTGCTCAGTTCGAAATACATTTCTACAAGCTCAGCAGACATACAACTCAGCAGACATACAACACGAGCCAAAACCTTTTCATAGGAAACAAAAAAATACATAATGCATGATTTACCGCAATAAAATGACAAAGAGAGAGCACCCCAACCTATGAGATACCGATAAAAAAGAGTAAGACCCCCGGGGGAAATAGTTCATAATTTAAAAAATAAAATTGTAAATATGTAACTACTCAAACAAAACGTACTTCATTATTTAAACGGCAATAAACTCACCTCTAATGGAGAGTCTGGTTCATCCAGGATGTTCTTCTCGTTCTGCATCCGCTGCATCGTCCCTGTAGAACTGGGGTCCATTATCAGTACGTTCTGACTACAGGGTCTGGCGAACTGACAGTCACTCTTTCTGGAGTCAGTCGTCCTGCACACCTCGTAATTGTACACGTGCTGTAGAGTTCCTGTCCCCAAAGTGTCTGCGTAACGCGGTGGATAATACGGAATAACCGGGAGATTGGAATGATAGAGGATGCGAGACTGTCTCCATCTGTATATTTTCACTGATATAATAACCACTAAACACGTGATGAACAGAAATGAGACTACAGCCAAAGCCAAGACTAGGTAAAAAGTCAGGTTGTCATTGTACTCCTTGTCGTGATTAAAGTCAGTGAACTCCGAGAGCACTTCAGGGAAGCTGTCCGCAACCACCACGTTGACATTGACTGTAGCTGAACGAGAGGGCTGCCCGTTGTCCTCCACAACCACAGTGAGCCTTTGTTTCACAGCATCTTTATCATTGACTTGGCGTACAGTTCTTATTTCCCCATTCTGTAAGCCCACTTCAAACAGCGCCCTGTCTGTCGCTTTCTGCAGTTTGTAAGAGAGCCAGGCATTCTGTCCAGAGTCCACATCAACAGCCACCACTTTAGTAACAAGATAGCCCACATCTGCTGAACGAGGCACCATTTCAGCCACCAGGGAGCTGGTAGTCTGGACTGGGTACAGAACCTGAGGCGCGTTGTCATTCTGGTCCTGGATGAAGATGTTGATGCTAACATTGCTACTGAGTGGAGGAGAGCCTCCATCTTGCGCCTTAACCTCGAGTTTAAGCTGTTTTATTTGTTCATAATCAAAGGAGCGCACAGCATGTAAAACTCCGTTTTCGGAGTTAATTGATATGTAACTAGAGACTGGACTTCCACTGATCTGCGTGTCCTCCAAGAGGTACGATATTCTCGCGTTTTGATTCCAATCAGAGTCCCGGGCGCTGACAGTAAATATGGACATTCCAGGAGAGTTATTCTCTGTGACGTAAGCAAAGTAGGGTCCTTTATCGAACAATGGGGCATTGTCGTTTACGTCAGAGATTCTAAGGTGTAATGTCCGGGCGCTAGAGAGTGGAGGCGAACCAGAATCTGTTGCTGTAATTGTTATGTTGTATTCCGGCACCGCTTCTCTGTCAAAAATCGAATCGGTTATCAAATTGTAGTAATTAGTCAATGAGGATTTGATCTTAAATGGAAGGTTAGTATCTATAGAGCATGTAATCTGTCCGTTTCTCTCAGAATCAGCATCTTTAACATTTATAATAGCAATAGTTGTGCCGGGAGGAGCATCTTCAGACACAGGGCTGGAGAAAGACATGACGTTTATAACGGGTGCGTTGTCATTAACATCAATAACTTCAATTACAACTTTACTAGAGTCTGTTAAACCTCCCTGGTCTTTAGCTTCAACTCTAACTTCATATTTCTTATCTTTCTCAAAATCTATCTGACCCGAAACAGATATGATTCCTGAGTTTTGATCTATGACAAATATGTCCGCTATACTACCCTTCAACTTCGAAAAACTGTAAGTTATTTGTCCGTTTGTGTCGCGGTCTGCGTCACTGGCATTCACGGTTGTGATATAGGTGCCTTTTGGACCGTTTTCCACCACAGCAGCCCTGTACACTGATTGGTTAAACACAGGCGCATTGTCATTCACATCCAGGACAGTGATCTCTATATTTACTGTGCCAGATCTCTGCGGATCTCCACCGTCTACAGCGATTAGCTTTAAAGAGAGAAAAGGGTGCTCCTCTCTGTCTAACGGTTTCTGGAGGAACATCTCAGCATATTTACTACCGTCTGGATTCGCATGTTGCTTGAGAATGAAATTATCGTTCGGATTCAAAATGTAATTCTGTAGGGCGTTGAGGCCTACATCATTGTCCTCCGCACTTTCTAATAGAAATCGTGATCCAACGGTAGCCGATTCGCTGATTTCAAAATGTATGCCTTTATTTGGAAAAGCAGGGGCATGATCATTTACATCTATTATTTCTACAGTCACACGATGGAGCTCCATTGGATTTTCTAGAATCATTTCGAAACTAAAGCTACAAGGTGTGACGTCGCCACAAAGCTGCTCTCGGTCTATTCTCTCACTCACGACTAGAATCCCTTTGTCTGTCTTCAGCTCTGTGTACTGAATGCTTTCTCCGGTCACGATACGGGCCCGGCCCGCCCGGAGCCGTTTCAAATCTAACCCCAGATCTTGAGCCACGTTACCGATAAGAGAGCCTTTCTTCATCTCCTCCGGAATGGAATACCGGATTTGGCCACTGACAACATTACTTAGATACAGGAGAAAAATGAGTACTTGCCACTGCAGCCCACACAAACGCCATGTTGTAGGTTGAAGGAATCCTTTAAATTCCATAGCCAACAAAGAATAACATCCACACGAATATTTCTTATATTATATCCTCAAAAATGGTGACCAAATACTATTCGATGGTTCGTTTCAATCAATACTATTTTCACTGTCCTTTTCTTATCTATGGATCAAAACGAGTGTGTCTGTCTCTCCGCGCCTCGTATTAAGCGTAGTCTCTCCGTCTCCTCTGGTGAAGCGCAGTAATAGGGGGGGAGTGGACTCCACTGACTGACAACACTGGACATAAATGATTTCACTGATCAACAGCGGCCCTCAGAGTCCAAAACATGAACATCATAAGACACTTGGACATCTAAAACTTTTCCGAACTGATTAAAGACTGGACAGAATTATTTTCTTTCCAAAAGTATCTATATACAAATCACTAAACACTTCACCTTTTCAATATAAATACATGAAGGTTCATCACTCCAAAGCTTTGACCAACGAAAGAAAGAAACTGCCATTTTATAACCTAGGAGGGAAAAGTATACTAACTCATTAACTTCAGATTGGATCGTGCGTAAAAACAAGTCAATCCAAACCATGACTCAATACAACAAACCAATACCTATATATGCTGACTGAAATATGCTTGGTAAATGCTAACATCTATAGCGACATCATAGACTAAGGTAAGATCCAGGGACAACACAGTGTGAGAGAGTGAAGCAGCGGTCTGCTGCAATAAAGACATGTGTTCTTGTCCATACAGTGAGGTGGTGAAACGGCATGACAGCGCTACAGAATTATCAATATCACACAAGTACTTATGCTCTGTTCGAAATAGGTTACATTTATTAAAACTCACCAGACATACCTCTCGGCACACATACAACAGGAACCTAAACCTTTTTATATGTTAGCAGAAACCATACATAACCCTTGATTTACCCCTATAAAATTACAAAGAGAGAGTAACCCAATCTCCGCGTTACCGCTAAAAAGAGTAAGAACACCGGGGGAAATAGTTCAACGTGTAAATGAAGGCATATTGTAAAGACCTACTCAAACAACATGAGCTACTTCGTTTGAATTCCAATTAACTCACCTCTAGTGGGGTGTCTGGTTCATCCAGGATGTTCTGTTCGTTCTGCATCCGCTGCATCGTCCCTGTAGAACTGGGGTCCATTATCAGTACGTTTTGACTACAGGGTCTGGCGAACTGACAGTCACTCTTTCTGGAGTCAGTCGTCCTGCACACCTCGTAATTGTACACGTGCTGTAGAGTTCCTGTCCCCAGAGTGTCTGCGTAACGCGGTGGATAATACGGAATAACCGGGAGATTGGAATGATAGAGGATGCGAGACTGTCTCCATCTGTATATTTTTACTGATATAATAACCACTAAACATGTGATGAACAGAAATGAGACTACAGCCAAAGCCAAGACTAAGTAAAAAGTCAGGTTGTCATTGTATTCCTTGTCGTGCGTAAAGTCAGTGAACTCCGAGAGCACTTCAGGGAAGCTGTCCGCCACCGCCACGTTAACATTGACTGTAGCTGAACGAGAGGGCTGCCCGTTGTCCTCCACTACAACAGTGAGCCTTTGTTTCACAGCATCTTTATCATTGACTTGGCGTATAGTTCTTATTTCCCCATTCTGTAAGCCCACTTCAAACAGCGCCCTGTCTGTCGCTTTCTGCAGTTTATACGAGAGCCAAGCATTTTGTCCGGAGTCCACATCAACAGCCACCACTTTAGTCACAAGATAGCCAACATCTGCTGAACGAGGCACCATTTCAGCCACCAGAGAGCTGCTAGTCTGGACTGGATACAGAACCTGAGGTGCGTTGTCATTCTGATCATGGATACTAATTTTGACTGTAGCATTGTTGCTAAGAGGAGGAGAGCCTCCATCTTGAGCTTTGATATACATCTCAAATGATTTAGTTTGCTCATAATCGAAGGAGCGCACCGCCTGGATGACACCTGTCTCTGCATTAACGGAGATGTAAGACGATATTGGATTTCCATTTAATTGAGATTCTATGAGCAGGTAGGACACGCGTGCATTTTGACCCCAATCTAAGTCGTGGGCCCTCACAGAAAACACTGAGACCCCCGGAAAGTTGTTTTCCATCACAGTAGCAGTGTATAAACTCAGCTCAAAAACGGGCGCATTGTCATTAACATCTGAGATTCTCAGTGTGATGGTTTTACTCGCCAAGAGGGGCGGGGTACCCTCATCTACGGCTGTGAATGTGATGTTATATTCGACATTGCGCTCTCTGTCTAAAACACCATCTGTGACAAGGGTGTAATAGCTCTTTAAAGACGACTGGATGGCAAACGGGATCTTAGTATTTATCGAACAATCTACCTTTCCGTTTTTATCAGAATCTATGTCTTTGACATTTATTATAGCCACGGTAGTGCCACTAACCGCATCCTCGGATACTGGACTAGAGAATGACGTCAGTGTAATCAAGGGGACATTGTCGTTCACATCTATAACGTCGATTATTACTTTTGTGGACGCACTTTGTCCTCCTTGGTCTTTGGCTTGTACGCCAAGTTCGAAGTGTTTATTCTTTTCATAATCAATTGGTCCAATGACTGTTATGTCGCCTGTATTTTCATGCAATGCAAAAAGCTCAGCAAAATTATTAGACATGCGAGTAAAATAGTAAGTAACTTGACCATATAAGCCTTCGTCTCTGTCTGTTGCGCGGATGGTTGTCACTAAAGTTCCTTTAGGTGCATTTTCTGTTACTGTTGCCTTGAAATTAGGTTGTGTAAAAACGGGGACATTATCATTGGCATCAAGTACTGATATTTGTATTTTAAGTGCCCCAGATCTCTGCGGTTCACCGCCATCCACAGCAGTCAATGTCAGAGGCAGGTTATCATTTTTCTCTCGGTCTAAAGGCGCATACAGATACATCTCCACATATTTACTGCCGTCGGGACCAGTCTGGATTTTAATGTTGAAATTATCGGTAGGGTGCAATGTGTAGCCTTGAAGCGCGTTGATACCAACGTCAGGATCTGTCGCACTCTCCTGCAATATCTGTGTCCCCGGCAGAGCAGACTCAGAGATATCTAATTTGATTTCCTTTTCGTTAAAAAAGGGGGCATTATCGTTAACATCTAGTATTTCTACTAGAATACTATGCAGCTGCATCGGATTCATCATAATCATCTCGAAGCTCAAGCTGCAGGGCGATGTCTGCCCGCAAAGCTGCTCCCTGTCTATCCTCTCTCCCACGACCAGGGTCCCTTTGTCTACATCCAACCTGATATACTCGCTGCTATCACCACTAACAATGCGAGCACCTCCCGATTTCATTTGTTTAGCATTCATTCCTAAATCCTCCGCCACATTTCCAACAAACGAGCCTTTTCTCATCTCCTCTTGAATAGAATAACGAATCTGCCCGAGCATCATCTGGAAAAGGCTAACAAGAATAAAGGCCTGTACTTGCCGTTTGATACAGCGCTCATTTCTGGCAGAAGCCGTGACGTCGAACCAACGCATCGAAATCCACATTATACAACAAGTCCACACAAGCTGTAAACAAATGCGATGAAACACTGCTGGTCAATGTTGAAGGTCTCAGAATCCATCAATGTAAAAAGCTGGCGTCGACAAAACAGAATACTGAAAAAAGGAGATCCAAGAGTGCATTCGTGATGGTCCCTCAATCACTGACAAAATGAGAGAATATGGGCGGTACAGAGGAAGTATAGCAGTATTTAAATCGACTAAAGTTTGCTTTTAAAGACCAACAGCGGCCCTCGGAGCCCACAATAGGAATAGCTAGCTGGTCGTCACTCAATGTGAAGACGTGAGAAACGCATGCATATTTTCTCAAAGTTATGAATCAGAAACCGACCTTTCAAATATTACAAATAAAAAAAGGTTATTTGCATGAGGAGAAATAACACAAAGGGATAGATGATGTAAAAAATAAGCATATACCACTTCTCAAATGTTCCTACAAACCGGAGGCACAAAATGCCAGATGACACCGATGACCAAAGGAAGTTTAGTGACATTTCAACATTCACTGATGTTTTTCTAGGACACAATTGGACATGTTGAGATGTATTCAAACGCAATTTGCTATAATTTAAACTAGTTTAACTCACCTCTAGTGGGGAGTCTGGTTCATCCAGGATGTTCTGTTCGTTCTGCATCCGCTGCATCGTCCCTGTAGAACTGGGGTCCATTATCAGTACGTTCTGACTACAGGGTCTGGCGAACTGACAGTCACTCTTTCTGGAGTCAGTCGTCCTGCACACCTCGTAATTGTACACGTGCTGTAGAGTTCCTGTCCCTAAAGTGTCTGCGTAACGCGGTGGATAATACGGAATAACCGGGAGATTGGAATGATAGAGGATGCGAGACTGTCTCCATCTGTATATTTTTACTGATATAATAACCACTAAACATGTGATGAATAGAAATGAGACTACAGCCAAAGCCAAGACTAAGTAAAAAGTCAGGTTGTCGTTGTACTCTTTGTCGTGCGTAAAGTCAGTGAACTCCGAGAGCACTTCAGGGAAGCTGTCCGCCACCGCCACGTTAACATTGACTATAGCTGAACGAGAGGGCTGCCCGTTGTCCTCCACTACAACAGTGAGCCTTTGTTTCACAGCATCTTTATCATTGACTTGGCGTATAGTTCTTATTTCTCCATTCTGTAAACCCACTTCAAACAGCGCCCTGTCAGTCGCTTTCTGCAGTTTATACGAGAGCCAGGCATTCTGTCCGGAGTCCACATCAACAGCCACCACTTTAGTTACAAGATAGCCCACATCTGCTGAACGAGGCACCATTTCAGCCACCAGAGAGCTGCTAGTCTGGACTGGGTACAGAACCTGAGGCGCGTTGTCGTTCTGGTCCTGGACCAAAATTCTGACAGCCACCACTGAACTGAGAGGGGGAGACCCCCCATCACGTGCAGTGACGTTGAAGTCAAACGACTTGATTTGTTCGTAGTCGAATGACCTAACAGCATGGATGGCACCATTTTCTGAGTTTACTGAGACGAAAGAGGACACAGCCAACCCGTTAACCTGTTTATCATCAAGAAAGTAGGAAACACGAGCATTTTGGCCCCAATCAGCATCACTTGCCCTCACTGCAAATATCGAAAACCCGGGCGAGTTGTTTTCCTGAATAGATTTACTATATTCAGGTTGAACAAACTTGGGTGGGTTGTCATTGACATCTGATACTTTAACTGTTATGTTCTTACTACTAGAGAGAGGCGGAGAGCCTTCATCTGAAACTTTAATAGTGATGTTGTACTCCGACACCGTTTCTCTATCTAAAGGACTTTCGGTGACTATTGTATAATAATCAGTTAACGATGACTCTATTTTGAATGGAATATCTGCATTAATAGAGCACAGAACGATACCGTTCCCATCCGAGTCTGCATCCTCTACGTTAATAACAGCTACAGTGGTACCAAGGGGAGAATCCTCGGAAATCGAATGAGAAAATGACATGAGCTGTATTGTGGGGACATTGTCGTTTTCATCAGTAATTTGTATAACTACTTTACAAGTATCGGCAAGACCCCAGTGGTCTTTTGCCTGTACATTTAATTGATAATTGTTTGTCTTTTCAAAATCTACTTTAGCTACCAATTTAATTTCTCCGGTGCTAACGTTCAGCTCAAACAGTTCTTTAGCTTCTTTGGAGACATGAGCCATAGCAAAAGTTACTTCTCCGTTTATTCCTTTATCTGCATCATTTGCACTGACGGTGGTTATCAAAGTCCCCTTCGGAGAGCTCTCTTTAACATCTGCTTTATAAACTGGTTGGCCACACACTGGTGCATTGTCGTTAGCATCCAGCACTGTAATATGGATGCGGACAGTACCAGACCTCTGAGGCTCGCCTCCGTCTGTAGCTATAAGCACCAACGAGAGGGTCTCCTGCTTCTCTCTGTCCAGGGGGTGTTGTAAAATCATCTCGATGTATTTACCACCGTTGGATAGGCTGTGTACCTCTAATTGGAAATGATCTGTCGGTTTGAGATAGTAATTTTGTATACCGTTAACACCAACGTCTGGGTCGACGGCGCTCTCCAGGGAAAAGCGCGTAGCTGACACGGCAGATTCACTGATTTCCAAACTGATTTCTTCCTTTGGAAATGATGGTGTATTATCGTTAATGTCGCGAACCTCGACTGTAACCCGATATAACTGAATGGGGTTTTCTATAATAAGCTCAAAGCTGAAGCTACACGGGGTAGTCTGTCCGCATAGCTCCTCTCGGTCGATTCGCTCTTTAACAACGAGAATCCCTTTGTCTCGGTTAAGATCTACATACTGTCGAGTTCCTCTGGTTATAATACGAGCTTTACCGGACACTAGCCTCTTCACCTCCAAGCCTAAATCTCTACCAATGTTTCCAACGATCGACCCCTCTGCCTGCTCCTCGGGTATGGTATACCGTGCCTGCCCAGTCACGGAATCTAGGGCGCATAGACAAAGAATGAAAAACAGTACTTGCCATCCGCCTCCACGGCCTGTCGACCACCAATCACCCATTCCACCGAAAAAAACTGATACCTGATATATTTACTCCTTTACTTATACAATATCTGTATATCCAGAAGTGAAGAAAAAAACTACTGTATTTCCGAAAGAAACGAATGAATATAATCCGTGGGATGTCTATGCCAAGAGCTCTCTGTCCGTTTCAGAAGGTCTATCTGCGTCTGTCAGTGAGAGAGAGAATATAGGAGGGCCCCACTGCGCCACTCAGAGATTTAATTAACGTATCGAGTGTATCACTGATCAACAGCGGCACTCGGAGTCCAAACATGGCAAACGCAATGCAGAAACACACAAATCCACGTTTCACATGCGCCAAAACGTCAATAGGTGTTCAATACCGCACAGCCCAGGGAAATTAAGATTTGATAACAAAACAAAGTATTGGAAACTACAGTATTTCTACAGTGCTTCAGGAAAAAGACAAAAGAATGAATTGAAAAAAAACCCCGAATCATATAATCTCAGATTATGTAGGGTTATTGTAAATGCACTATAAGCACCACTGGTCCAGCACAAGTGCGGTGGACAGTGACAGGACGACTGATCAAAAGTGTCAGAGCAACCCCAGCTCAACGACAATATTTTCGTTTCCAAGTCACATATACAAAATAACCTCCACATACCATTTCCTCATAAATACCTGGTCTGTTTTAATTTTTTGTTCGTAAGGAAAAAATAATTATAAGTACAATGGTGATTGTAATGTAAAAATGGAAGACCAATCATTTTTTGTTGTTGTTGACTGATTGTGTACATTGTACAATAAAAATATAACTTGTAAAAAACTGTATTAGTACGTCGGCTTTCATTTCAATCGCTAACTACCAATGCAAGTCTTTATCCACTACATAGACGCTTGAAAACGGCATGCTATGTAGGGTAACCATTCTTACGCATGAAGTAGGCCTACATCACTCAAAAAGAACACTTGCTCAATAGACAGCTGAAAAGAGGCAAAGTATACACTGTATGAGTGAGCGGAGCAGGCCACTTGTCGCTGTCAAGACAAAAATAGGCGCAGGCCACACGGTGTGGTGCTGAAACAACTACAGCACTTAGCCTTTGCTCGGTTGGAAATAATTGGAAAAAGCAAACCTAGAGCTATTTTTTTACGGTACTAAAAACACATCATCTTTAAAAATGCCATATAAAAGGTTAAAGATACTGAGAAAATGAGCCCCGAGGCTCCAGGCGAAGATAGGTGAAAATTGTATTTAAACTGCAAATAAACTCACCTCTAATGGAGAGTCTGGTTCATCCAGGATGTTCTGTTCGTTCTGCATCCGCTGCATCGTCCCTGTAGAACTGGGGTCCATTATCAGTACGTTCTGACTACAGGGTCTGGCGAACTGACAGTCACTCTTTCTGGAGTCAGTCGTCCTGCACACCTCGTAATTGTACACGTGCTGTAGAGTTCCTGTCCCCAAAGTGTCTGCGTAACGTGGTGGATAATACGGAATAACCGGGAGATTGGAATGATAGAGGATGCGAGACTGTCTCCATCTGTATATTTTCACTGATATAATAACCACTAAACATGTAATGAACAAAAATGAGACTACAGCCAAAGCCAAGACTAAGTAAAAAGTCAGATTGTCGTTGTACTCTTTGTCGTGCGTAAAGTCAGTGAACTCCGAGAGCACTTCAGGGAAGCTGTCCGCCACCGCCACGTTAACATTGACTATAGCTGAACGAGAGGGCTGCCCGTTGTCCTCCACTACAACAGTGAGCCTTTGTTTCACAGCATCTTTATCATTGACTTGGCGTATAGTTCTTATTTCTCCATTCTGTAATCCCACTTCAAACAGCGCCCTGTCTGTCACTTTCTGCAGTTTATACGAGAGCCAGGCATTCTGTCCTGAGTCCACATCAACAGCAACCACTTTAGTTACAAGATAGCCAACATCTGCTGAACGAGGCACCATTTCAGCCACCAGAGAGCTGCTAGTCTGGACTGGATACAGAACCTGAGGCGCGTTGTCATTCTGATCTTGTACGTAAATGAGAACAGTAGTATTACTACTAAGGGGTGGGGAGCCTCCATCTTGCGCTTTGATTAGTATTTTGAACTCTTTAACCTGCTCATAGTCAAGTGAACGCACTGAGTGAATGACGCCTTTCTCTGAGTTAATTGAAAAGTAGGTGGAAATTGGGTTTCCGTTTAGCTCACTGTCAATTAGATAATAAGAGATGCGTGCGTTTTGGCCCCTATCTGGATCCGTTGCTTGGATCGCAAGCACAGAAACTCCGGGAGAATTGTTTTCCACAACGTGCGTACTATACACATTTTGACTAAAGGCTGGTGCGTTATCATTAACATCACTGATGTCTAAAACAATAGTTGTCATGCTTGATATCGGCGGCAAACCTTCATCAGTGGCAGTGAGGGTGATGTTGTAGCGAGACACTTTCTCTCGGTCTAAGCTCTTCTCAGTTACCAACGTGTAGTAGTTTCTAAGAGAGGTCTTTATCTTAAATGGGAGGTTTTCGTCGATTCTTAAACGCACCTGTCCATTTTGCCCAGCATCTACATCCTGGACACTTATCAATGCCACAACTGTGCCAGGAATACTATCCTCTGGGATTTTACCAGAAAATGATGTCATGGTTATGATCGGACTATTGTCATTAACGTCTAGAATCTCAATGACTAGTTTACTCGCGCCCGTCAGACCCCACGGGTCTTTAGCTTGAAGGTTAATTTCGTAATTCTGAACAGTTTCGTAATCTAGCTCACCAGTGAGCTTTATCTCCCCAGTATGTGGATCTATATGGAACAAAGGTGGTGTACCCTCCTCCATATGCGTAAATGAATACGTCACATTTCCATTATACCCTTGGTCTGCATCGATGGCACTTACTTGGGCTACAACTGTGCTTCCCAACGCGTTTTCTACAACAGTGACTTTGTACAAAGACTCTGTGAACACAGGCGCATTATCATTTGCATCCAGAACAGTGATATGTATCTTAACAGTTCCAGACCTTTGTGGGTCCCCGCCATCGACTGCAGTTAATATCAGGGAGTGTTCGCTCTGTTTTTCACGGTCAAGTCCAGACTGCAACACCATTTCTGCGTATTTACTTCCATCAGCTCTACTGTGTTGCTTGAGCACAAAATGATCGGTTGGTTTAACTGTGTAGCTTTGCAGTGAGTTCATACCCACGTCAGGATCAGCGGCTCCATCTAATAAGAAAACAGTCCCTATCGGCGAAGACTCCCCAATTTCCAGATGAATGTCCTTTTTTGAAAACACCGGGGCGTTGTCGTTTATGTCTTCAATTTCGATGGTAATCGAATATAATTCAAGTGGGCTTTCAAGAATCATTTCTAAACTGAAGCTACACGGAGATTTCTGACCGCATAATTTCTCCCTGTCAATCCTTTCCTTAACAACCAGATGTCCTTTGTTCTGATTCAGCTCTACATATTGGTTATTACCGTCTATAACTAACCGCGCCCGGCCTGAAATCAGCCTCTTCACGTCCAAACCCAGGTCTTTCGCCACATCTCCGACAAACAAGCCCTTTCTCATTTCCTCTGGTACAGAATATCGAATTTGTCCATTCACCGCACTCAGTACGCAGACAAGCAACATGGAGACTCGCACTTGCCATCTCAAACCCCAGACTGCGCTATTCACAGCCTCTCCAGCGCTCATCCTCCTAAAAATATCCATAACGTTACCCAAAACGGGGAAATATATAATGCAATCCAAAACTCACATACAACAGAAAAGCTCAAGAAGGTGTTGTTGTACTCCGTTAAAACTGCTTCGATGGTTCTGTGCGCAATAATCCTTCCTTGGTCTTGTCACTGACGCATAGTTGCCTTGGAGCAGCAGTTATATGCGCCTGAGCCGAGATAGGTCTCTTGGACAACAGCACCACTCAGAGTGAGTGTGCAGAACGACATTATAGGCCAATGAACCCTCTATTGAAATGAATAACCAATGAATGATTACCCCGCCAAATGTTGTCTCATACATCATGAAACAGAACGTCTCGAGTCAAGGGAGCAGCACCTCAGGGTTAAGATCAGAAGTAAGTGCTGTCTCAAAACCTAGGTACACACAGCCCTGAATGTGTCTAATGGGACACTAATGAGAGCTAGCAGATATGTCTGTTACCAACACATTTCAAACATTTTACATTGACTTGTTGGTAGTAAAACAGCAGCTTATGAAGTCATTTGCCAAGTGGGTTAGAGATTGGATACCACTGAGCCACGACATGGTAATGCTTGTTTGATAGTAAATAACCACCACAGGAGGGCAATAAACAGCCATAGTAGATAGACTACTGATGTATATTACACTGACACTATGTACACTGACATGATGTACACTGACACTGTGTACACTGATACTATGTGCACTGATACTATGTACACTGACACTATGTACACTGACACTATGTACACTGACATTATGTACACTGACACTATGTACACTGATACTATGTACACTGATACTATGTACACTGACACTATGTACACTGATACTATGTACACTGACACTATGTACACTGACACTATGTACACTGACACTATGTACACTGACCGAGTGGACAAAATATTAGGAACAGACTGACAGCTACAATCCCTTATTGATGTCACTTGTTAAATGACTTCAATCAGTGTAGATGAAGGGGAGGAGACGGGTTAAATAAGGATTTTTAGCCTTGAGACAATTGTGGCAGGGATTGTGTATGTGTGCCATTCAGGGTGACAACATATTGAAGTGCCTTTGAACATGGTATGTGTAAGTGCGCTCAACAGTTTCCTGTGTGTATCAAGAATGTTCTACCACCCAAAGGACATCCAGCCAACTTGACACAACTGTGGGAAGTATCAGGGTCAACATGGGCCAGCATCAGTGTGGAACGGTTGCGACACCTTGGCCCGACAAACTGAGGCTGTTCTGAGGGGAAAAGGAGGTGCAACTCAATATTAGTAAGGTGTTCCTAATGTTTTGTGCACTCAATTTATGTACGAGCAGAGCAAATCAACCAGCAAAACAAATCCTGTTGAGACAGGTTCCATTTATAGCACAGTCACAAAGCCATTGTGTGGTCAGTTTTAGATCTCGGCACTACAAAATTACAGTGAGCAGACACACTCCACCCTCCCTCCCTCAGAAATGGCTTGTATGATCCACATGAACACGTTTGTATGTACAACTACAACAAAACATAGCCACAGGTCTAAAATCCATAGCAAACAACAATTTGCTGGTGAAGTTCACACACAAAGAAATATATAGTTTGGATGAAAATAAAAGCGACGTGTCAAAGCACGTCGCTTGTCTGTCTGTCTTGTCCGTCTCACTCACTCACTCACTCACTCACTCACTCACTCACTCACTCACTCACACTCTCTCTCTCTCTCTCTCTCTCTCTCTCTCTCTCTCTCTCTCTCTCTCTCTCTCTCTCTCTCTCTCTCTCTCTCTCTCTCTCTCTCTCTCTCTCTCTCTCTCTCTCTCTCTCTCTCTCTCTCTCTCTCTCTCTCTCTCTCTCTCTCTCTCTCTCTCGACTTCTACCGAAGGTAACTCCTCTCCCTGTTCGTGCGGCGCTCGGCGTCGCCGGTTTACTAGCTTGTGAGTATTAGCTTTCAGTATTCTATGCTGTTTTATTGTTTTCGCATTGACGTATGTGTATGTAGTGTCGGAACTGTGGTTGTTCCTCCATGTACTGACACGAGTTTGCATTCCTTCGAGAGCGTTGTTTGGACATTCATCTGGGCCAAATTTGTATTGCTGGACTATGTGTACAGATCTCTACATTAAACACGCTTCTCAAAAAATCCCTGCTCTCCTGCGCCTGACTCCTACACCTCTCACCGAGACGCACTTTATCACTCTCTCTCTCTCTCGCTCTCTCTCTCTCTCTCTCTCTCTCTCTCTCTCTCTCTCTCTCTCTCTCTCTCTCTCTCTCTCTCTCTCTCTCTCTCTCTCTCTCTCTCTCTCTCTCTCTCTCTCTCTCTCTCTCTCTCTCTCTCTCTCTCTCTCTCTCGACTTCTACCGAAGGTAACTCCTCTCCCTGTTCGTGCGGCGCTCGGCATCGCCGGTTTACTAGCTTGTGAGTATTAGCTTTCAGTATTCTATGCTGTTTTATTGTTTTCGCATTGACGTATGTGTATGTAGTGTCGGAACTGTGGTTGTTCCTCCATGTACTGACACGAGTTTGCATTCCTTCGAGAGCGTTGTTTGGACATTCATCTGGGCCAAATTTGTATTGCTGGACTATGTGTACAGATCTCTACATTAAACACGCTTCTCAAAAAATCCCTGCTCTCCTGCGCCTGACTCCTACACCTCTCACCGAGACGCACTTTATCACTCTCTCTCTCTCTCGCTCTCTCTCTCTCTCTCTCTCTCTCTCTCTCTCTCTCTCTCTCTCTCTCTCTCTCTCTCTCTCTCTCTCTCTCGATATGTGTGGTTCAGTAGTCATCCCTGTATGAATATGATTCATGATCCAATCTGATAAGTCCAGTGACCTACATCTGAGATGGGAGCACAATCATTCGGCAGAAAGAGGGCCAGTTCAACACTGCCCTATTGACACAGAAATCACACTAATACTGCCTTCTAATCTCAAAGCTACCACAGAGATTTGTGTGTATGCACAAGGTTGATCAGCTTAATGTGTATTTAGCTACTCTTCTTGGGTCCACATAAAACATGACATAATACAGAACATTAGCAGACACAGTGCAGGTGCATTTATACGGAGACTTGATTACACACAGGTGGATTGTATTTATCATCATTAGTCATTTAGGTCAACATTGGATCATTCAGAGATCCTCACTGAACTTCTGGAGAGAGTTTGCTGCACTGAAAGTAAAGGGGCTGAATAATTTTGCACGCCCAATTTTTCAATTTTTGATTTGTTAAAAAAGTTTGAAATATCCAATAAATGTCGTTCCACTTCATGATTGTGTCCCACTTGTTGTTGATTCTTCACAAAAAAAATACAGTTTTATATCTTTATGTTTGAAGCCTGAAATGTGGCAAAAGGTCGCAAAGTTCAAGGGGGCCGAATACTTTCGCAAGGCACTGTATATACTGTATATATATATATATCCCCTGGCCCTGATGATGTAGACAACCTTGAACATGCATCTTCAACCTCACCCTAGAATGTCATGTCATCCCCAAGTTGTGGAAAACAGCATTTGACCTACCTCTTTTGAACGGAGGTGATCCCACACTACTGAGCAACTATTGGCCCATATCTAAATGGTCTGCTTTGGCAAAAGTATTGGAGTCCCTAGTCAATAAGCAGCTTAAAGCCTACCACCAGGAAAACAATGTATTGAGTGGTACGCAATCAGCTTTCAGGTCAAGCCACAACACTGTTACAGCAACGTTGAATGTTTTGGGTGATATTCACCGTGTCCTGGATAAGAAGTTGCATTGTGCATCTGTGTTCATAGACTGGTCAAAGGCATTTGACGCTGTGGACCACACTGTCTTGCAGATGACACTGTTTTCTACTCAAGTGGCAGCAGTATTACTTTGGCTTTTGAAAAAGCTCAACATACTGTAGCTTTTACCATCATTCAACAGAATCTGTACGAGTTGAAGCTTGTTCCGAATTCCTCAAAAACAAAGTGCATGGTATTTTACAACGCTAAAAAAATGATGTCGTTTATGGGCAGACCCCAAGCACTACCCTGAAGGCACTTGATTCCATGTATAATGGGTAGGTTTATTACCAACCAAAAGCATCTGACACACCACTGTGATCTCTAAAGTGCTGTTGGCTGGTCTTCGTTGACTCTACGTAGGCTTAAACGTTGGTCTACTATGATCTATTAGGCCATTTTGGGAAAACTGCAGCTTTATCTCTGTTCTTCTTTGATAAGGTCTTAAAAATAAATACCAGTCACGGTCTCACTCTTACTTACATTTAACGGTTCCTAAAATCAGATCATGGCAAATGGTGTTTTAGCTGCTCAGCTCCGTGGTCTTGGAATTCTCTCCAGACCAGCTGGAAGCTCCAGGGTCTTGTTTAAAAGTTTGGTTGACTCACATGTTACTGAGGAATGTGATTGTCAGTAGGACTTGATGCAGTGGTACATATGATCAATAAAAAAAAAAATCTACAACGCTTGTATGTTTCTGTAATTGTATTGTATGTGTTTACATCAACATGTAGTTCATGGTGTGTCTCTGTCTGTAAGTTGTTATTGTTCCCCCCCTGCTGCAGTCTCGGTTGGACCAGGTCTCTCTTGAAAAACAGATTTTTATCTCAGTACCCTGGATAATTGAAGGTTAAATAAAATGACCTTACGTGCTTTGTTGTGAGTACAAAGCCACTTGGAAATAGTTTAGATTGATGCACGGTTCTTTCTTTGGAGCTATACAAAGGAAAATACAATGTAGTTGCCGTTTTGAAGGCAGACAAGTGACAGACAAGTGGAGAGAGAAAAGGGAACGTTTCTCACCTGTCATATATGTAGAGGAGGTCCGTTCAGAGGGAGAGGGAGGCCAAAGAGAGACAGAGGGAAAGAGAGGGGGGAAAGCAAACCGTTAGGAAGACATTCCTATGATTGTTTGATATTTGATATTGTTGGCCGACACAAAATTGGACCAGACAAATTGGAAAGCAGTGTTCTGTGAAGGAATTATCATAATCTCTGTACCAGGGCATCTGTACGACCCCAACACTACAGTGGGGCCTTATTCGCAGGTACAGGCTCTCAACAGAACTGCAGTCGATTCCTGATCAATGCAACATCTAATAGGACTATTCTGAATGTGATCACTAAACCAGAGTGTGGAGATATCAAAAGCAAGTAAACAGAAATGTACCACACAACTCAACACAATGCACACACTTAGGCCCAGGAGTGTTTCCTGATGACCTGAGCAGGAAAAGGCTCGGCCACTAGTTAAATCCCTGTAACGCACTGCATATCCCATTGGCTGGGCCATGGCTACAGTATAACACAGCATAGCAGACAAATTGGGATTTCATAATGCTGTTTATGCTTCACATTTTTTCTTCTTCTCCCATGACTGAAATGTGGACCATTACAGAGCCTGCAGCCATAACATGAGCACACATGGGTTCACATGGAAATCTAACCAATGTGACAAGCTCTCCGCTCTGCGTTGAGGACTCACAGTCACACACAGTCACACACAGTCACACACAGTCACACACAGTCACACACACACACACAGTCACACACACACACACACACACACACACACACACACACACACACACACACACACACACACACACACGATAACCATTACAACGTTTAACCTCTGACCTGAGTACAGCCAGATCACTACTGACCAGGACAACTGAACACAGCAACAGTGAAGCTCTATTAGAGGCCATCAGAGTAGCAACCTCTGACCTTTCATTATAACCGTTTCAATGAGAGGTCATATGAGGTGACATAGTGTGACATAACCAATGTAGATGTAACATAACCACTGTAGGTGTGACATAACCACTGTCGGTGTGACATAACCACTGCAGGTGTGACATAACCACTGTAGGTGTGACATAACCACTGTAGGTGTGACATAACCACTGTAGGTGTGACATAACCACTGTAGGTGTGACATAACCACTGTCGGTGTGACATAACCACTGTAGGTGTGACATAACCACTGTAGGTGTGACATAACCACCGTAGGTGTAACATAACCACTGTAGGTGTGACATAACCACTGTAGGTGTGACATAACCACTGTCGGTGTGACATAACCACTGTAGGTGTGACATAACCACTGTAGGTGTGACATAACCACTGTAGGTGTGACATAACCACTGTAGGTTTGACATAACCACTGTAGGTTTGACATAACCACGGTAGGTGTGACATAACCACTGTCGGTGTGACATAACCACTGTAGGTGTGACATAACCACTGTAGGTGTGACATAACCACTGTAGGTGTGACATAACTACGTGATGATATCAAGATAAAAGAAATAGCAGCTTGCAAACTGGTTTTAGCTCCCAAAACAAACCAACTAACACAGAGATCAGCCTGATAGACAACCACACACAGAGAAACAGAGTACCCAGAAAGGACAGGCAGGGCAGTAGAATGATAGCCTACACAAGAGATGATGACACTCTCACATTTACATTTTAGTCATTTAGCAGATGCTCTTATCTAGAGCGACTTGAGTGTATACATTTGCATACTGGTCCCCCATGGGAATAGAACCCACATCCCTGGCGATGCAAGCACCATGCTCTACCAACTGAACCAGACAGTTGCTGGTAGACGAGCAGAGCTATAAGATATAAAGGAAAGGGGATACCCAGTTAGTTGCACAACTGAACGCATTCAACCGATGCAATGCTTTGCCATAGCTGACACTTAATGAACTACGTCATCAGAAGTCCATTCCCAAAGGCTCACCTTGAGACTTGTGCGTCTGAGTGTGCCTTTTTGATAGGCCATGCCGCTTTTCCTCAATGGGTCAGTGTCTATGGAGGGCCCGAAACGGAAGTCACCTTTCCACGAGCCAGTGGTCAGAAAGGAGTCGTATTGGTCATCTTTCAGGACAGTTCCACACCGGCTGACGTCAGCGTATCTCGGGGGGCCGTAGACCGCGGGGAAGACTGGGAGGCTAGACGCGCGGTACACAAACCCGCGTCGACACATCCTGAAGTACACGACCGCACTGATCAGAACAAGGAGGAGAGAAGACACGGTCGCCAGGGCGATTTTCAAATAAAGCGTCAAATTATAGCTCGCCTGTGAGTCATCGTCCGTGTTCTCAAAAAGCTCATTTAAAACAGGCATGTCATCGCCAATGACTACATTGACTGTGGCAGTGGCTGAGAGAGACTGAGGCCCGTTGTCCCTTACCATGATGACAAGAGTTTGTTTAGGCTCGTCCTGCTCTACAAATGGCCTCACAGTCCGGATTTCCCCGCTGTGCAGGCCCACAGTGAAGAGGTTGGGCTGTGACGCTTTGACCACATGGTAGGAGAGCCACGCGTTATTGCCAGAGTCAGCATCTACAGCAAGCACTTTGGTAACCAGGTAACCTTTAGGTGCCTCCAGTGGCACCAGGTCCTCAGCGATGAAGCCAGATGATTGGACAGGATACAGAACAACAGGTGTGTTGTCGTTATGGTCACCGACGAACACCCTCACAGTGCAAGTACTGGAAAGAGGAGTGTCACCAACGTCTTGAGCTGTCACTCCTACCTGATAGTGACTGGCCTGCTCATAATCAAAGGGGCGCGAGGTGAAGAGCTCTCCGGTCTCCGCGTTAATGGAGAGGGAAGAGAATGTTTCTGGGGTCATGCCTTCTGATAAAGAGTACAGTATTTTCGCATTGGGTCCTGCGTCTAGATCCTCGGCTCTCACCCTTATCACCAACGTGCCTCTGTGTTGGTTTTCCCAAACGTTGGCGGTGTACTCGCTCTGCGTAAAAATAGGGGGGTTGTCATTCACGTCACCCACTGTGATGGATATCACGTTTCTACTGAACAGTTCGGGAGAACCAGAGTCGATAGCTGTCACTGTGATGTTATAGTGTGGGTTCATCTCTCTATCTAATATACCATCAGTCACCAACATATAGTAATTCTTAACCTCTGATATCAACTTGAAAGGTATGTCGTTTGAGATGGCACACTTGACCCGACCACTGTTTCCAGTGTCCAGGTCATACACGTTAAGCAGAGCAACCATGGTACCGGGTTTAGAATCCTCAGAAATGATAGCCGTGGCTGATTTCACTGCAATAACTGGTTCATTGTCGTTCACATCAATCACTTCAATGATGAGTTTACAGTGTGATGCCTGACCCCCGCCATCTTTAGCCTGGACATCAAGTTCATGCGCACTCGCCTCCTCATAGTCCACTTGACCCGCCACCCTCACCTCCCCACTCACAGGGTCAATTTCCACGATGCCTCTAGTTTTGTCAGACACGTGGCTGAAATAGTAGGTTATCTCCCCATATGCACCGTCATCTAAATCAGTGGCGTTCAGCGTCGCCACCAAAACGCCCGTGGCAGAATTCTCTATCAGAGAGGCTCTGTAAGTCCTCTGGCTGAAAACGGGGACGTTGTCATTGGCATCCAGAACATGGATGTGAACAGACGCGGTACCTGACCTGGCAGGATTACCCCCGTCAACCCCACTGATGGTCAGAGTGTATTCGGCCTGGTTCTCTCGGTCCAAAGTTTTTTTCAGAACCAGCTCTGGGTATGCTATTCCATTCACTTGAGTGTTCATTTCTAAGGCAAAATGATCGTTGTGACTCAGTTTATAATCACGAACCGAGTTGGTTCCCAAATCAGGGTCATGCGCACTCTCCAGAGGGAAGCGTCTCCCCGGCACCGTCGACTCGACCAGGTCCAGATCAATTAACCCAGTAGCAAAAGCAGGGCTATTGTCATTCATATCCTGAATGTCCAAAACAAGACTGTACACTTTGAGCGGATCCTCCAGCAGCAGCTGATACTGTAGGACGCAGACAGCTGCCTGCGCGCACAACTCCTCTCTATCTATCCTCTCGCTGACCAACAGAGAGCCCGAACCATAGTCAAGCTCACAAAGCTGCCGAGTGCCCTCCGCCACGATGCGGGCTCGACGTGCACCAATCTCAACTAATTTCAGCCCCAGATCCAGAGCCAGGTTCCCAATGACCGAGCCGCGCTCCATCTCCTCTGGTACGGAGTAGCGCACATCTCCAAACGACGCGCCGAAGAGAAGCACAATCCCCCAAAATCGCAGCCAGCCACTCCGTTTTACATACAGTTGCTCGATGGTAAACCCCTTGTTGGTAATACGATTTATTAGTTGTAAATCCATGTTTAAACACGACTAAGATTAGTTATAAAATATATAGTTTGGTTGAAAATAAATATAGCATCAAAGCGACGCAGTGACCTTCTTATACTCGTCTCGAGCCGAGTAGAGCATGCCCTACTCCGGAGCCTGCTCGTGTCAGTTAGGATTTCTCTCCTCCCGCCTCAATCGCGTGCACTCACTCTCACTATGACTGGGCTACCAAAGTTCTCGCTCTCTTGCTCTCTCTTCCTCTCTCTCTCTCTCTCTCTCTCTCTCTCTCTCTCTCTCTCTCTCACACACACACACACACACACACACACACACACACACACACACACAATTCCTGTAACAATTACACGGATGGGGAGGGAGAGCATTGGATTGTATTAAGCCATATTTCAATTCAGCGCGATAAAATAGCGTCACCCAGAGACCTAGATAATAATTGCATTATATAATATCTGATGATGTGACTTGATCTACAAAATACGTTGCATTAGAAATGTCTATCGTGTTTGCATGTTACTGATTAGGTCATGTCCTCTGATTACTGTGTCCTAAGAGAATGTCAAAGTAGTTCGACAAGTAAGGTTGTCAACAAGTTGTTGTAAAAGTCTATACTGTCACTTCAACAACAGACATGTTGTTGCCTACACATGTGAACATGACACACATTTGCCAGACAAACTGCACCAATCAGGTTGTCGGATCGCATACGATGTGCTGAGTGTTAAGACCCGTCAGCTCAACGGCACCCGAGCTTCATGACAACACCAGTGGGTGGAGAACTGGATCTATTAAAACACTGCTGGTGAACAGCGACACTTTGAGTATACCTTTCAAAATGACACACAGCAACTATTTTTCAAAATGATTTACAAAACGTGAATAATACCTATAGCCTGCTTTATAGCTATTGAGAATAACTTTTACCCTGCGTTTATCGAAATAAGCATAACCAAATAGACGGATAGGAAATGCCACGATGTATGTCCACAACATATAAATCGTCGCACGAATACAGTCCGCATACTGAAATATAAGGTGCAAGGCAAGTACGATGTGTAATCCTGGATTTACAGCCAGCACACCCAATGTAATCTACAAAAACAGAGAAGATGGCACGAAAGAATAGTGTTGACACGTCAGTCAATCAATGATGAATGATCCCTACTGGTTTATAGACATTTTCCACATTTCAGCACCATGGACAGAAACAACGAGAGGCCTTCAGCGGAACTGCACTTTAAAAACTCGCACACTGATTCTCTCATAATTCTACAAAAAGCTCGCCAGACACAGCAATTCTCTTTTGTAAACCCTTTCCAAACAAACATTCACTCAAAAAGTGCCAAATTCCGATTATCAACTCATTTTCTGTAACCTCAAATATGTGAAGCATGAGTGAAATATCCACCGAATATACAATATACATACAAAAATATGTGGACACCCCTTCAAATTAGTGGATTCGTCTTATTCAGCCACACCCGTTGCCGACAGGTGTATAAAATCGAGCAAACAGCCATGCAATTTCCAAAGACAAACACTGGCAGTAGAATGGCCTTACTGAAGAGCTCAGTGACTTTCAACATGGCACAGTCTTAGGATGCCACCTTTCCAACAAGTCAGTTCATCAAACTTCTGCCCTGCTACAGCTGCTCTGGTCAACTGTAGGTGTTGTTATGTACATCTAGGAGCCACAACGGCTCAGCCGCACAAGCTCACAGAATGGGACCGCCGAGTGCTGAAGCGCATTGCGTGTAACAACCGTCTGTCCTCTGTTGCAACACTCACTACAGAGTTCAAAACTACCTCTGGAAGCAATGTCAGCATAATAACTTTTTCGTTGGGAGCTTCATTAAATGTGTTTCCATGTCCGAGCAGCCTAAGAATGCCAAGCGTCGGGTGGAGTGGTGTGAAGCTCACCGCCTTTGGACTCTGGGGCAGTGGAAACGTGGTTCTCTGGAGTGATGAATCATGCTTCACCATCTGGCAGTCAGACGGTCTAATCTGGGTTTGGCGGATGCCAGTAGAAAGCTACCTGCCTGAATGCATAGTGCCAACTGTAAAGTTTGGTGGAGGAGGAATAATGGCTTTGGGCTGTTTATCATGGTTCAGGCTAGGCCCCTTAGTTCCAGTGAAGAGAAATCTTAATGCATGCAATGACATTCTAGCCGATTCTCTCCTTCCAGCTTTGTGGCAACAGTTTGTGGAAGGCCCTTTCCTGTTTCAGAATGACAATGCCCCTGTGCACAAAGCGAGGTCCATACAGAAATGGTTTGTCGAGATCGGTGTGGAAGAACTTAACTGGTCTGCAAAGAGCACTGACCTCAACACCATCAAAGACCTTTCGGATAATTTGGAATGCCGACTGCGAGCCAGGCCCAATCGCCCAACATCAGTGTCTGACCTCACTAATGCTCTTGTGGCTGAATGGAAGCAATTCCCATCAGCAATGTTCCAACATCTAGTGAAAAGCCTTCCCAGAAGAGTTGGAGGCTGTTATGGCAGCAAAGGGGGGACCAACTCCATATTAATGCCCATGATTTTTGAACGAGATGTTCCACGAGCAGGTGTCCACATACTTTTGGTAACGTAGTGTATCAATCACAAACATAAGCGAACCACATCAGAAGTAAGTAAAAAAATAAAAATAATAATACACATGTAATATCAAATCAAGCTGTAGGTTATCATTTATATTGCATGGGGCAGAAATAATGATCTAAAACATCACAAATTGTATGAAACCTGGAGCCTGTATAATCGATACCTAATAGGGAATGAGTAAATTCGTGGGTGTAGCCTTGTAATTTCTCCAGGGGAAAAAGTGATTGCACAAGGCATTTTCGCTGAAATTAAATTATTATATTGAAAGTATAGCCTTTATTCTATCATATGTAGGCCAAAAACAAATGTAATTTATTATTATTTACCTACCTTTGGGGACCTATCAGAGTCATCAAACGCTTCAGCAAAGTCAGTTGGAGTTTTTCTCAGAGTCTGGTCGGTAGGCAGCGTGTTGTCATTGTAAGATCTGACAAACTTGAAGTCACTGGAGCGCGAACCCGTCGTCAGGTAGGTGTCATAATTGTAGGTGCTGCGGAGAGTTCCCGCGCCATCTACATCTGCGTAGTTTGGAGGGAGATACGCACTTGGGATGGTGACAGCTCCATCAAACAACAGTCTAGGCTTTCTCCTGCGGCAAAAACTCACGGCCAGGATGACAATAATGAAGGTGAGGAAAAAGGTGGAGACGGACACCAAAGCGATGATCAGATAAGAGGTGAGTTTGGAATTGCTCTCATCATAAGATATATCTTTCAGTTCTGGCACTTCAGCCAAGTTGTCAGAAATCACTAAATACATAGCACATGTCGCAGAGAGAGAGGGCTGTCCGTTATCTTTTACTGACACAATAAGGTTCTGTTTCATGCTGTCAGATTCAGAAATGTCCCGCTGTGTCCTGTGTCCTGAAGTCCCGGATCAGTGGATTTGACTATATGATAGGACAGCCAGGCGTTCTGGCCGGAGTCCGCGTCCACCGCTATCACCTTGGAAACAAGAGAGCCCCCGTGTGCAGCTTTGGGGACCAGCTCGGTCATGAAGGAGTTCCCCTCCGGAGCGGGATATAGTATCTGAGGAGAGTTGTCATTCACATCCGTTATGAACACACTGACGGTGACGTTTCTGCTGAGCGGAGGAGAACCATTGTCCCTGGCCACAACGTGGACTTTAAAGCTCCTGAACTGTTCATAATCAAACGACCTCACAGCGTGGATCATCCCAGTGTCTCCGTTAACGGATAAGAACGAGGACACCGGGACACCGTTCACATCACCGGGTAAGATAGAGTAAATCACTGTACCATTCTGTCTCCAGTCTGGGTCTCGAGCAGTAACAGAACACACGGAGGAGTCTGGTTTGTTATTTTCGGTCACGTGGGCGCTATAGGACTGTTCCTCAAACACAGGTGGGTTGTCGTTGACGTCAGCTACAGATAACTGAACGGTTTTAGAGGAGGACAGAGGTGGAGAGCCCTCGTCGGTGGCAATGATTGTAATGTTGTAATCAGAAACTAGTTCACGGTCCAGTTCGCCCGTGGTCACCAGAGAATAGTAGTTTTTGATGGATGGCACCAGATTAAAAGGAACGTTTTGCCGAATGGAGCAGTGGACCTGTCGGTTATTCTCAGAGTCTCTATCCTGGACGTTAATGATGCCCACCTCTGTGCCAGGTGACGCGTTCTCAGGTATGGGGTTACTCAGAGATTTCAGATATATTACAGGGGCGTTGTCATTTACATCCGTGATATCAATAATGACTTTTGAATCAGATGAAAGACCGTAACCATCTTTACCCTCTATGCGCATTTCATATTTTGGGTCGCCTTCGAAATCTATCGGACCTATCACCTTAATTTCTCCAGTATTGTGGCCCAAAGAAAATACCTTTATTGCTTTGTCAGATATGCGACTGAATTCATACGTCACTTCCCCATTCACTCCCTCGTCTGCATCTGTAGCACTTACTGTAACCACTACAGTACCTAAAGGAGAGTTTTCAGGCAGACTGGCTTTATAGACGGCCTGGCTAAACACTGGGGCGTTATCGTTAGCATCCAGTACAGTGACGTGTATGACTACAGTACCTGATCTCTGCGGAGTGCCGCCATCTATTGCTGTTAGCAGTAAACTCATGTCCTGTTTTTCTTCACGATCTAGTTCTTTATCTAAAACCAACTCTACGTTCTTTCTTCCATCTGTGTAATCGTGAACAGACAGCACAAAATGTTCATTACTTTGTAATGTATACCTTTGCACTGTGTTCTGTCCCATGTCTGCGTCATGTGCCTCGTTAACACGATAGCGAGCCCCTTTGACTGCCAACTCACTAATTTCCAATTTGATTGTGTCCTTCGGGAAAATGGGTGAATTATCATTGACATCCTCAATCAGTAGTGATACACGATGCAATTCCAAAGGACCTTCAAGAACCAACTCGAATGTAAGCATACACGAAACCTTATCTCCACATAGCTCCTCTCTGTCAATCCTTTCCGCAACAATCAAATCCCCGGTACTCTGATTAATATCACAATAACGTTCATAGTTCCCCTCGGTATCAATTCGGGCCTTACGAGCGGACAGTCTGCTGGCTTTCAAACCGAGATCTTTGGCTATATTTCCAATTACAGATCTGCGTTTCATCTCCTCCGGAAAAGAATAGCTCACGTCTCCAAAGGCGGTGTCCAGCGTTTGGAGAAAGAATGCAAATCTGCAGACCAGGCCTGTCACCGATATTCCTTTGTGACCCATCCTTGGACTATAAACTGCAAACTAGCATATGATTAGATACTGGAATGTAAAGAAATAGTGTTCCACAAAAATATGGAGTCTGATTAAAATAATATCCACCGAATGTGGCAGAAATCTGACCGTTTCCAAATATTTTCTTCCGCTAAATGGCACCAGAGCACACTGGCCTGGAAACAGAACGAAGTGGGTGGAGAACTGGATCTATAAAAACACAGCTGGTGAATAGCGACACAGTGAGTACTCTTTAGAAATGACATATGGTAACAAACCTTCTAAATCTACAGTATATTTCACGAAAAGTCACCATAGGAATCTGTAGCCTATATAAGTGGGCTGCATGATTGAATAGGTAGACTACTACTGTAATTACGTAAATAAGACAAATATAGAGAAAAACAGTCAACGGCAGTAAAACGCACAACACATCAATCACGGAAGGGTAAATCCATTCGATTTCAATCCCTTTTTTGACAGCATCCCTGAAACAAAACTTTCTGTTCATGTTTTCCCGTGGAGAAGAGGTCAGAAAGGGACTTTTTGGACCTGAAGGCCAAAACATCCAGGAGATAAAGGTGCTCAAAGTTGACTCATGTTTCATACCATTGGACATCCATGAGTTCCTAACTGGAAGATACAAACGGTTGAGTTGGAAATCATTTAAAAGCTTACAAACAGTGTTGTCAAACCACGTTATTATTTCTAAAAATATGTATATATATTTTTAAATCATTCTGATTCCTATGTAAAATAGCATTTTTGAGTGACTAGAATGTAACCCATAATATTTGTTTTGGATAGCCTTTAGTTGTTCGATTTTGTTAGATATAAACCTTTAACATCAAGTATCTAACCATGTGTCAACTGTGGTTTTTAAAAATATTTGCATATGTTGTAGCTCAGACCCTATTCTGCGCTGTGCCCGCTATCGGTTGAGATACAACATGCTCTTGAATACTGGGTGGATGTCATTTCAATCATAGAAATACATTTAATAGAACGGACCTATCCCTTCAGACCAGAGTAATTTAGCTTGTAGACAGACCACTGTCGAATGTCAACTTGAATGGTCATGTCTTTTCTATGATCTATATTTCTATGATATCAATAGGTTTACAGTATATTGAGAATTGGCAGTATAATTTAAAACAACAGATATTCCCATTCAAGTCAACATTCTCTGATGTGTGGGCCTCCACCCATCTTTGTGGTACTATTTCAAAGTTGAAATGTAAATGTTATTGCAATTTTTTTTGTACATTTATCAGCCAAAACATGACACCCACATTCAAAATAGGGTCTAAGATACAACAAAAGTGAACATGAAAAAACTCTGAGTTTACGCGTTTTTTAGATAATTAATGTTAAAGGTTTAAAAAAAATATATATATCATTTTTTTTACTCCCCCCCAATATAGTTTAACAACCCTGTTTGTAAGCTTTTTATATATGATATCAATCTAAACCTTTTGTTGATATTTTCCAGCGATGAAGACATGGTTGTCTCATGGTGTGGTGTGGTATGTAACATCAGTCAACTTTGAGCACATTTATCTCTTGAATATTTTGGAATTCCGGTCCAAAAAGTCACTTACCGAACACCTCTACAACAGTGCAAATGCTTTCCGTTTGAGTTATATTAGGTTTTATTTTCATCTTTTTTGTTTCAAGTTGTTTAATCTTCTCTTCTCATAGTAATCTCATGCCACTAGATATATAAAATAAAAATAATAATTACAAGCCCTTTTTTTGCTTTCTACATTTGATATTGGTAATCATCACTAGTACGTCGACTGAGTGAACCAATCATTTGACCACTGGTGTCCACTTCCTATATTGTGCTGGAGCATGGTGATCAACTTCCTGTGATCTGGTGGACTGTGGTGGTTGACTTCCTGGAAGGTTTCGTTCAAATCAAAACGGGTGACGTCAAAAAGTGATAGAGTTCAAATCGATTTACCAGGCATTAAAATCCATATCAGACTATTTTCACGAGTTAAGATATAGATTGAAAGAAATACGTTGCAAAGTGAACACATATCCAAAAAGGTATAGGTCTACGTTGCAGGTATCATATTTGAGGTGCAACATACAAAAACAGAGAGTATGGCAATGAATGAAAGTAATGACAGTCAAAATGCGATGAAAAGTAAACCCTAAAGGTTGTAAAAATTTCATTTCAGCACCATGGACAGCGACATACACATGCCGCTGCTCAACGCTTCTCTCATCACTCTGTCTTAGTCGCTCTCTTCATACCGTATTTATATTTTGTAAACCCTTTCCAAATAGGCCTGCACTCGAACAGGGCAAACAAGGCTACTAACTCATTTTAACCTTAAACATACAGCGTGTAGGCATATGTAAAAAAAAACATCTAAATCAATCAATCACATCATAGACATTACAGCTCAAAGCACATACTCAAAACAAAATAATTCCATCCACAAAATAGATTAGCATAAAACATTTTCACTTCAATTTTGTCATCAATTATCATTATCATAAATATAATCAAACCTAAAGCATGAACAAGTTAATCAATATGGTGCTTTCAAGACAACTCGGAAACTCTGATCCTCTGAATAAAAATGTTGGTATGTTTTTTGCGTAGAGCTTCCTATTGGTTGATTCTGATACTTTCGAAGTGGGGAACTCGGAGCTCATCTTTCTACAATGAGTTTCCAAGTAGGAAATGTGCGAATTTTCCGAGTTCCAAGTTGTCTTGAAAAGGGCAAACTGGGGCATTGACTTAGGTTACTCCTGTGAGAATACTGAATTAATCCAGGGGAAAAAAGGTTATTGTACAAATCAAATCAAATATTATTGGTCACATACACATGGTTAGCAGATTAATGCGAGTGTAGCGGAATGCTTGTGCTTCTAGTTCCGACAGTGCAGCAATATCTAACAAGTAATCTAACAATTCCACAACAACTACCTGATACACACAAATATAAAGGGATGGAATAAGAACAAGAACATTTAAATAAACTCAGCAAAAAAAGAAACGTCCTCTAAATGTCAACTGCATTTCATTTCAGCAAACTTAATTAAAATGTGTAAATATTTGTATGAACATAACAAAATTCAACAATTGAGACATAAACTGAACACGTTTCACAGACATGTGACTAACAGAAATGGAATAATGTGTCTCTGAACAAAGGGGGGGTCAAAATCAAAAGTAACAGTCAGTATCTGGTGTGGCCACCAGCTGCATTAAGTACTGCAGTGCATCTCCTACTCATGAACTTCACCAGATTTGCCAGTTCTTGCTGTGAGATGTTACTCCACACTTCCACCAAGGCACATGCAAGTTCCCAGACATTTCTGTGGGGAATGGCCCTAGCCCTCACCCTCTGATCAAACAGGTCCCAGACATGCTCAATGGGATTGAGATCCGGGCTCTTCGCTGGCTATGGCAGAACACTGACATTCCTGTCTTGCAGGAAATTATGCGTAGAATTACGCACAGCATTTTCATGCTGGAGGGTCATGTCAGGATGAGCCTGCAGGAAGGGTACCACATGAGGGAGGAGGATGTCTTCCTTGTAACGCAGCATTGAGCATTGAGATTGCCTGCAATGACAGCAAGCTCAGTCCGATGATGCTGTGACACACCGCCTCAGACCATGACGGACCCTCCACCTCAAATCGATCCCGCTCCAGAGTACAGGCCTCGGTGTAACGCTCATTCCTTCGATGATAAACGCGAATCCGACCATCACTCCTGGTCAGACAAAACCGTGACTCGTCAGTGAAGAGCACTTTTTGCCAGTACTGTCTGGTCCAGCAACGGTGGGTTTGTGCCCATAGGCAACGTTATTGCAGACAGTCTGAGCACTGATGGAGGGATTGTGCGTTTCTGGTGTAACTCGGGCAGGTGTTGTTGCTATCCTGTACCTGTCCCGCAGGTGTAATGTTCGGATTTACTGATCCTGTGCAGGTGTTGTTACCTGTGGTCTGCCACTGCGAGGACTATCATCTGTCGCTTCTGTTTCCTTGTAGCGCTCACAGTACAGACATTGCAATTTATTTCCCTGGCCACATCTGCAGTCCTCATGCCTCCATGCAGCATTTTGAAACGTCTTCTTATTTCACCTTTATTTAACCAGGTAGGCTAGTTGAGAAAAAGTTCTCATTTGCAACTGCGACCTGGCCAAGATAAAGCAAAGCAGTTCGACACATACAACAACACAGAGTTACACATGGAATAAAGAAACATACAATCAATAATACAGTTGAAAAATCTATATACAGCATGTGCAAATGAGGTAGGATAAGAGAGGTAAGGCAATAAATAGGCCATGGTGTCGAAGTAATTACAATATAGCAATTAAACACTGGAATGGTAGAATGTGCATGCCTAAGGCACATTCACGCAGATGATTACGGACCCTGGGCATCTTTCTTTTAGTTTTCAGAGTCAGTAGACAGGCCTCTTTAGTGTCCTAAGTTTTCTGTGACCTTAACTGCCTACCGTCTGTAAGCTGTTAGTGTCTTAACGACCGTTCCACAGGTGCATGTTCATTAATTGTTTATGGTTCATTGAACAAGCATGGCAAACAGTGTTTAAACGCTTTACAATGACGATCTGTGAAGTTATTTGGATTTTGATGAATCACCTTTGAAAGACAGGGTCCTAAACTTGTTTTTCAACTACTCCACAAATTTGTTGTAAACAAACTATAGTTTTGGCAGGTCGGTTAGGACATCTACTTTGGGCATGACACGAGTAGTTTTTCCAACAATTGTTTACAGACAGATTATTTAACTTATTATTCACAGTATCACAATTCCAGTGGGTCAGAAGTTTACATACACTTAGTTGACTGTGCCTTTAAACAGCTTGGAAAATTCCCAAAAATGATGTCATGGCTTTAGAAGCTTCTAATTGACATCATTTGAGTCAATTGGAGGTGTACCTGTGGAAGTATTTCAAGGCCTACCTTCAAACTCAGTGCCTCTTTGCTTGACATCATGGGAAAATCAAAAGAAATCAGCCAAGACCTCAGAAAGAAAATTGTAGACCTCCACAAGTCTGGTTCATCCTGGGGAGCAATTTCCAAATGCCTGAAGGTACCACGTTCGTCTGTACAAACAATAGTACGCAAGTATAAACACCATGGGACCACGCAGCCATCACACTACTCAGGAAGGAGACGCGTTCGGTCTCCTAGAGATGAACGTACTTTGGTGCGAAAAGTGCAAATCAATCCCAAAACAACAGCAAAGGACCTTGTGAATATGCTGGAGGAAACAGGTACAAACGTATCTATATCCACAGTAAAATGAGTCCTACATCGACATAACCTGAAAGGCCGCTTAGCGAGGAAGAAGCCCCTGCTCCAAAACCGCCATAAAAAAGCCAGACTACGGTTTGCAACTGCACATGGGGACAAAGATTGTGCTTTTGGGGGAATGTCCTCTGGTCTGATGAAACAAAAATAGAACTGTTTCGCCAGTCCTCCATAGTTATGTTTGGAGGAAAAAGGGGGAGGCTTGCAAGCCAAAGAACACCATTCCAACCGTGAAGTACGGGGGAGGCAGCATCATGTTGTGGGGGTGCTTTGCTGTAGGAGGGACTGGTGCACTTAACAAAATAGATGGCATATTGAGGAAGGAATATTATGAGGATATATTGAAGCAACAACTCAAGACATAAGTCAGGAAGTTAAAGCTTGGTCGCAAATGGGTCTTCCAAATGAACAATGACCCCAAGCATACCTCCAAAGTTGTGGCAAAATGGCTTAAGGACAACAAAGTCAAGGTATTGGAGTGGCCATCACAAAGCCCTGACCTCTATCCTATAGAAAATTTGTGGGCAGAACTGAAAAAGCGTGTGTGAGCAACTACAAACCTGACTCAGTTACACCAGCTCTGTCAAGAGGAATGGGCCAAAATTCACCCAACTTATTGTGGGAAGCTTGTGGAAGAATAACAATTTAAAGGTGTTACGGATGTGAAACGGCTAGGTAGTTAGCGGTGGTGCGCGCTAATAGCATTTCAATTGGTGACGTCACTTGCTTTGAGACCTTGAAGTCGTGGTTCCCCTTGCTCTGCAAGGGCCGTGGCTTTTGTGGAGTGATGGGTAACGATGCTTCGAGACTGACTGTTGATGTGTGCAGAGCGTCCCTGGTTCGCGCCTAAGTCGGGGCGAGGGGACGGACGTAAAGTCTATACAAAGGCAATGCTACCAACCCACTGGGAATGTGATGAAATAAATAAAATATGAAATAAATCATTCACTCCACTATTATTATGACATTTTACATTCTTAAAATAAAGTGGTGATCCTAACTGACCTAAGAAAGGAATTTTTTACTAGGATTAAATGTCCGGAATTGTGAAAAACTGAGTATAAATGTATTTGCCTAAGGTGTATGTAAACTTTCGAGGTCTTCTGCAACTGTATATATATATATATATATGTGTGTGTATATATATATATATATATACACACATACATATATACATATATATATAGATACATACATACATATACACATACATATATACATATATATACATATATACTTACATATATATAGACACATATATACTTACATATATATATATATATATATATATATATATATATATATATATATATATATATATATATACACATATATACATATATACAGTGCCTTGCGAAAGTATTCGGCCCCCTTGAACTTTGCGACCTTTTGCCACATTTCAGGCTTCAAACATAAAGATATAAAACTGTATTTTTTTGTGAAGAATCAACAACAAGTGGGACACAATCATGAAGTGGAACGACATTTATTGGATATTTCAAACTTTTTTAACAAATCAAAAACTGAAAAATTGGGCGTGCAAAATTATTCAGCCCCTTTATTTTCAGTGCAGCAAACTCTCTCCAGAAGTTCAGTGAGGATCTCTGAATGATCCAATGTTGACCTAAATGACTAATGATGATAAATACAATCCACCTGTGTGTAATCAAGTCTCCGTATAAATGCACCTGCACTGTGATAGTCTCAGAGGTCCGTTAAAAGCGCAGAGAGCACCATGAAGAACAAGGAACACACCAGGCAGGTCCGAGATACTGTTGTGAAGAAGTTTAAAGCCGGATTTGGATACAAAAATATTTCCCAAGCTTTAAACATCCCAAGGAGCACTGTGCAAGCGATAATAGAGTATCAGACCACTGCAAATCTACCAAGACCTGGCCGTCCCTTTAAACTTTCAGCTCATACAAGGAGAAGAGTGATCAGATATGCAGCCAAGAGGCCCATGATCACTCTGGATGAACTGCAGAGATCTACAGCTGAGGTGGGAGACTCTGTCCATAGGACAACAATCACTCTTTATGGAAGAGTGGCAAGAAGAAAGCCATTTCTTAAAGATATCCATAAAAAGTGTTGTTTAAAGTTTGCCACAAGCCACCTGGGAGACACACCAAACATGTGGAAGAAGGTGCTCTGGTCAGATGAAACCAAAATTGAACTTTTTGGCAACAATGCAAAACGTTATGTTTGGCGTAAAAGCAACACAGCTGAACACACCATCCCCACTGTCAAACATGGTGGTGGCAGCATCATGGTTTGGGCCTGCTTTTCTTCAGCAGGGACAGTGAAGATGGTTAAAATTGATGGGAAGATGGATGGAGCCAAATACAGGACCATTCTGGAAGAAAACCTGATGGAGTCTGCAAAAGACCTGAGACTGGGACGGAGATTTGTCTTCCAACAAGACAATGATCCAAAACATAAAGCAAAATCTACAATGGAATGGTTCAAAAATAAACATATCCAGGTGTTAGAATGGCCAAGTCAAAGTCCAGACCTGAATCCAATCGAGAATCTGTGGAAAGAACTGAAAACTGCTGTTCACAAATGCTCTCCATCCAACCTCACTGAGCTTGAGCTGTTTTGCAAGGAGGAATGGGAAAAAAATTCAGTCTCTCGATGTGCAAAACTGATAGAGACATACCCCAAGCGACTTACAGCTGTAATCGCAGCAAAAGGTGGCGCTACAAAGTATTAACTTAAGGGGGCTGAATAATTTTGCACGCCCAATTTTTCAGTTTTTGATTTGTTAAAAAAGTTTGAAATATCCAATAAATGTCGTTCCACTTCATGATTGTGTCCCACTTGTTGTTGATTCTTCACAAAAAAATACAGTTTTATATCTTTATGTTTGAAGCCTGAAATGTGGCAAAAGGTCGCAAAGTTCAAGGGGGCCGAATACTTTCGCAAGGCACTGTATGTATATATGTCTGTGCATATGTATGTATGTATCTATATATATGTTTATATATATCTATATATGTGTGTGTATGTATATATGTATATATATGTATATATGTATATGTATGTATGTGTGTGTATATATATATATATATATGCACACATATATATATATATATATATATATATATATATATATATATATATATACAGTTGCAGAAGACCTCGGAAGTTTACATACACCTTAGGCAAATACATTTATACTCAGTTTTTCACAATTCCTGACATTCATTAAAAATTCTACAATGTGATTTTCTGGATTCTTTTTCCTAATTTTGTCTGTCTTAGCTGAAGTGTACCTATTATTGAACATTACAGGCCTCTCTCATATTTTTAAGTAGGAGAACTTGCACAATTGGTGGCTGACTAAATACTTTTTTGCCCCACGGTATATATACACATATATATATGTAATCAAATTAACCCGTCCTCTGGGGACCCCTCAGAATCGTTAAAAATTTCTGCCAAGTCAGTAGGAGTTTTTCTCGGAGTCTGTTCCGAGGGCAAGTTCGTCAGATCAATTCTGATGGGGAACGAGAGTTGAACTAAGCTCATGAGGCATTTATAAGATATATTCTTCAAGAATCAATTGGTACACATCATTAACGTAGCAGTCAAAAATGTATTTAGCAACTGCTGGTTGCTACTTTAATGTCTCAATAACTTTTTTGGTTCGCTTCGGTATCAATACGGGCCTTATGACCAGACAGTCTGCTCGCCATCAGACCGAGATCCTTGGCTATATTTCCAATAAAAGATAAGCGTTTCATCTCCTCCGGTAAGTTGTTGACATAGTTGACATCTACATAGACAGAGTGCAGCATGAGAAGGAAGAAAGCAATTTAGCACTTCAGGACTATCACGGAAAATCCTTTGTTTCCCATCCTGTGAATACGAACGGTGAAACACCATGAATATATATAAATCAATGTTAGTAAATAGTCTAGTATTACACAAAAGATTATGAAAATTTGCCACGTCATCAACAAAATATGTGCGATATCTCACCGTCTCCACTCCTTTCTGCAGTGAAATGGCACCAAATCTAGCGACACAGTGAGTATATTACACATATTACACTTCAGATATTACACAAATGATCTGACATCGTCCTGAATGCTTTTCAAATAAAGACGTGCTAGGCTACATGCATTCTTGATCAACTATTCGATACGTTCATCTCTTTAGATCAATTAATAACCAAATAGAAAGACAGGTTACAACATAAAACCACCACAAATAAACCATTGCATGTTGCTGTTGGTCTTTAGGTTAGCAGCCTGCATAAAAAGAGTGACGTAAACAAAGTGATAACTTTCAATCAATAATGACTAGTTAGTCTTACCGCTTTTTGAATACATGACTTCAGCACCTCGGACAGCCACACTCAGTTCAGAGTTGGTCCTTGCTATGTGGAAGCATTGGGACGTAACTACCACATTGAAGTTCACGTTTAAAATGATTACGGTAAGGGTTAAGGGTAGGGACGCCCCAAGGATCTCGGATAGCACTACTCGTTCAGAGTTGCTGCTGTCTTTACTGCTGAGTTATAACTGATTTTCTCATCAATCTTGTTCGCTAAATGATTATATACAAACAGCTCTACATGTAAACTGTACCACAAAAGGCTACCTAACTACCAACCAGCGTACATGCTGCACAAGTGTCCAGCCAATCTATCAATCACAATAAATCGGTCACAACACAAACATTTCAAAATCAATACGATGTTTCCCTTTGAAATGAAAGACATTAAATAGTTGCATTTCATCTCTCTTTGTAAAGAACTTGCTGTGAAATAATATTCTGAAAACATCAAAGCAAATCTCCTCAATTTCTATTTGCAGGAAATGCCTACCTCGGCTGATCCCTCAGAATCGTCATGTTCTTCAAAAAAGTCTGTTGGAGTTTTTCTCAGAGTCTGATCCGCGGGCAGCGTGTGGTCATTGTAGGATCTGACGAACTTGAAGTCACTAGTGCGTGACCCGGTCGTCAGGTAGGCGTCATAATTGTAAGTGCTGCGGAGAGTTCCAGCTCCATCCACCTCTGCGTAGTTTGGCGGGAGATAAGCACTGGGAATAGCGACCGCTCCGTCAAACAACAGTCTAGGCTTTTTATGGTGGCAAAATCTCACGGCCAGGATGACAATAATGAAGGCGAGGAAAAAGGTGGAGACGGACACCAAAGCGATGATCAGATAAGAGGTGAGTTTGGAATTGCTATCATCATAAGATATATCTTTCAATTCTGGCACTTCAGCCAAGTTATCAGAAATCACCAAATACATTGCACAGGTCGCAGAGAGATAGGGCTGTCCGTTATCTTTCACTGCCACAATAAGGTTCTGTTTCATGTTGTCAGATTCAGAAATGTCCCGCTGTGTCCTGATTTCTCCGCTGTGAAGACCAATAGCGAAAAGTCCCGGATCAGTGGATTTGACTATATGATAGGACAGCCAGGCGTTCTGGCCGGAGTCCGCGTCCACCGCTATCACCTTGGAAACAAGAGAGCCCCCGTGTGCAGCTTTGGGGACCAGCTCGGTCATGAAGGAGTTCCCCTCCGGAGCGGGATATAGTATCTGAGGAGAGTTGTCATTCACATCTGTTATGAACACACTGACGGTGACGTTGCTGCTGAGCGGAGGAGAACCATTGTCTCTGGCCGTCACGTGGACTTTAAAGCTCCTGAACTGTTCATAATCAAACGACCTCACAGCGTGGATCATCCCAGTGTCTCCGTTAACGGATAAGAACGAGGACATCGGGACACCGTTCGCCTCACCAGGTAAGATAGAGTAAATCACTGTGCCATTCTGTCCCCAGTCTGGGTCTCGAGCAGTAACAGAACACACAGAGGAGCCTGGTTTGTTATTTTCAGTCACGTGGGCGCTATAGGACTGTTCCTCAAACACAGGTGGGTTGTCGTTCACGTCAGCTACAGATAACTGAACGGTTTTAGAGGAGGACAGAGGTGGAGAGCCCTCGTCGGTGGCAATGATTGTTATGTTGTAATCAGACACTAGTTCACGGTCCAGTTCGCCCGTGGTCACCAGAGAATAGTAGTTTTTGATGGATGGCACCAGATTAAAAGGAACGTGTTGCTGAATGGAGCAGCGGACCTGTCGGTTATTCTCAGAGTCTCTATCCTGCACGTTAATAATGCCCACCTCTGTGCCAGGTGACGCGTTCTCAGGTATGGGGTTACTCAGAGATTTCAGATATATTACAGGGGCGTTGTCATTTATATCTGTAATGTCTATTATCACTTTAGTGTCTGAAGAAAGGCCATAGCCATCTTTTCCTTCTACAAACATTTCATATTTTGATTCCTCTTCATAGTCTAACTCCCCTATTACTGTAATGTCCCCCGTTTTCTGGTCCAATGTAAACATTTTCCTTGCCTTATCAGACATTCGACTGAATTCATACATTACTTCGCCGTTCACTCCTTCATCTGCATCAGTACTGCTCACAGTAACAACTAGTGTCCCTAAAGGAGATGTTTCAGGCATACTGGCTTTATAGACGGCCTGGCTAAACACTGGGGCGTTATCGTTAGCATCCAGTACAGTGACGTGTATGACTACAGTACCTGATCTCTGCGGAGTGCCCCCGTCCACAGCTGTGATCAATAATTGTAATTCCTGCTGCTTCTCGCGGTCTAATTCTTTGTCAAGCACTAACTCACCGTATTTGCTACCTGCAGAAGTGGTTTGAACACTCAACACAAAATGATTATTCCTTTGTAGCACGTAACTTTGAACTGCATTCTGTCCTATGTCTGCGTCATGAGCAGCGTTCACACGATAGCGAGCTCCTTTGTCAGCTGATTCTCTGATTTCCAGTTTAATTGTATCCTTTGGAAATATGGGTGAATTGTCATTGATATCTTGTATTTGAAGTGATATGCGATGCAACTCAAGAGGATTCTCTAGGACTAACTCAAAGCTCAGAAGGCATGACACCTTTTCTCCGCAAAGCTCCTCTCTGTCAATTCTTTCGGAAACAATCAAATCACCACTAGTCAGATGAATGTCACAATAACGTTTGCGGTTCCCTTCGGTATCAATTCGGGCCTTACGAGCGGAGAGTCTGCTCGCCTCCAACCCCAGATCCTTGGCTATATTTCCAATAACAGATCCGCTTTTCATCTCCTCGGGAAAATAATAGCTCACGTCTCCATAGGCGGAGTGCAGTGGAAGAAGAAAGAAAGAAACGCTGCAAACCAGGACTGCGTCCGAAAATCCTTTGTGCCCCATTGTGGGATTAAAACGTCAAAATCACTTTACAGCCAAGATAATATACAATGCAAACAAATAGTATTTCATAAAAAAAATACAGTTTCCTCGAAATTACATTCACAAAATGTGCACGCAATCTGACCGTCTCCAACCTTTTCCGCAGCTAAATGGCACCCGAGCCTTGTCCCAACACAAGTGGGTGGAGAACTGGATCTATAAAAACATAGCTGGTGAACAGCGACACAGTGAGTACCCTTCAGATATTACACATATTATCTCACATTCGTTTATATCTCGCCAAACTATTTCAATATGCCTATGAATAGCCCAGGCTGAAATGGTTGATAAGCTATTGGAAATATCAAAAGTAAAGAACAGCATACGACAGTATATAAAACCCCAAACACATAAATGATTGCCAAGAACCCGCATTCTATTGATATGAGTTAAGATCAGGTTGAATGAATATACTACAAAAGAGAAGTATGCCATAAAGCAAATATCAGATTTAGGCGATGTAATTTATAATGCGTTTCCTTCAGCCATTACAAAAGCATCAGTGCATTCACACACAAAAAAAACAGAGTATGGCAAGAAATGAAAGTTGTGACACTAAACAATAAGTAGATCTCATTGGGGTAAAAGCGGATTGTATGCATTTCCAGCACCATGGAGAGTGACATTGCGAGGCCGCTGCACGCAAGACACTCACACCGCTACTCCCATCACTCTGTCTAAATAGCTCTCAATGTAAAGTATTTATCTTCTTCCTAAAACGAGCTACATAGCATTTCACTCGTGTGGAGCCATACTCCTATATCAACCCTTTTCCTGTGACCTCAAAAATATGCAGTGTGTGTGTGAAAAATGAAATCACAAACAGGAGGCTACATATCCCACATGATAAACCAAACCACATAATATTAGCATCCCTGGATTTCTCACTACAACATTAAGGGGATTGAAATGCGTTACAAACTACATCACTCGTGGAGAACTAACAAGTTGCCTACATAGACAAGCTAAATTACGCATTCCGTGGGCCCGTGGGGAGAATGATTTTCTTCAGTGGAAAAAATGTAGAAACCATCTTAGCTGTGATTTAATTGAAAAAAAAATAGCCGTATTCCATAACATTATAAACCAAGTGTAGATTATTTCTATTAACAGTAAGGCCTCCCTTTAGAGACCCATCAGTCATCAATATCTTCAGCAAAGTCTGTTGGGAGGACAGAGGCAGAGAGTCCTCGTCGGTGGCAGTGATTGGAAATGTTGTAATCAGACACTAGTTCACGGTCCAGTTCGCCCGTGGTCACCAGAGAATAGTAGTTTTTGATGGATGGCACCAGATTAAAAGGAACGTTGTGCCGAATGGAGCAGTGGACCTGTCGGTTATTCTCAGAGTCTCTATCCTGCACGTTAATGATGCCCACCTCTGTACCAAGTGAAGCGTTCTCAGGAATGGGGTTATTCAGAGATTTTAGATATTTTACAGGGGCGTTGTCATTTATGTCGGTTCTTTCTATAATTAATACAGAACATGAAGTTAACCCAGGCCCATCCATGGCTCTAATTTGAATGTCATATGACGACCCCTCTTCATAATCAACTGACCCAACAACCCTTATTTCCTCTTTCTTAGGATCAAACGAGAGTAGTTCAACATTCTCCTCTGAAACTTGGTCAAAGTCGTAAGTCTCTCCACCATTTCCTCCCTCATCTACATATGTAGCACTCACTGTAACTACGGTATCTAAAGGAGGGTTTTCAGGCAGACGTGCTTCATAGACGGCCTGGATAAACCTTGGGGCATTATCGTTAGCATCCAGTACAGTGACGTGTAGAACAACAGTACCTTATCTTTGCAGAATGCCACCATCTACAGCTGCCAATAATAATTGTTTCTCCTGCTGCTGTTCAAGGTCTAACACTTTGTCTAAGATTAACTCACAGTATTTGCGTCCACCACTTGTCGCATTAATGCTCAAAACAAAATGGCCTTTTGCTTGCATTGTATAGCTCTGGACCCCATTCTATTCGATATCTGCATCGTGGGCCTCATCTAATGAAAAATGCGCAACTATAATCGCAGATTCGGCTATAAATTGTAATTATGTCGTTTTTCAATTGTGGGCAATTATCATTAATATCTTCAACATCCTGTTTTAAAAACGAGCGAACCCTGTTTGCCACAAAGTCCATCTCTGTCAAGCCTGTCGGCAACAATCAATTCCACGGTACTCAGATTAAAGCGGAAATAAGAAGTATAAACAATAACGTAGCGTACGCCCGTCCCTGGCTCGGTAAAAAGCTGAGGGATGGAGCTGGGGAAATCTAACCACTCTCAATTCCAGACAGAGCTATGGATGCAAGGACTAATCATCCAAGGTACAACATTATAATTTTAACCATGTTTTGAGGCTGTATAGCGCTTGTTTACATGTTCTTTGTTTACAAACAATAGAGTAAACAAATGTCTTATATTTGGGGTTCTGACTGGGGAACGATAGTTGAAATAAGATCATGACGCATTTTTAAGATATATTCTTCAAGAATCGATGGGTACACATCATTAACGTAGTATTTAGCAACTGCTGGTTGCTACTTTAATGTCACAAGAACGTTTTTGGTTCGCTTCGGTCTCAACACGACCAGACAGTCTGCTCGCCAGATCAGCGTTTCATCTCCTCCAGGTAAGAATAGCTCACACTTCCATAAGCAGAGTGCAGCATGAAAAGAAAGACCGCAACGTAGCATTTCAGGACTGCAAAAACTGAAAAAATAGTGACGTAAACAAAGTGATAACTTTCAATCAATAATGACTAGCTGGTCTTACCGCTATTGAATACACGATTTCAGCACCTCGGACAGCCACACTTAGTTCAGAGTTGGTCCTTGCTATGTAGATTCATTGGGACGTCACTACCACATTGAAGTTCACGTTTAAAGTGTTTACGGTAAGGGTTGGGGTTAGGGTTAGATAAGTGTTATAGTTATGGTTTGGGTTTGGGTTAGATAAGGGTTAGGGTTAGATAAGGGTAATGGTTAGGGACGCCCCAAGGATCTCGGATAGCACTACTCGTTCAGAGTTGCTGCTGTTTTTAACTGATGAGTTATAGCTGATTATCTCATCACTCATCACTGTTTGCTAAATTATTATATACAAATAGTTCTACATGTAAACTGTACCACAAAAGGCTACCTAACTACCAACCAGCGTACATGCTGCACAAGTGTCCAGCCAATCTATCAATCACAATAAATCGGTCACAACACAAACATTTCAAAATCAATACGATGTTTCCCTTTGAAATGAAAGACATTAAATAGTTGCATTTCATCTCTCTTTGTAAAGAACTTGCTGTGATATAATATTCTGAAAACATCAAAGCAAATCTCCTCATGTTCTATTTGCAGGAAAGGCCTACCTCGGCTGATCCCTCAGAATCGTCATGTTCTTCAAAAAAGTCTGTTGGAGTTTTTCTCAGAGTCTGATCCGCGGGCAGCGTGTGGTCATTGTAGGATCTGACGAACTTGAAGTCACTAGTGCGTGACCCGGTCGTCAGGTAGGCGTCATAATTGTAAGTGCTGCGGAGAGTTCCAGCTCCATCCACCTCTGCGTAGTTTGGCGGGAGATAAGCACTGGGAATAGCGACCGCTCCGTCAAACAACAGTCTAGGCTTTTTATGGTGGCAAAATCTCACGGCCAGGATGACAATAATGAAGGTGAGGAAAAAGGTGGAGACGGACACCAAAGCGATGATCAGATAAGAGGTGAGTTTGGAATTTCTACCATCATAAGATATATCTTTCAATTCTGGCACTTCAGCCAAGTTATCAGAAATCACTAAATACATAGCACATGTCGCAGAGAGAGAGGGCTGTCCGTTATCTTTTACTGACACAATAAGGTTCTGTTTCATGCTGTCAGATTCAGAAATGTCCCGCTGTGTCCTGATTTCTCCGCTGTGAAGACCAATAGCGAAAAGTCCCGGATCAGTGGATTTGACTATATGATAGGACAGCCAGGCGTTCTGGCCGGAGTCCGCGTCCACCGCTATCACCTTGGAAACAAGAGAGCCCCCGTGTGCAGCTTTGGGGACCAGCTCGGTCATGAAGGAGTTCCCCTCCGGAGCGGGATATAGTATCTGAGGAGAGTTGTCATTCACATCTGTTATGAACACACTGACGGTGACGTTGCTGCTGAGCGGAGGAGAACCATTGTCTCTGGCCATCACGTGGACTTTAAAGCTCCTGAACTGTTCATAATCAAACGACCTCACAGCGTGGATCACCCCAGTGTCTCCGTTAACGGATAAGAACGAGGACATCGGGACACCGTTCGCCTCACCAGGTAAGATAGAGTAAATCACTGTGCCATTCTGTCCCCAGTCTGGGTCTCGAGCAGTAACAGAACACACAGAGGAGCCTGGTTTGTTATTTTCAGTCACGTGGGCGCTATAGGACTGTTCCTCAAACACAGGTGGGTTGTCGTTGACGTCAGCTACAGATAACTGAACGGTTTTAGAGGAGGACAGAGGTGGAGAGCCCTCGTCGGTGGCAATGATTGTTATGTTGTAATCAGACACTAGTTCACGGTCCAGTTCGCCCGTGGTCACCAGAGAATAGTAGTTTTTGATGGATGGCACCAGATTAAAAGGAACGTGTTGCTGAATGGAGCAGCGGACCTGTCGGTTATTCTCAGAGTCTTTATCCTGCACGTTAATGATGCCCACCTCTGTGCCAGGTGACGCGTTCTCGGGTATGGGGTTACTCAGAGATTTCAAATATATTACAGGGGCGTTGTCATTTATATCTGTAATGTCTATTATCACTTTAGTGTCTGAAGAAAGGCCATAGCCATCTTTTCCTTCTACAAACATTTCATATTTTGATTCCTCTTCATAGTCTAACTCCCCTATTACTGTAATGTCCCCCGTTTTCTGGTCCAATGTAAACATTTTCCTTGCCTTATCAGACATTCGACTGAATTCATACATTACTTCGCCGTTCACTCCTTCATCTGCATCAGTACTGCTCACAGTAACAACTAGTGTCCCTAAAGGAGATGTTTCGGGCAGACTGGCTTTATAGACGGCCTGGCTAAACACTGGGGCGTTATCGTTAGCATCCAGTACAGTGACGTGTATGACTACAGTACCTGATCTCTGCGGAGTGCCCCCGTCCACAGCTGTGATCAATAATTGTAATTCCTGCTGCTTCTCGCGGTCTAATTCTTTGTCAAGCACTAACTCACCGTATTTGCTACCTGCAGAAGTGGTTTGAACACTCAACACAAAATGATTATTCCTTTGTAGCGCGTAACTTTGAACTGCATTCTGTCCTATGTCTGCGTCATGAGCAGCGTTCACACGATAGCGAGCTCCTTTGTCAGCTGATTCTCTGATTTCCAGTTTAATTGTATCCTTTGGAAATATGGGTGAATTGTCATTGATATCTTGTATTTGAAGTGATATGCGATGCAACTCAAGAGGATTCTCTAGGACTAACTCAAAGCTCAGAAGGCATGACACCTTTTCTCCGC